>NC_092818.1:91549212-91919212 GCF_023375885.2 Dermacentor andersoni | reverse complement strand
TACCGATAAATATTCAACTATAGGTACGGGCAGACGCCGCCGAAATTTATGACGTCACGGCGTGTTGGTGCGGGAATTTTAAAGCGGCGTCGCCACCCGTCTTCCTGCGCCTCTTCTGGCTTACCAAATGCCTTCTCGCGGTGGGAGCAGCTTTACTGGTATAGAAGGGTAATTTACCAACCCAGCTCAAATAATATTTTTTCCCCTCTTTAATGTCTCTCTTGAACGCTATGAATCAGTCGATCGATCGAGCAAAATACGGCCTGTAGCCTTGTCGCACAGTGGACACGAATAACCATATATGCCGCCGTATTTTTGCGGCCAGAAAGTATAGTCGCAGCCTGTGTAACAACTCCGGCTGCAGGATGGATGGATGCATGCTAAGAGCGTCCCCTTTGGAACGGGTGTGGTGGGTATGCAGCCTCCGCAACGCCACCTAGGGAGGTGTGAACCACATGGAATGGAAGTAGAGGGGTTCGTGTGGTGCGTCGGAAGCCTTGTTCTTTTTTTTTTTTTTCGAAGCAGGTGTCCCTGTGTATCTTCGAGAAAATGCAGAGCTTCGCCCCTGCGCTTTCCTCAAAAAAAAAAAAAAAAAAGAAAAGAAAGGTACGGCTTGCACGTGGCCTCTGTGCGTCCCGAGTACTTTTGGCGACGAATGTGCCTCTTGCTCCGTTGACCTTGGCCGCGTGCGACAGTTTGGTCCTCAGCTGCGCGCTGACAGCGAGCGGACAAAATGACACGGGACATCCGGCCAGTCTCCCCTCCGCTCTCCATCCTCTTGTTTGTGACATGTGGCGCGACGGTTTCCCTCTCCCCTCTTTTGCTTCGCGCTCTGCTCGCAGATGATCAAGAGCTCATCCGATATGCGCGATGGTTGCGTAATGCATATTCGGAACTTGGCGCAACAGCTACGTGCTCTCTATTTCATTTCCTTTTTTTAACACGCAGCACTGCTGACAACGAATAGAAACAGATGCCGGGAACAAATTAATCGCGACAGCCCCTTGCAGGTGACTTAAACTCCTCCTCCTCCTCCTGTTCCTTGTCATGCACCAGCATCCTTGTTCTGTTTCTTTAAGTTTTATTGAAATCGTGGGCCGAAGTGATAACGTAGATTCGTAGTCTTCAGCCTATAGTACGGCATTCTAGGATGGATTTCGTTTCTTAAGTAAGAAACTTTTTCTTTCCTCTTCAGTCGGACCTTAAAGGGACGGACAACCGCCCAGAACGTAAATCGAAATAACCCCGCCGATGGAAAGATTGCCTATCGTTGTGGCTGAAACGAACCATGTTTTTCTCATTAAACGTGGATTTATATCTTTAATGCATCACTAAAAGTCGCGAATAATGACCTTTGGCGCCCTACGCTGCAAAAAACAAAGCTAAGAGGTCCATCACGTGACCTTCTACTAGTGTACGCGGTTACTTGTCTCTTCATTAGTATTGAAATGCAGTATAGTTTTTGTTATCCGTTTTTCCTGACTTACAACATGCAGATAAGCCTTCGTTTGTAGTGAGCAGAAAAGTGCGCCGCCAGCCATGACGTAGGCGTGTACTTGAGGAGAAACGCGGTACAAATATAAGAAATGTCTGTACAACAACGCGAACTTATTGCACCAGCTTTTTATTTTCAAAAGTGGTTGTAAAGGTAAAGCTGTGGGTGGTTAACAGCCACACTCACTCCTGTGAATGCAGAACGATGGGCAGCTTTCAAAATTTGCGAGGCGGGCCATCGACATCGCTCCGACTTCGCAGCGTTGTGGAGGAGGGACTCATACTTTTGTAGAGGCTGCTCCCCAGATCGAAAAATTCCTGCTAACAAAAGATCCACGCGCTTTTGGAAGTGACCGCTGCTGGTGTAAGCACTACCGTGGGTCAGCTTAGCGTTGCGCAATGAAAAACTACGTCCTTAAAAATCGGTTTTCAGTCCCTTCAAAAAGTCGTCGCTGCCTGGTGACAACTGTCGCCCGTTTGCTCGCTCTTGTCTCCAGTCTTGTTATCTACGTGGTTACTGCCCTAGTTTAAAGGGCAAGGGGAAAGTATGCATGGAGGGAGTTCCGGCGCGCCGCAGCAGGGGTGTGTCGCTGATGAGAGCTGTAAAAACAAAAAACATAGGGGCACATTTTATGATACACCATATCGCTTGGCTTAGTTACGTTGCTGTACCGTACTCAGAGATGCAGATAGGGAGATAAAGAAACGCCGCGCCTGCTGCGGACACTCTTGTAATCCCGCGGATCTACGCTTGGTCCCCGCGTGGTACCCACCGACCTGTAATCTGTTCTTACCGCGGTGGCGCCAGCCGCGGCGAAGAACTCGTTATTTTGTTTGCGCGTGGCTCCACCCTTAGCCATTATAGCGTTCTCCTTAGCACAGGCAGAGGTCGCCGAGGGCTTTTATTAGTAGATGCTTTTTTTTTTTTTTAGCCTCAGCGAATAGCTTACGCCCAAAGCAGCCATATATATGTGCCTGCTCCCGGTGTGCGTCATTAGTTTGCGTGGCTTGCGCTACTAATCTGTGAGCAACGCCGGTGCGTGTATAGAGGCCAGTAACTTTCTGCACTCGTTGCTCGTATTTTTGCTTTGGATGGTACATATGTGCTCTTGCGTCCAACCGCTCGGTTGAGTTGTTGCCCGAACTTCTACCGGAGGCTGTGTGCACTAACTGATACATTTGGTTACAAGGAACCAATCGTTTCATTTCATGGTGCGGCAGCGGTGTCCGACTTTCACTAACCTTAGCTTCGATTTATCCCATGTTCTCTAGGGCTCTAGCGCGCGGCTTTCAGCTGGGGAAAGGCGTTCTCTTGTCCTGAAACGCCCTGGCGAAGACAGGCCTTCTTGTTGAAACGTCGGCCCCAGCGACATTCCTTCTAAATATCGACCACTATTAATCAAGTTCTTTTAGTGCCCTTGAACAATAACTCTCAGTGTGTGCTTCGTTTTTTTTTTATAATTCTCGAGAGGGAAGGGGAAGGGCGGGAGAGAGGGGCAGAGGGCAGTGCATAATGTGGAAGAAACAAGCAGCAGAGACGGTGTCTTTTTTTTTTAAACTCAGTTTCTCTTTGAGAAATTTTCGTAGCTAACGGGTGACATGGTTGAGCAGAAAACAAAAACAAAACATCTTGCAGCAAGGCAGCGCTTCTTGACGTCAAACTCTGGTCTTTCCGAGCGAAACGCGTCACTGTGTAATTAGCATAGACCAAAAATTAAACATTAACATACTATAGTCTGATGCAGCCTTTCATGCTTCGCTTCGTTTTAGATTATCAGGCAACATTAGCGTATACGTTGGCGACTTCAGACACTATGCTGGCAGTTCTGGCGCATTAAAGTCTATACCGTCTTTTATCTATATGGTGATTCGATAGATCGCCAACGATAAAGGTCGGCCTGTGTGGATAAATCGATAGAACATGCATTATTAACGCCACGGACTGAAGCGGCTGCCCCCACGGGAGGTGCGCCAGCCTCCACATATAGGCACTCCTATCCGCGGCATCAGCGACGCCGCGATTAAATCGCGGAAGCCCGCAGACGCTATACGCTCTGTTTACGACGCGAAGCTCCGCAAGTTGCTCGCCAGCGTGCATGGTCCCGAAAATCAAATGAAGGCGTGTTTTAATGCTGCCGTGTTGACTCGCGTCTAACCCCCATAGGCCGATGCCGAGACATCGAAATTTCGAAGTCGGCCCTGTAGCAGGGGCATCCTTTTCCTCTGTTAGCTGTATGTAGCATGATTCAGTGCATGACCGGTTCACAAATTCAAACGTGAAAACGTCGAAAACGAATTAGAACGAGTTGCGGCTCTACCAGAATTTCCTCAGTTTCTAAACGCGGCTCATTTCGGGCTCCAAAACGTATAAAAGCAAGACAATACCACGAGAGCTATAATGCACTGATAAACCTATTGCCGAGCGACCTGCACATTTCACTCTCGTGTAGTTATGCAATACAGGCGTTCTGATCAGTTTCCTTTCGTTCGCGTTTCAATTTATGCTGCTGATATACCCGTGTTAGCGGTGGGCTTCTCGTAATTTCGGTCTTTCTCGTCGGCCTAAATTCGAGGCTCGGTTATATGCGAGATAATGCGGTAGCTTTGGAGCAAGCTTTAATTCGATTTTCAAGACTGCACTGGCGAGCAACTTGTACGTCCGGCGCTTCGCGGCGTCTGCAGAGCGTAACGTCGACGGGCTTCCGTGATCTAATCGCTGCGCCACGCCGACAAGTCCCTTTGTCCAAACGTTGGCTCTACGCTGAGGCTTATCTCGTCTGGCCACTGTCAGTCGCCTCTTGTGCACTTACAGCTGCCGTTTGAAGGTGCGACTTGAAGTTGCGAGTTGCAAGTTCGCGTAACTTCGAACTGCACCCTCAGACATGCGTGCGACGTCCTCGACTCTATGCCGGTTCTAGAGTTTCATCTTCGACATATTTTTTAGAGAGAGAGAGAGAGAGAGAGAGAGAGAGAGAATATGGAGCATATATGCTCCTGTAAAGGTGTGAAATGTTGACCCCACAAAGCCTAAACACCGTTCCACATAAGCGAAAATTAGAACAGCTTGATAACTTTTACTTTTGGTCAGGGAGACTATGTTCTTGCGAAAAAAGAAAGAAAGAACTTATACAACCAACTGTTATTTGATAAATCAAAATATAGCCATTAATTTTTAATTAGTTTTATTATCTATCCAAAGCTGAAAGTTCACTACGTGTAGCGTGTCAGAAACACTATATACTTTAAGCTTTGCGTTAAGTTTTCGACGCATTACTCAGCATGCTGAGATATCCAACTCGGCGTATCAGAAACGGTATGTTAAGATTTGTGAGTTTAAATGAAGGGGCTTAGCGTACGCGTTCTAAAGCTGCACAGTTGGCTACGGGGGAGGGGACGCCGCGTAGTGGAGGTATGCGGATCAATTTTTACCGTGCACCTAGGGTTTCATTAAAGCGCGCCTAGAACACGGCACGTGTATTTGGTACGTGTTCACCAGTGGCACATGTTCCACTGTGCACCTGAGCTTGCATGCACGGTTGCTGAGCAACTTCCTTGGTCTGGAATTAAGAATATACGTTTATTGCAGAGGCTTTGATTGAGCGCTCTCGCTCACGAGCGAATGTTGACGTAATGCGTCCGACACGCATCGCATGCGAAACACCGGGGAAGTCTGTAGGGAAAAGTGTTTTTCGCGGGCCAGTACCAAATACTCCGCGCCTATATGTGGCTATACGCACCCAAGACGTGCATGCAGTTTCATTAAGGAGTACAGGATGGACCGGATGACCACGGAGGAACGGCAGAAACACGGACCTCGATTCACCAGTGCGCATCCCGGAGTTGTGAGGCGAGGGTGTGTGGATCAGCGGCGGGTCGATGACGCGCGTTTGAACAAACCTGTATGCTTCGCTGATGTTTGCCGAGGTAGACATTGTACGTGTCACTTTCCTCGTGTAAGTGGCCCCTTTCGTCGCTTCTCTACAGGAAAACGAATGGCAGTCCTAGTTTGCCGACCCCCAAGCATTTCGCGAACGTGTAGCTGACGGTTAACGCTGCGCCAAGATCTGTGTGCTGACCTGTCGACCTTAATTGCATAAACAATTGAGGCCTGCTGTACGCCGGTATGACAAACAGGATGGTCGCTCTAACCTCGGCGCCATTACTTCAGAATCACAAGCTGTGTTGATATATTCGGAGGCGAGAATGCCTTCTTTTTTTATGTCGTCTACTTGTTTATACGTTTATTAACTTCACTGTCGTTCTTGTTGGTAATTTCTCCGTTTGCGCATCACTCGTCGTCAAGGTAAACGCCCGTTGAAGTGCACGCCGTTTTGTAGAGCAAGCGCCAGATTCACGTTTTTTTTTTTTTTAACCCCAAAAAGACCAATAACCATTCCATGTAAAGGAAACCTAAACAACTCTCTCCAGAAAGAGAAAGAAATGCGAGAGAGTGAGAGAAACCGCTATTATGCGTTCTGCTTCAACTTGTTCGCGCTTAAATCAGTGTGAATAAATTGCACGTGTCAAAGTGAGCGTATGAAAAATGGAACGTTGGACTATATAGGTGGGGTTAATTCAAAGAACTTGCTGCAGGCCATCATCAGAAAGAAATTATATATATATATATATATATATATATATATATATATGTTTATTTATTTGCAATACTGCTACTCTCAGTGCGCATCTAGTGCGCATATCAGTGCGCATCTAGGCAGAACAGGTAATTGAAAAAAAATATATATAAAAAGCACAATTGGCCAAGGATGGCAGTATAAGACGTAAGCTGAGTCTAGGAGCAAAAATGCATGTTTTCACATGACAGTTAACATAACATGATACTAGCAGTGAAGAATATGTAAGTAACCAGTTATACATGAAATAGGAGCGAACTGAAAGGTAACACTTAACGCGTCAAGAAATTTTAAAGTTGTGTGAAGAGATGCGCTTAAAACATATATACTTTGAGCGCGAGAAGAAACGAATTGAAAAGGAAAATAATGGGACGTCGAAAGCAACACAATGCAAAATTTGTGACGATGATTCATGCGATGATAAATGATTTTGTTTACGCACTGCAGCTTATACTTGTGAGGTAAATTCGGACAACGATTCGATGGCGGTTATAGCAGGATCAAGTCGGTTCCATCCAGCTACTGTAAGGGGGAAGAATGAATACTTAAACGTGTTGTTGTTGCATGTGTATTCTGTTACAGTGTACGCATGTTTGTTACGTGTTTTTCGAGCCTCAGAAAATGGAATGTACCTGGACACATCTATCTTATAGTTATTTTTTAGAAGCTGAGACAAGAACTTCAGGCGAGCGCGTTTTGCTCTGGTAGATAGCGTTTGCAATCCAGACTGCGTTAGAAGATTATTCGGTGAGTCAGCGCGTTTATATTTGTTAGTGAACCTTATAGCCTTTCTTTGTACTGCCTCTAATTCTGTTATGTTAGTCGTTGTATGAGAAAACCAGACTGTGTTTGCATATTCGAGAATTGGCCTAACGAACGTTGTGTAGGCCAGTAGCTTCGTTGGTGTCGTAGAGAGCGCAAGGCTTCTTTTGAAGAAGAATAATTTGCATAATGCTCCTTCGGTGATATTCGAAATATGTTTGTCCCACCTGAGGTCTGAGGTTAATGTAACTCCAAGGTATTTATGTTGTTCAACTTTAGCTAGTGGTATGCCGTTAATCTCATGTGTGAAGTTAGATGGTCTTGTTTTCCTTGTTACGGTCATTGCCACAGACTTCTTTACGTTAATTGACATCTGCCAATTAGAGCACTAAATAGCTACAGTGTTGAGGGATGTATTAAGTGCGATGTGATCGCTACAATTAGTGATTTCGCTATAGATAACGCAGTCGTCGGCGAACAGTTTTATATTACAACCAATGTTAACTGCGATGTCATTAATATAGATTAGAAAGAGTAATAGCCCAAGAACTGAGCCTTGGGTAACTCTTGAAGTAACGGCGACAGTGTCAGATAGCATTTTTTCGTAGATTACAAATTGTGAACGATTGGCTAGAAATTATTTTACCCAGGCAGAATGGAGCCCTTTCCCAACATTTTCAACTTTAGCGATTAATTTATTTTGGCTAACACAATCAAATGCCCTAGATAGGTCAAGTAAAACCGTGTCAGTCTGGCCGCGGTGATTGACAGTAAATGCAAGATCATGGACTAGTTCTGTTAGTTGGGTTACTGTTGATAAACCACTGCGAAAACCATTTTGGTAGGGAGACAAGAAGCCAATGCTCTCAGAAAAACCGTTATGTGCTTTAAGAATGTGTGCTCTAGAAGCTTACAGAATGTACTAGTTAATTAAATGGGTCTAAAATTTGAAGTTTCTGCTGTATCGCCAGATTTATGTATAGGTATCATCTTTGCAATTTTCCAGTGGTTTGGTAGTTGTGAAGCTGTGAGTGATTTACGAAGAATTATGTCGAGGTATATACTGCACCATTCCGCATACCTTTTCAGAAAGTCGTTAGGTATGTTGTCAGGACCGCTGCGTTTCTTAGGGTCAAGATTAAGCAGAAGATTAAGTATGCCAGCGTCCGCAATGTCTAATTTGCCAATGCTTACACCCTGTCTGGTGAGAATGGGGGCAATAATGTTACTGTCTGTAGTAAATACTGATTGAAAGAAAATGTTATATGCGTTGGCTTTCGCAGTTTCTTCCTCTGAGCGTAAGTGGGACGCTTCTTTATCATTGGTGCGAAAGTGCCTCCAGAACTTTCCTGGATTATTAGTATGAAAGCTCGATAACGTTACATTAAAATAATATTCTTTTGCACGTTTCGCTGTAAGTTTGAATTCCGCGATGGCATTAGGCAGTTTCGTCACTCTGGATTCGTGTCCTCCTTTAATTTGTATTGTTCTAGGCAATCTTTTCAGGCGGCGCTTTGCCTGAATTACTTCTCTGGTTATCCAGGGATTATTTTTTGGCTGCCGATTGGTTTTAGTAGGCACGTAGTTTGTGACGCAGTAGAGGACGATAGATTTGAACATAAGCCAAATGGAATTTACGTCAACAGAGGTATTGGAACCCATTTGGGAAAAATGCTGGAACTCGTGGTCAAGGTATGTTAGTGTGCTATTGTCATCAGCGTTTTGGAAGTCGGTTATTATGGGCACAGGAAAGTGGGCAGTAATACCAACAAGTGGTAACACGCATACTGGTACGTCATGATCCGATATGCCACGAATTACGTCAGTTCGTACATGGTTAATATCGAAATGATGGCTGATAAGTATCAGGTCAAGAATGCTTTGAGTAGTTCCCTGCGAACGCGTTGGACGTGAAGCGACCTAATGAAGATTGAAGGTTAACATGAGGTCAAATAGTGCACCCGAGGCTGCTAGCGAGTAGTACATGTCATTCCAATTAATGTCAGAAAGATTAAAATCACTCCTAAGGGCGATGCGTGAACCATGGGCGTGATGCTGCATACACTCGTCGCCCGAGTTCGGGCTCCGATAAACACACCCTAAGACAACGTTTCTACCTTCGCAAAACAATTTACAAAATACCGCCTCGGCGTCTTTTATCTCAGGCAGAACGGTAAAAGCAACACATTTTTAAAAAATAATAACGCCACTCCGCCACCACGTGTGGGACGGTCTTTTCGGATGACGGAATAATTTGGCGGCGCGAACCCTTGATCAAGAATGTCGCACGTGGGCCACGTTTGTGTTATAGCTGCTACATCAGGTTCATAATCAATTATCAAGTTTTCAAGTGCCTGGGGTTCGTTGACGACGCTTCTAGCATTTATCGTGAAAAGTGTTAGTTTGCTGATTTTGCGCCTCGGCGAGTTACAACTGCGCCTTTGTCTTTTCCGGTGATGTTCGCTGCTTTGCCGGTACGGCGATTTTCTAACCCCATTTCTGAATCGCTTTTTTTTTCAAGCGGCACTTTGTCATCCTCCTCGTTGCTCTAAACATACGGGCGATTGTTAATGTATAGTTTGTCGAAAACAAGCGAAACCTTCTCATTCTTTTGTTGGTTTATCTTCGCACTGTTCCAAAGTTTCTTTCTGATATCCCGCACGCGTTTTGAAAAGTCTTCTGCAATAGATAGTTGAGTGTCCTTAAGTCTGTACCCCCTTTTCAGTATTGTATATATATATATAATAGGCAACGTGCAGCTTTGCATCGTGCGCGAATCGGGTAGCAGCTGTGACCCGCATGTGGCTGTCTGGCCGTTGTGTGTGACACGCAGCTGCAAGTCACCGTATGCTGCGGATGTCAAAATGGGAACGTATACTCTGGGGTATACTCTGATGACGAGTACTAGTAAGGAGTACAGTTAAAGTGGCAATTTAGAACGCTACATCCTTTTAAAAAAATATCGCAGAATCGTTTTTTCTCCCTCGAGGTATCCCGCAGCCTTCAGCTTCAAGGAATTAAACTACGTCATCGCCCGACATGGCTCAACACTGGACAGTGCACACATGTCGTCGAGTCGGCCTAGACGTATAGCCATCTGTACTACATCCGCCGCACGATACGCCGGCTTTGTTATTTACGGTATGGCGCGACGAAACAGCAATCGTTAGTACATAAACATCCCCGCTGCAACGAATGTGCGCCTCGAGGCGTATCAAATCTTTAATAGACCGAATGAACTTTGAATGAATTTTCACCTTGTATCCAGTGGGGAAAATAAAAATCACGATGATGATGATGATCATGATGATGAAATTTGTTTTGCCGTTTTCTGACCAATAGCCTTCTTCGGTTCTTTTGCCCGATTTTCGTACTCGAACGGGATGCGTTGGTCGCCGGAAGTCATCTCGTAGCTCCTCGAGAGGCACGTGTTATGTCGCGCTGTGAAACATTGCGGTGTCTGAAGGTTTAGATGCTGTGGTCGGTGGTGGCGCTGGGTCGGCATTCTTTCGCAGCTGAATACCTTCTTGCCTTTCTAGTCCATGCTCTCGAAATCTGTTCTTCGTCCATTTGTTGTACACGTATGAACGCCATATGGTATACTTGCAAACCTATTTGTGACTACTTTCACCGTTCCTATGGTACACTATAAGCGGCCTCAGCTTCTATGCTAACCTGTAATAGTGAGAGTTTCGTTCAGAAATCAAATAGCCCCATCGCCCCCTCCCCACCGCTCTTTTCTTTTTGTCTTGTTTAATACGTGTGGCATATTTCCCTGCGAAACTGACCGCTGTAAGTGAAATGAGTGCATACGAGACTCCGCGGTATTTTGCATGGGGCGATATCGCGGTACGAAGAGTGCTTCTTTTTCTTTCCTCTTTTTCAGTATATATAGTTCAGTTCGGTCGGACCGCACATCTCCGGCTCCCAGAGTGTAACCTTTCTCCGAATAGTTAACTTTTATGCCAATGGGGTCAACCACGCATGGGACAGCAAGGCCGCGATCTGACCGCGCGCGAACGGCCGGGTCGGGTCATACAGTTTGACGATGCAGGCGCCTATATAGCTCGCATTTCGCCCTTGCGACCCCATCTTGGTCCACGCGGTCTCTCGCATCATTATGCGGAACCTCTGCGCTCGAGCAGAGTCTGGAGCTCCGCGTGTATAGTTATCCATTGTGGCTGACTCTGTGTTATGCTTTCTTTAGTTACTTATTTATTTATTTATTTTACACGCGCAGCGTCGCGTTTGGACGTCGCCAGCGCCATTAGTCGACGCTTCCGGCGGTTGGCTTCTCTGCAGAGCGTGGTGGCAGACGACCACTGTATGGCACAGACGAAGGATTGTTGGCGCCTGCACACCCTTTGCATTGCAACTTCTTTCTTACTTTCTTTCTTTCTTTCTTTCTTTCTTTCTTTTCTTTCTTTGCTGTAGTGGGCGCCGCGCCGGAGTCTGGGACTTCTGGTGCCACTGTCGGCGCGTCGCTGGTGCCACTGTCGACGTGGCGTCCACGGCTGGCGTTTATTCTGAGCTTCGCGGCTGGGTTTGTTTCGCGAGCGCTGTAGGGCGGACGGTTATTCTGAGGGGGCGGAATTCTTTCAGGCTGTCTGCTGCTTGTTTTTCTGCTGCCGATTTGGCGGGCCGGCAACCTTTTCGCCGCGGCTTGTTTCTTTTGTTTCTCTGGCTGTTCGTGTGATCGGTGTGCCCTTGAAAAAAAAAAAAATGTTCCGCGTTCAGAAAAGAAAAATTGAAAAAAAGAAGCGAGGCGCCGCGGTATGAAGGGAAACAGGATGACGTTATTGTGCAATTCGTCCTTTCCTCCGTGTTTTTTGCTTTTTTTTGCGTTTCGTGTGTGTCGCGATGTTGTTTTGTTCGCTTTGTTCTTGACGCTGTAAGTTGTTCTGTCGCGGTCTTCTTTCACGAGTGATATCGTTTTGCGCTTGGTTTTGCCTTAGCGCATCCTGGAGTTTGGTATATACGACTGAAAATGCTACTTCTTTCGACAAAAAGATAACGGGGTGAGGAAACCGCTTTCGTTGTTTCGGATTTTCGTTGTTTCGAGTAAATATATGCCAATGCGGCGAACGTATAGGCCGCTGTATTCTGCTTAGACCGCCACGTTTTCCCCGCGCTTCATCACTGCGCAGTTTTCTTTAAGAGGCCAAGCACACAAGCTAAGTCACGGACCGCCGTTATACGATACACGTTGATATAGATTTACGTGCTGAAGCTGCAGCGCGGGCTTCGAGGGATGTCCCCGTGGATATAGCCTGCACCGAATTAACGAAGCTTAATCAGTAGCCGTTATCGTAGGGACGTATTGCATATAGAGGGCCGCTTCGGTACGTGATTTTGTTCGAAGTCGACGTTTACCTATAATTCAGTTGAAACCACGTCTGCCAGCAGCGTGTACCGTTCGCCAGTTCTTTGAGACCATTAGTTCGTGGGTGATAGGCAGTCGTTTTACGGTGTGTGGCGTGGCCGCATTTAGCCGAATGTTCATTATAGAGAGCAATGCGTGAAGTTGTGTTAGCGAATTGCTGTTCCGTCATGGTGATTACGCTTTGCAAGCCATAAAAAAAAAAAAAAAAAAAAAAAAAAAAAAAAAAAAAAAAAAAAACGTGAAAGTGATTAGACAGGTTGCTGCGGCCCTCCGAAGCTCCTCCCTCACCAGTTCGCCGGTGACGTCACGAATTTTTTAACAACGTCTACTTGGGGCTAGTTGTTTATATATATAAAGAATACCTACATTGCGCAATAAGGCACACAACCTAGCAAGTTTTGAGAACGTTTCTTGCGCAAAAAACCAAAACAACAAGATAAACAAAGAAACGCCTCAGTTACGAGAACTTATACTTTGGCATGCGTGACGTCACACAGGCTATAGGATGCTATAGCATGTTGCCTCGAAATAAAAAAAGAAATAATAAGGTTTCATTTTCTACAGTCAGAAAGTCAAGATTGTTCCGCCAAATGAAGGAAAAAACGTTTTCAATGACTATAGTTTATCAGTATAATACCTGTGTCACACGGGCACATTTGGAAGGCCTTCCAGTCAACGGCCTTTGAAACGCCACAACTCTATCGACTCAAAGCAGTTGTCGCGCTGCTACACGACACTTTTGAAAGGCCGTTGAGTGGTTCAGGCGTTTCTCGCAAAATTGTGTGGCGCTGCGGATCTTTATTTTCGTTTTCATGTCACGAAAAGTTAAACAGCATTAAAACACTATAAAAAAAACACTATAATTTCTTTTATGTTTGTTTTTACATTAAAAAAATTTGTTTATACATTGCCATACATATATGTTTAGTTTTTAAGTTGTTGAGTAGCGAAACTGCGGCAACGTTTGCGCCTCTCGATGCGGCTGCCGTTTTGGTGTGTGTTCGCACATGTCAAGTGGCAAAAACACTTTATTGAATAATGAATAACACTCATATATAGTATTTTTAGAGCATTTTGTTTGATTTGTTCTTTCTAACCGTGAGTACGAGCACATTGTGAACGAGCGGGCATGTTCGCGCTGTTTCCGCTTCCGTTGCTCAATGGCCATTGAGATTTCGATAGAGTTGTAGGGTGCTCCGTTGAGTCGATCGACTATTGACTCGGCGGCCTTCGAAACCGCCCGTGTAGCAGCTCGAACTTGACCTTTGAGTCAACTGACTATCGATTGGAAGGCCTTCCAAACGCCCGTGTGACACGGGTATAAGCTTATTATATGTTGATCTGTAGAGTCCCCATGAACATTTACCGAAACTTAAAGAAGCGCGCGTTCTGACCTTATATTTTCGTTCGCATCGATATATGCGACCGGAAACTGAACTTCTGGACCTTAGGGGCACGGGGACGCCGTTGCTGTACTGAGGTTCACCGCGACACGCCCCACCGCATGTCCGTACCCGCGAGCACGTGACCGTCTACAGATGTCTACCAGCTTTGTCCTTACTTGTTTCTCCGCCTCGAGATATCGTCGTACGCGAGGCTGGCCTCTTGGAAACCCCTGTGTCGTCCGGTCGGCGGGCTGGCGCTTATACCTTATCTTTCTCCTCTGTTCGGAGGGAGGAAGGGAGGGGGTGGCATCGACGAAAATAGGCGTGGCTCATTCCCACCTCCTGTTGACTAGTCGGTGCGGTGCTATTCGCGCCTTTGCCCCCTCGTTCTGCGTCGTTTTCCTTTTCGCTCCTTTGCATCGAGAAGCAGCCCTTCTGAAGCGAATAACGGTTTCCTCGAGCGGCACGAATTCTAGCGAGCTCGCCTTTACAAATCGGCGCGCTCTTGTTGCGCAGGCGCCTTGTGAGGGGTTCATCCGCCGAAGAGAGAAAAAAATCGCGCAGGCGCGTTTTCGGTGTATACTCGTGGTGCCGATGCAAAAGTTTCCTTTTTATCGCGCCTTTCTGACTTTGAAGCATGCACGTGGTTTGTTTCCATCCCGCATAATTTTTTTTTATTTGGTGAGAAGTGCACGAGAGTTGCAATATGGGCTAGTTAGCGTATGCATTCAACGCGGGGAGCAGCGCAGAGGATATGTGGGACAAGTGATGCAACCAGGACAGATGCGCGGTTCGCGAACAAGAGGACCCTGTCGCATCTGGCCTGTTCGCATCGCCTGTCTTGTGGTCTGCTCTGTTCGCCCTGTTGAGTGCGAACAGAGTCTGTGTCTGAGTCTGTGAACAGACCATGTCTTTACAAAGAACAGATCGGATAGAGATGTGTTGAACAGCAGATATTTGATGTTTCAATAATGATATCTGTTTGTGTGTGTGTGTGTGTGTGTGTGTGTGTGTGTGTGTGTGTGTGTGTGTGTGTGTGTGTGAGAGAGAGAGAGAGAGAGAGAGAGAGAGAGAGAGAGAGAGTGAGTGAGTGAGAGAATGAGAAAGCGTGCAAATCCTTAAAGCTAGCGCTCGAAGAATAGAGTAACTTTTTTTATTATAATACGCAAGGGTGGCAGACGAAGGATTATACTATGTGGCACTATTAGGCCTAAGGTTTCATTTGCGATATACTGTGCCGCCTCCTGCATGCGCAGCCCAGCCGACTGTTGAAGAGCTTGACAGCGCGCACCTTCGCCCGAGTGTGTTGCGAGTCCTCGCCCTATGGCGCGTGCAAATAAGGTTGAATTTACGACATTCGACCATTCGTTGGCGTTAAAGGTCGTTCGCCAGTAGGCGACAGTCGGCCTCCGTCCGCGAGTGCTCGACTGTTGAGCGGCCCCGAGCTATGTCGCCTTGACTATACCGCGCTATCCGTTGGCGATGCAAACCATTTTTAGAGCGATAGAAGAATTGCTGTACCGGCTAATTTACGTTACTGGAAAACCGTTTACAGTGTGCCGTGCGTAGTGAAGAAGCTTTTGACTTATGCGAGCGCACCCAGTTTTATAATTAATCTAGTCATTACGAGCCCGTCGTTCTGCAGACTAGACGTATTGCATGTCTGGGGAAGACGTCGTTGGGGGTGTCCTCTGTAATTATTAGAGGGCCTTTCCTGCCTTAATCACGCATGCATGGAGACTTGGGCATGTTGGCATACCATCTTTGAGGAACGAGGACCATCGCGTACGCGCTAAAACTGGGACTCGAAGACGACACGGGTATGAGGCATATAGTTGAAAACGTATCACCCGTGCCTTGTATGATCGGTTAATTATTGTTTCTGAAATGCACCTTCTTCCGGCCCGATAGCTCTGCGTACATGCCTTGGCTGTCCGGTTAGCTGTTACGACGAGACCCCGTGCCGAGGCCTTCGGTGATGCTGCGGCAGCCATCAAATAGTGCTTCCGTAGTGGGTTTCTGTAAGTTCGCCACGTCGGCCGAAGGCATCGAGCGTAATGCGATGCCGTATCTTGCTGAACACGAGCTTAAAAGCAGCTTCTTATAAAGAGCACGTGCAGATCGCACGGTCAGCTGTCTTCTGAGTGAAGCCTCTGTCTCTTGCAAACCTAGATATTCGTTGATTCAGCCTGCAGGAACACTGCGCGTGGTTAGTGCCCCACACATAACCCACGTGTTCGCACGCGCGTTCCGATATCCGATCCCGATGCTCACGTTTCAGGCTTTGACCATCGTGGGTTGTTTTGCGCTCTAAGTATGAGATTGGGTGTTCTCTTGCGTTTGGCATATTGGCTTGGATTTTATTCTTTTCTCATTTGCGAACCGCAGCTATATAACTTGCCAGTCCTTCAGGACTTGTTGTGGGCGCGTACTATAGGGCGTTTGGATATATAGATCGGTGCGCACGCAATTACCGTGGGCAGAAGCTTGTCAGCCCTTTGACGCCACGAATAGCTGCAACGGTTGATCGTCGGTGAATAGTTATTACGGACAATATTCGTTTTATTTGAAAGCGAAAGACGACCTAACCTGGCGGCTTTCGGTGGCCGCCATCTTCCGGCAAAGAAAGAGAGAGATCACAAACGGAAATGCTTGGAACGACCGCAAAATTAGCGTCGCCACACCATGACCTCGTATCGCTGCCGCGGTTTAGTCGAGTTCCGCAGCAAGTTTTTTGAAAGAAGCACCGGTCTAACCGAATTGGTTACTTCTGGAGGACACTGCTGAACAGAAATTTCGAGATGCATGCTATAAGGGCGGCAGATGACTTTCTAGACCACCATATGCTCCTAATCCAAACAGTTGCTTGCGTGACAGCGCAAAAAAAAAGTGCTCAATTGAGAGATGGCTCACGACGCCCCCTTAAAGGTTGCACACTAGTGGTCCGTGACGTAGTAAATTTCAACAGTGTCCGCTCTGGGCCGGTTAGATGTTTACGAATTAGGGATAATTGCACTCCAGAGTTCAACCCGAAAACGGCCGAAGTGAGCAAAAATCATGCAGAATTGCGCGACTCGATGCAAATGTCAAAAAAAAAAAAAAAAAAAAAACAGAAAAATCGAACTTCGCACCGCTAAACGGTGCGACACTGGGCTAGTTAGTTGACTTGCATGAATTTCATATATGTGGTGGAAAAAGCGCGAGAAACGGGCGACTGATCTTGTCGTGCGTGTCTCGGCCCTCGTTTCTCGCGCCGTTTCCATCTACAAGGTTCTCCGCTATACGATATGCAGTCTGTTTGTGTCAAAGGTGTGCGCGCATGCCATTTAGAGTTATACTCTAACCACTCTAAACTGCTGATTTGACGTCTCGCTTTATATAGCGGTCGCAGCTAAAAGCTCACCGTTTTCAATATGCCGTCTGTATATACCTGCCGTCCGCTGCGAGCGCGTGGCGTCGTGGTCGCTATGTATAAGGTTATACACTCCAGCGCTCGCAGACGTATGCCTGCAGAAGGCCGGCTTTCGCTATAGCCAGCGGGCGCGAGCCTCCAGCCATGCGTGTCGGCGTACACACGACCCCGTAACATGCGCGAACATCGCGCCTTACTACTGCTGCTGCTGCTGCTGCTTCTGCTGCTGCTGCTGCTGCTTGCTGGCGTTCCTGCAGCTCGCCGCTTCTGCGTCCAAGTGGGCTCGCTTCTTGGGCCCGCCATGCTTGCGTGCTCTCGCGTGTTTATTTCGTCTCTCCAGCTCGGCGATGCACCAGCGGCGCAGTATGAAAAGGAAAGCCAAATAAAGAGTAAACGGGGGCGTAGACGTACGTTGTTGCGTGCAGCACCACTGCAGCGTGTGGAAGAATCCGCACTGCGGCTGCCCGGAGTAGGCGGGTGAGGCGAGATGCAGATGCACTCAGTATGTATGTGTAGCATCTATAACTCCACCACCCACTTTTCGGCTGGCTGACGTTGGAGTCTGCGCGTTTATAATCGTCTCGTGGTGTACGTATGCCTTTCGTTGCGCGGTGACGGTCTTCCAGCCGGATTCGCAAGATGAACATGCTGGTGCAGTTTGCATCGAGACGCTGAAGTTTTATTTTGGAGCGCAGACCTTGGGTGTGGCTTAGTCTCCTGGGCAGAATGCGCAGTACATGTGTTGCGAAGTCGACTGTACGGTCGTCACGCGAGCTCGGTTACACAGCCGCTGCCCGATCGAGACACGGACACAAAGCTGTGCAGGTGCCATTTTAGACTGGTAGCGAATGTGCAAAGTGCTGTGTTAATCCCAGTGTTAATCATCTGTAACCATCCACATTCGCGTAAGCTTACTATGGAATTCTTCCACGGTGACATTCCTGTGTGTCCCGCGACTCCATCCGATGATGCGCTTGGCTGAGGTAGTCCCGAGGTGTGTGTCGTGCGTCAAGCCTTAGCAGCCCAGTTCAGTACAATGCAGTTCAGTACAAAGTGTACACTTCCTGGTTACGCCGCAGTGCGTCTGTCTGTCTGTGTCCACCTTTTATTTTTAATTGTTGGACCGTTCCATGTGAGTCTTTGTAAACACGACCGTTTAGGAGGTGACAGGTCGCATCTGCGACAACGGGCCCGTGTCTTCTAGCCGCGCAAGGCTGTGCGGGCGATGAACCTGCTGCGCGCCCGAAGCTGCACACAACTGCTTTATAGGAGCGTGGGCGTCCGAATGTTTTGGCCTCTTCGAGGGAAAGGGACGCGCGGAAAAGGGCCGGCATTGTGCACGGTGCGTGGATGCTGCGGAACTGATGAGGACGCCGCGCGCGCTGTTGGCGTGCGTGTCCGAGGACGCCGAGTTCGTGCATCCCGTGACCGTCACCAGGAGGTGGGGGGCGCCAGCGTGACCGCTCGGACTCGCAACCGCGTTTGCATGCGAGACCCCGATGCTGGAAAGACGGCGGCGGCGGTCAGCTGCATGCTTCGTGGGACGTCGATCGAGTCGAGTTCGCAGGCTGCCTTATAATCCTGCGACGTGCGACCGACCGTCCGACCTCGGTTGTTGGTGTTCCCGGCGTGGGAGAATATAGAGATGCGGGAGCATTGTTGTCGCAGAGGTTGGCAGTATATATATACACGTACACAGAGATGATGGCCACTGCGTAGTTGGCTCGTGACCGATATTGACGGCCGTCAGTGTGCGAGTGCTGGCGCATTGCCGCTCGTCTGTTACGCGTCGTTGCAGCCATATTGTCAGTGCAGCGCGCGGTGGCTTAGAAGCGTGGTTCCTGCTGTCTGCGCCCTCGCCTGAAGTCCGTCTCGTTGGACGTTGAGCGCGCAGCTTGAGATTGTTTGCCTTTCTTTCTACACTCTTGCGCGCATTTCCGACGCTGACTTTCTGTACTTCCGCGGGGACTGCGTGTGGTCGGCTCGGACACACTGGTGGCCCAAAGCGTCTGAGCAGCTTGGCCGGCTTTAGTGCAGTAGGAGCGCCCTCTACCATACCGACCTTTACTACACTCTAAGAACAGTTTGCACCCTTTGGCGTGCCCCTTCTGCCACACAACAATCGTCATCTGCCTTGATGCGTTTCCTTTCTTTAACGCTGCGAGCCCGGAACTTTCCATTAACGAACCGCACGCGCGTTATCAGCATAGAACAGTTTACACCCATTGGAGTGCCCGTTCTGATAACGCGCGTGCCGTTCGTTACTGGAAAGCTCCGGGCTCGCAGCGTTAAAGAAAGGAAACGCATCAAGGCAGATGACGATTATCGTTGTGTGGCAGAAGGGGCACGCCAAAGGGTGTAAACTGTTCTTAGAGTGTATGCTGTGCTTTTGACCGAGCGCTTGCTTGGCCAGAGTCGGGCTTCAGTGTGCACGGCTGCTGTCATTGTACTATAGTAGTATGCTTTATTTCCAAAAAACAAAAACAACAAAAAACAGTATTGCGTAGGGAAGGCGGGGGGATAAGATCTGCACGTGGCAGCTTGACCAGCCCCAAATAGCCGTAAAACAAGAACAAAATGGAGTGCAGTGCAGCGGAAATACAGTTTTTCTAATTACTTGCAGTTCAAGCACTATAACATACCGCACATAAACATCACAGATGAGAAAGAAACGAAGACCCATAAAAAAATTGGGGGAAAAAGATAAAGCACTACATCTCGGTGCACTTTCTAAACGTTAGATAATAGCATACAACTCGCATACGGGAGAAGATAAGCCAGAATATGAGGAGGAGAACAAGACGCAATATCAGTTTCATTAACAATGAGATCATTTAGTAACCGTGGTAGCCTATAGAGCGCGACGTTTGCGATCTGTAGTTAGTTTTTGGTACATGTCAATACTCTGGATTTCTAGTATTGTAGGGAGCTTCATGCGGCTTCAAGTTAGCCATGTGATTAATGTAGTGTAATTCTTTTTTCTGCTCATTTTTGCGCGCAAGTACTAAACGATACTTTAAACGGGTCTCTACTGTCGGTGTCCTAAGTTCAGGAAATAATGATGCTGAAGGCAAATCATATGGTTTGTTACAAATAGCGCAAAGAGCCTCCTTTTGCAGAGTGTACAATTTGTTGATATTAGTTTCAGAAGTCGTACCCGAGAGAATTTGAATAGCTCAGAAAAATGAAATTTTGTATTAAGGATTTAATATAACGAGTAAGGTAGCTTACGGAATAAAAGATTCCAGTCATTTGTGAGAGCGTACTTGCGATCGAGAAAATATATGCCGTTATATGCTAGGTCATAGTGTGATAAAGTACACCTAACTATTTTACCGAATTTACAAGTTCAATTTTAGCGTTGTTCATTATTAAATCTTCCTCGAAGGTAATTTTCATGTTCTTAGTGCGAAATAACATCGCGATTTAGTCTTCTCCGAATTGATTGTCGAACCGTTATCAAGTGACCATGTGTGCAGTTTATTCAAAACTGCATTAGCTCTTGTAATCAATTCGGTAGAGCGGTTAGAGGAAAAAAAGAATAACGTGGTGTCAGCCGCGTACATAGATTACATAGCGCTCATCAACGTCAATGTTTACTAGATCGCTAACACAAATATTAAAGAGAAGAAAGGTGCTGGGCCCAACAAGGTGCTTCGCTCACTGCCAAATGCTGCATCCTTATCCTGCACTCACTCCACCCAACCCCGTCCCCCCATTTCGTTGCCATTGTGAACATGCGCCACGATATTTGCGAACTATGAGAATAATGGTGAGGGCTTAGCGGCGTTGCTCTGTACCTGGACATCACTCGCCCTCCTCGTGATCGTGACGCCGATGTAGCCCGTCGGGAACGAGTTCTATGGCAGATCGTGCGCACACCGTTACCTCTAACACTTTCAGCTGCAATTGTGCGCTAACATTAGGTACACATAGCGCATGTTCGAATGCTGCTTGGCGAGGGTGATAACTGTAACTGTATGTAGTGCGACTACGCGTGCTATGCTAAAGGTTTATAATTTACCGAGGTCGTAGCTCGGAAATGACATTAGTGGTGACGTGTGTGTGTGAGGGAGAGAGAGAGAGACAGAGAGAGAGGGGGGGGGGCGGCTTAGCAAATGAGCATTCAGCGACCGTAAAGAAAGTGCCGGGTTTACGCTTGGCGGTAGTTGTGCTGTAATCTGAAAGACAGGGGCTATACAATGGAATGCGTGACAGGCCACGGCGGACTACCTTGGCGTGTCATTGGCCTTTCTTGCGCGCCTTCTTTCCCATAGACGTTTCGAGAACGCCGTCTCCAGGAGGAAAAAGAAAATTGCAGGATCGTTCAGTCACTTACAAGAAGTTATCGTTATTAAACAGACCTGTACTATGTCCGACGTAGGCAGTGTGATTACGAACTACGCAATAAATACGTGAAAGATCGGCATTCCCGCGAGTTCTGAAAACTTGTGATCAATTATATATGCATGCTAATGAAGGAAAGGGCCTTTTTCGCGCTTACGCGCGATGTTTTTCGTTGCACCAATGAAAGGAAGAAGATACCTTAGCTGTAATCCGTTGCTCTTCTACGGAATTCTGTATCAAATGATGTGAAATTTGTCCACCAGCTTTCCCAAACTTGGGGCAGATTTCGCCATATATCACTTTATAATGTTCGCCACACGTCCGATGATATATTGCCGCATGCATGGCTGTCATTGGAATTATTGTACCGTTCGCTAGCTGTCGCTGGCCACGCGCGCGGTTCCAAACAAGCTGTCGAACGTATTTTTTGTTTAGGTTTTCTAAAGTGTACCTACAAATCTGAAAAAAAGGATTGAAAAATTGATAGAAAGTAGGGCAGCTGATTTAGCTGCGCGACTGCTTTGCCTAATACCCTATGCAGTATAGAACAAACCTGTTTTCCTTTTTAATATACAGCGACTGTATGTACATGTTATATTTTTTTGCGGGGGGGGGAGGAGGGGGGAGCGGCAGGGAAAATGAAAATTTCGCTTGTTTTGTTCAAGTACGCGCAATCTGTCGCGAGTCCAGGCAAACAGCTATAGCGCAGCGCGCACTGTATTCGAAAGCGGCGAACACACACACACACACACCTGCGCAGCTCAGCTTGGACGTCTAGCCGGGAAATTGGGCAAGCGACTCTAAGCGAAGCCAACGCCAAGAAGGAGGAGGCAGTGTAATCGCCGCGCGCCGAGGACATTTCGATTGTCGACGTCGGGAGCCGATCTCGAATTCAGTTCCGGGTTGGACTCGAAGCGAACGAAGCGGCGTGGAACACAGCGTGTCCGTTGTTGCGCCACGACGTGTACGCCGGCGCCGCTCCCGCGTCGTCGTCGGTGTTTTTGTGTTTGCTCGTTTCGGAAGACGGGCTTGCACGAGGCAAGGAAGCTTTTGTGAACATGCGAAACAAGCCGGCTTTTTTTTTTTCCCCCGAAGCGTTCGTCCGATGATATCGGCGAGCCGCGCTGATAAATGCAGGTCTCCGCGGGCAGCCAGCCGTCTGTGTGAACTGTGGTCGTGGGTCTCGGTTGTGTATTTCGGGCACAGCCAGTGGTGGAGCTATAGGGTATACCTTGTTGGCTGGCACGTGATGCGTGTGGGAAGGACGCGGCATCGGAAGGAAGCGCGATGACGTTCGAATGGAATGACTGCTTCGTAGTTTCGTGCTGTCCTACAGGAAGTTTACGGGCCGCGGGTGTAAAAATAAAGATAAAATAAATTAAATAAAACATGGCGGTGTGTGCCACGCTTTGAGACCTGACACCAGGACCCCAACGAACTCGAGAGCATGCGCCTACACCCTGAGGATATTATGGATGTAAGAAAATGTACATCTTGGCTGTCCGGCCGGTCTGTGAGGTTACGCGCCTGACAATACCAAATCTTGCACGGGATAATTTAGAGCGCTCGGTCGTGTTTTACTGGCTGACCTCATTGTTTAACAGAATGTAGTTGGCCGGAGGGGGTAGCGTATGCACGCATAATTTCGATAGTGAGAGAGCTGCTCCTATAGGCCGTGCGTATAGCGTGTTTGCTCTTTAGACCGGTGTCCAGTTCCTGCGTCTCTCTGCTATGTATTAACTGCAATCAGCTTGCCACTGTTGTGGAGATTTCAAGGAATCTTCGTGTAAGCAAAAATTTCCATCCACCCGGCTGTTACGAACTGCCGCAAAGGTTCGTGTTTCGGTGTCATCTGATAACGAAACCCGAAGTTAAAGAAAATTCGTCCTGCTTCAGGGGTCGAACCCGGGACCGTTGCCTCGGAACCACGCCATTCGATGCTGCTGGATAGGATGAATTTTCTTCAACTCGGAGGTTCGATCGCTTTCAGAGGACGCGTTATATAGAACATTTGCAGCAGTCTACTACTGTCAGGTGGATGGCGTACTGTTTTTCGTTTTTTTTTATTAGACCTATTTCAGCTTGCAGTTTTCCGCACGAATTATTTAAATAAGGAGTGCACTGCACCCCCTCCCCCCCCTTTTTTTTTTCTGTATGGGGACAATATTCGGTCGGTCACCATCATGCAGGAAGCAACGTTGCCTGGCTTCCTCCCTCGTTTACAATGGGAACAAAAACAGTTGCCATATCTCGTATGCCCGGGAGAAAGGGTGCAAGCCGGAGGGAGGCGTCTCTGCGGGGCGGCCAGAAATTGAGTTCCACAGTGCGGCGGGTTTTAGGCGGGGTGGCCGTAATCGTAAAGACGGGCACGCAGCGGGGCGCATGGGGGCTGAGAGAGAGAGGGAGCAATGAACCCGGACCGGCGCCGCGGCTGCCATACGTCACCCTGGGGAACGTCAGAGCGGCGTCGCGCCTCCCCTTCCCCTACGCGTTCTTTAATGGGGTTGGGCTGGGCGCCCAGGGCATGCAGCAGCAGTGCAGGGATTCGGGGTGGTCCAGCCTCTGCGTGGAACGCCGATAATCGAAGTACGCTGACGTGTGCGCATACATTGTCAAGCAGTTAAAAAGAAGAAAAAAAAATAGAGTAAAATAAAGGTAAAGTGGGAAAGGAGTTTGTGAGGCGCTGCCTGCGCAAAAGTGGGCTTGTGCAGTTGCTGTTTCGACTGCCGTGCACCTGCTCTCGTCTCCTTGCGCTTTCGCATTTCACATTTCTCCAACGCTCACTGTCTTTTCTGTCGTCCGTTCAACGCTGCTTTCACCTGACGAGCACTATGTAGCGTCTGCTCTTCCCCTTAACCACGCGTATTTCAGAAACTTCTCGCAGTATATAGTTTCTGCGGTTTCGTTATTGTTCACTGGCGATCATGCTTCGCCCTTTCGTTGTATTCTACTGCATGGTAAATATACCTTTATCGGGTATGACGCCAAGGCGCCTTTCTGTCGCCGTGGATTACGCTTGGGGACTGGGAAATGTCTTCAGGTTGCGATCCCGTCAGTAATCTGGCTTATCGCCGGACGGCACGGCCTGTTTTGTTTCGACTGCGCTGGAACCTTGTCTGGAACCTTGAGGCGGCCGTCTCTTGTAAGGCGTTAAGAGAGGTCAGCCGAGATGCAGACGTCGTCGCGGCGGCGAGCAGCAATCCGGGCCCGCCTTGTCGCGCCCTTCTGGCGAAGGCTTATTTTGCCCGTGCTGCTAACAACAACAATCTCGCGACAGCGCCGGGGGAAGTAGACCATATGGCCCACCCTCTAACCTTATGCGCGCCAACGCTTGTTTTACTTTGCGGGGCTCATGATGCATCACTCGCGCTTCGGGCGTGCGGAGGGATCTTGAAGCAACACAATTACTCTTATCACGAGCATTGACCCCAATAAGGTTTTTAATTAGGATTCCTTGGCCATCGTTCGTTTTTCAGCGGTGTTGATGACTGCGAATGGCTCTTTCATTCGTTGCTTCCTTGCGCTGAGTCGCTGTTTATGCACCACACCATCTCGTTAACTCCATAACGTGCAGCGAAAGCTGTGGGTAACGTCAGCCAACCGAAATTAGAACTTGAAGAGCTGCTCGATTGTTCGCCTCTATCGCTTTCTGCCGCAAGACGCTGACTGTATGGAAGCTCCATGAGAGAGAGAGAAACATTTATTTCATTCCGGCCCCCTGTCCGCCCCCTGTCCGGGGCTAAAGCTCCATGAGGATTAGTGGGGAGAGCCTTCCCCCGCTTCTCTGGAACACGCAGGCGACTCGCCTGTTTACATTCGATTCACAGCCGCGCTGAATATAGTGCATTTTAGAATGCAGCGTTTGATAGCGACGCTGTCACGACCTGCGACGTCACAAAAAACTGCAAAACTCGAACATGGTGTCGCCACCTGTCTCGCATTTCCGGCGCATCATTCTATCGCTCGCACTTGGTCAGAGTGATCTGCTGTTCCAAAAGTTGGATCAATAATCTAGCTTAACAATTTAATTTTCCTGTTGGGTCGTTGGGCTTGCCTGCGTGCGCGAGCACGTCCTGCGGGCTTGGGGTCACTGGACTTACGAGCCGGGCGGCTCGGGTAGCCGTTCGGGTTGTAGCCGTTCGGTTGAGATTGCTCGCTCTGCGGGGCGGACGCTGTTTCATGTAGCGCGCGGCGCGCTATCGCTTTGTTCCGCCTTGTGCGTGTGCTCCGGCACGGTAGGATATGGTAGGCGTATTTCCCGCTGTTGTGTCGGAAAAAATAAAGAAGTAAAAGCGGAGATAAGAGGCTCTGGGTGGCGTTTTGTTGAGCAGGGTGAGTGGCGGGCAAGGCGCGCGCATCGAGGCACACTACTGGCCAGTTACACGATGCCCAGGTCTTGTTTTGTTTTTGTTTGCCGCCGGCTCAGTGCGTTTGGTTGGCGCTGGCCGTCTGCTCGTCTTGCGGTCGACCAATAGTGACGTGGCGTGTGACGTGGTCTGATGGCCTGATCCACGTGGCCTGATCCTTTCGAGCAGCGTCGGATCCATGGTCGGAAATGGGCCGGCGATCGAATGGCCGTGACTGCCGCGATGGCCAAATCGGGTTTCGAGCGCGGATTAAGTGCGATGGGGCTCTGCCTCGGCAATTCCCTTTTCCTTGATGCATCCTTGCGCGGTCAGCGCGCGAATGCTGATCACGGCCGGTGAGGGGCATGAGATGGTATACTGATGAGCTTTGAATTAGCCTGCAGCTTATGGGTAGCCAGGGTTATCTGGAAGGGTGCAAGAAAAAAAAAAAAAGGAAAGCTTTATAGGAAGATATTTCTCGTTCATGTGGTGGGCTACTTAGGATTAAGAAACATGCTCTTTTGGGGGACCCAGAACGAGAAGTATGCTTACATGCAGCGCTTCCTGCAAAATTCTTCACGTTGGAACTGAACTCTAGTCTTAATATGCATGTTCTTGTTGTCACTGATGCATTAAATTTCTCGTTACTGTAGGGCTTGGCAGTCCTTCTAACAAATTTAGGGGATCACCAATTCCTTGGGCCTTCTCAAGCCAAGTTATTCCAGTGTACACCTGGATGAAAGAGGGATCAATTACTCTGCAAAACCTGTCAACCAACAAGGCAGGCATTGTGTATTCACTCAAGAATGCGGGGCTAACATTTGCCTGATGCTTTTAGTCCTTTATTATGTTGTGCAATGCCTGCAGCATTTTAGTTAATGTTAGATGTGATATTTTTGGTATTACAGTTACTCTTTCAATCTTGACAAGATGCCTCACTCACGCTATAACCTGTGGTTGTTTCTGTTACCTCTGTTTTTTGGAAAACATTGAACTGGGTTTACAGAAGCCACTCATTGTTTGTGAGCAGTAGGCACATATACCCATGACTTCTTGAAGATGACCTGCCTGTGGCTGTGAATGAATTCCATTGATGCTAAAAACAAGGGGCACTTATTGAGCATCTTTAACATGAGGATGTGCCCAAATATTAGCTCCAGTACGATAGCGAGCCTGCATGCCGAAGCAGCACTGAGAACCGTCCTTTGGTTTTAGCAGTTGAAAATGGTGTACCAATGTCTATGCATGTATTCCATTTTGGGTAAGAACAAAGGGCATTTATTGAACATATTTAAAATTGTCAAGTGCTCTGATATTAGAACGTCCTCAGTACCTGTGGACTGCCCATCTTCTTTGTCATTTTACGTGACGCGGTGGAGATGACACAAGCAACTGTGAATGTTTCATGCTTAGTGTGCAGTTGATTATCTTGTTCACTACAAACAAAAGTGGTTTGTGTAAAGGCAAGTAAACATGTTATTTAGTGACTTGGCATGTCATTATATAGTATTGATCAATATAGTAGGTGAACAAGGGAAGCCTCGCCCTGGAGCCAACATTTCGACAAGGGCCATGTCTTCATCGGACCAGTGAAGACAAGTCCCATTGCAGAAACAGCCTTTATTGTGTTAGTGCAGGACATATCCTTAAGTTTTCAAGTTTGTTCAGTTTTGACTTGCCTGGCTTTGCTGTAGTGGTCGCGTCTGATTAACTGTTTGGAGGCTTGTGAGACCTTATCAGGATACAAAACACTGCAGCAGTAAACATAATAAGTGGTTATTGTCAATGTTGCCATCATTAGGGACTGGAAGAAATAGCTTTTAGTTCAAGTTGCGAAGTTGAGAGGCCGACCATTTTCAGCCAAGTACCTCTTTAGTGTAGATTGCTTGAAGTAGGTTTGCTTTCTAGAATACATTTGTTGTTAGCAGTTGCAGTAGTGAGAGTGAAGGCAATACGTTTTGTTTATGGTACCTCAGCTGAATGGCCAATTTATGAACAGAATTAATATAATACCTGTGATACTATCTCTCCATGGTTTCTGTGCAATATAGATAACATATCATTTTATAATATAACTCGTTTGTTTACCACCTTTTATCCAGCTTTAGGTAATTCAAATTTTTTGAAACAAAAATTTGTGGTCCTTATAGAAGTTTTGATTAACATGACTGTAATGCAATGCCAGTGAAATTTGCCGTCACTTTAAGTACTTTGTTCATTGCACTAATGTCTTTGTTTTGTGTTCATGGCAATATGCCTTCACTGGTGCTGAGCTGATTTCAGCACTTCCGTACACCTTGTGATTTGTGCAGTGCTTAGCGATTCCAACATGGCACTCGGAGCATATGGCTGCTGACTCGTATTGCACCAGCAGTAGGCTCTGGGGATGCCAAGCTGACACATTGTGTTATGCGTTAAAAGCTAGAACCTTTGTGACCACATTGTGATTGCAAGAAGTGCCAGCTGCCATGCGATCCATGTATCACATTTGAATTGCCGAGCACTGTAGTACACACTGCACTTTTTGGGATGAACATTCAGAGATGAAGCACATGGTATGGCAATTGTGGAACGTACACATTGTTGATATTCCGATGAACATGCAAGCCAGTGGCAAGAGCAGAGCTGTGCGCTAACCACGCGGCTGTTTATGCTTTGACATGATGCAGGAAGAGCAGGCGCCCTGTCAGGCATGATGGAGGCGGCCCTGGCTCAGCAGCAGCAGCAGTACGACCTGTCGCAACTGAACTACACAAACAACAACAGCAGCAGCCTTGGGGCGCTAAGGCGGCCACAAAAGGATGCACCTGCTAGCACCACTTCCTCATGCACGGACTCTGTGCTGCTGCAGGATGGGGGAGATGAGCTGCAGTGGTGCGCCGACTACCCTTTCAACAGGTGGGCCTCAGAGTCTGCGTTGTTGCAAAATGTTTTTGTGGGGACGCTTCCGGTATAGTCGGCACATGTTTAATGATATAACCATGAGTGTGACGTGATAGTTGCACAACTTTATAGCCGGATTGGCCGCATGACTTGATATAAGGATGTAATGGCCACCCGTGTACCTTGATACTGGTGAAGCACCACACGCTTACTGCAGAAAATATGGGTTCAGTGAGCTCTCACCTGTGGCAAGTAATTTTTTTTACCACTGTCATTTCCCTTTACCTTATTATTTCTACATTTTATTTAAACATAACATTTCTCCTAGGCTTTCTCTTGCTTCATTCTGTTACTTTGTATGGTTGTGCTTAAAGGTAGTTACTGTGACATACGAAACACTGTTGTGACGGAAAGCCCTGATATCTCGGGCTCTTTTTTTTTTAGAAGCGCAAGCTGTGCATCTTGACAAATCTTGGTCAGTTCATGAGCGTGCGCTAGCATGCATAAAGGTAATGGCAGAACAAACTTAATTCCTTGTACATTTGGGAATATGGCGTGGCGAACAGTAAAAAGATATGTAATTGTAATATAGATTTTTTCTAAGAGTTCTGATGTATGTTCATGTGATGCATGTGTATGTGCACCTGTATCCACTGTTGCAAATGGGTCGCAAGCCCCAAGGGTAGCGTTGGCCTGGCGGCCTGGGGCACAACTGGAAGCATCCGAAGGTCCCGGCAAAGCATGAGTCGACTGCTAACAGAACAACTTGTTTATTCTAGCATCGCAAAAGAGCGGGCGGTCAGGTCGACCGAAGTGGAGAGACGGGAGAGCACGTTACTCGACAGAAGAAATCGGAGCCTCTCTCTTGGCGTCCGGGGGCAGCTGCTTTTATACTCTCGCAGTCGAGGGCAAGAAGGAACGTCTCTGGGTGAGGCCACGTGACGGCGGTGCTTGGGCACGTTGAGACTAGAAGGTGACGCATCCGCCGGGCCGGCGCCGGTCAGACCTCCTCGCTTCACACTTGGGGAGCTCCTCTCCCCGGCTGCCGCGCCTTGACAAGCATGGGCACCAACATGCACACACACACACACACGAATACACGTGGCATTGAAACATGCCTGGATGCGCTTGGCGGGGAGGCGTTGCGGCAGCGCTGAACGGGCCAAAATGTCCGCCGCTTTGAACGAAGCCCCAGCGTCCGTTGCATCCGCGCCGGCTATACTGCGCGTCGTAGGCGAAACCTAACACCACGTACTACCATATGCCAGAATGAAACGCAAGCATAAGAAAGACAAGACTGCGTGACAGCAATAATGTAACAACTCTATAAGAATGCCATTTGTTGTTGTGCTTCATCAGTGGTAAGCGTGGCGCTCCTCTGCCCACATTATCGACAGGGAGCTGGCTTTGCATGGTGGATGATTAAACACACAGAATCGAGCAGAGGGAATCGCTACATATATATTGGAACATATTTACATTCCACCTTTGCCAGTGTAAGAATACTCCTGTGATTCATTCAGTTGTCCAGTTTTTTGGTGTAGGTGAATCCCATATTAAAATTTCAAGTAATAAAGCAGAGGATTCAAGCAATAAAGCAGAGAAACTGTTCTAGTTTGTTTGTCTCTGTTTGCTCTTCATCCAGTGCAGTGGGACATTGACTGCCACTTCCTTGATGCACACATTGTTCAGATACCAGCTTATATATGAAAATTGACTGCATAATAAGTTTGTTCTTATATGTGTATTACTTTGTGCCGAGATGAAAAAAAACGGTGTGAGGAGAAGAGGAAGATGATGTGACGCTGGTATCAGTCAGTGATATTGCGCTGCCCTTTGTTATAGTGCTACACATTCTCTTTGTCTATATATCCCCTGTGAATGCTATTCTCCGTAATACCTGTATTCTGTATAGGTGCTTTGTAGGTGTAGGTGTGAGCAAAAACAAAGCTATTGCTGCAGGCCCTCCGTCTGCAGCAGTAGCTTTGTGACATGGCGAAGTTTCTGGACATTACCTCCCACCACGCTCCACCTCGTGCAGCCCAGCAGAGGCTCACATGCAGGCGTAGTCATAGTTCATTTCAAGAAATCATTGCTGCTGTGGTCACATGCCAACACAAGCTATTTTAGTTTCCCTCCCATTCTTACTTCTTTCATTACTTTTATGTGAATGATGCCTACCCTTTGTGCAGTACAGAAAGGTTTATTGCTTCATCCAACTTCATTTTGGTGGAAATAAGTTGCCACGCTTTGCAGCTGTGCCAAGTTCACCACAAATAGTTGCTTGTCACATTTGGGAATATAAAAACTGCAGCAACGGCACAAGGTGCTGATACGGGAGGACGCCGAGATAGCATGAGCAGTGAGCTTTGTGACAGTGCATGCAGGTGAAAACATGTGAACAGTGTGAATGGGACCACAGACAAACATTTCCACAAAAATAGATCACAGTGGCACAGTTCCACTACACTGCAGGAAGCCAGCATAGAATCCAAACAAAGGGTTTCATCCTTGTGACTCATCAACAGGTGGCCAAGGTGCACACGTGGTGTTGTACTCGCAAACAAAGAGCACTTCTGCTGCTTTTGTTCTTTGTGTAGGCTGGCTGTTGAATGGTGGATGTCACGAAGGGAAGAGCTTGCAGTTGCAGCCTGAGCACTGTGCACCGCATTGTGTCTTGATATTATATATGTATTCGGTTTGAGAACAAAACATTTTGATGGCCGTTTAGTGCTTGCGTTTCTTCCTCTTTGTCTCTCCTTGCTTTTTTATGATGTGTGTGCATTACTAACCTTTCCAAGTTGCCGTCTGGTTGTGAATTTATGTGACACGCACCATGGGTGACGTGGCAGGATTGCATTAATATTCAACTTGTTTTAAAGGGGCTTCACAATACCTTTCAGGTACTTAATCTGTCTTGTTTTCCCTCTGCTACCTTAGGTCTTTCTTCTTTGTTAGTGCAGGCACAATATGGCAAATGCGGCATTTGAAGTACTTTACCAATCTTGAGCAACCATGCTCTGTCCATTTTTAAGCTTCTTGTTCTCTTCTACTGCCAAAAAGGGGGACATGATCATTAATGTTATCATATTCAGTTAGGGCATAAGTATGCAAGGTATCATGAAGGATTGGGCCACAGAAAAAAGTGACCATGTGCATTGCAGAGCTCTGCTTTGATGGTTCCTGATGCACACATGCAACTTCCTCGCTTAAATGTCTGCATGCAGATGTGCAGGTTCTCTTGCGTAGCAAAAATATGGCTAAACAAAAGTGCACTAGATCTTTTAAAGATCAGCCCAGATTTATTTGTAGCTCTCCGTATGCCTCGGGTGGTGGGGGAATGCAGGAGTGCAAATCCTTGCTTTCTTGCTTCATTTTCTGTTTCTTCATTCCTTTCCAGGGAATTCCAGAGGCATCTATGCTCCTCATCGCTCACGTCATCAGGTCGGCTAATGCGTCGCAGCATCTTGTCAGTGTCCGGGGATGCCTGCGTGATAGGCAGTGATGATGGCGGAGGCCTTGGTGGTGTGGATCTCTCATACGAGGACCTGTCTAAGAACTTTGATGCCAACCTGGCGGAAATCGACATGGAGACCTTTCGGTCGGAGGACATTCATGCCATCCTCACGCTTCCTGCCCTGTATGGAGGGGACTTCCAGTCGGCCAGCCGGGGGGAGCAGTGCGCCTCGGTGTCTGGCTCATTTCTGGAAGCTCTGCCACTGGATGCCTCTTCAGTGCAGTAAGCAACATTTATCTACATTTATCTACATTAGGGTGGCAATGTGCAGAATTGCGATATGGCAAAAAAGTTTTATAGAACATAGGGTCCTCTTTTCACGTGTTCTATAATTCATAGGCTAAAAATCAAGTGTAACTTTTAAAGAGGAAAGCTGAGAGGAAATCGGGGTCTTCGCTGTCTGGTGGCCAAAAGCTCGCGATTTTCCTGGCAGCTGTCACAGACATTTAATGCAAGCAATGGTTTCTGTTTGGACACAAACATATTCAACCAATCTTAAACAATGAAACATGTTGTGACAAAGAGAACAGCTTGCTAGTCATGTTACCGACTCATTTCTACAACTTCTCGTTGGTAGGCGATATTTGTACTATAAGAAGCGCACGTACACAAACAAGCAAATGAACAAAAATGATGCTTGGTGATTCCTTCTTCACTTTGTTCTACGCACCTTATTTAGCGCAGGAAACAAGTATAGGTTATTGTGTGCACAAAAGATGGGATGGTTTTCCTTGTTTTACAAGCTCTTGTTGACATACATTATCATATGCATTTCGAGCATTTCTGTATTCATCCTAGATATCCTGTATCATCCTGGTTTTTTTACCGCTTCACGCCATACGCTCTTGCAATAAAATAATGGAATAATACGCGGACTAACCTGTCACCCCTGTTCGAACGTAATATAGTCGAGTAAATGTCCTTTCAGCGTCACAGTTACTGTTCACAATGCAGAGCGATGTTAGCACTGCGTTTGCTTTCTCTAACGCTTTACCACCGGTTAGGTACACTATGTGCAGGAAATGTGATGTGGTTAGCCATTGTTGTATTCATGTAAACGCAGCTCCTAGGAAAGCAACAAGCATTCATTCACTCAAGGCTGGCAGGTGCTGAATATATTATATGTGCCACCTTTCACTTGAGTTGTTAGCAAAAAGGGATTGTTATATCATGTTCATATATGAATGATATTGCTGATATGATATATCTTGACCATTTGCTCACACATGGTAGGCAGCACTCATTGGATGAGTAACACCTGCATTTATTATTATCGTTTACAAAAGGGCTAACTTTGAGGAGAAATCGGGTTTAACCCAATTTCGATGAAACTTCTTTGGGGTGCAAAAATCGGGAATTATATATGTTTATATGCCAGTCAGTGTTTCTGCACAGAATATAAACAATTTTAACGCAAAGCTTTATCAGGATCGATCCCTGGGTCCTCTCCGTTCAACTGGGTATCCTCAATCGCAGCTTCAATAATAATTGTAAATATAGTGTTCAATGGCGAGTTTTCAATCGGAGTTGCCCAACGGCTTGATGCTCTACCCATTAGGACTCAGACACATGCTTTGAAGGACAGAACAGCAGCCCTACCAGTCCTTCCCTCGTGCATGCTAGCATTTTGAGACATTGGGCGTGTGTGTTGCATCGCATAGTGGCAATTTGCTTAACACAACTGCAAGAGCGCCAGTTTATGTCATGTTTCCTTTGTAGTAGCTGTTGCTTTGAGACGCTATGTGGAATTGCACCGCCTTCAGGACTGGCTCAATTTGGCCTGCTGCACACAACACCCAGCGTGTGTTGTTCCGTCTACTTCAGTGGTGCATTGTGCATGCAAGTGCGTCCTCCTTCTCTTGATGCTCAAGTATCAGGCTTTGTACTCCAAGTGGCATTAGGGATTCCCCTAATTGCAGCCTCTGTGCCACACCTGTAAAACCAGTTGTAGGCAGGTGTTTGAGAGCGGCATCGAGCATTCTCTCCTTCATTCCCTCTCGTATATAGCAGGTGTGTGTTGTGCGTTGTACTTGAGGTGTCTTTACGTGTCCAGCTACACATGGCGATGAGGAGGCTCACGTCACAATCGTGCTGTATAGAAATATGCTTAGAATGTATGCATCGGTATGCTTATGACGGCTCCTTAGCAAGTCTCAACAGCTGAAGTTAAGTATATGCACAAGCCAATATGCTAAAACCTTTCATCACTTGCATTTTGCAGCAAACACTTTGTGTTACCATAGATTTCCATGATGTGTGGGATCTGCATATTTTTTTCTTTAGAGACTTCAGTTTGCTGAGCCAACATTGTCAGTATTGTAAGTTGTGAAGATTCAGCATAAGATAACTAAGATCTGTCTGCTTAGCTTGCTTCAAATGCAACTAACTGTTAGAAGTAATTTTACAATAAATTTTTAAGCTGGAATTTAAGATAAGCTTTCTATAAGCTACGTAAATTTAATATCTACATATAGATTATTTTCATGCATTCAGTGCATTTCCATTAAACTGAATCTCTGGTATCGCTAACAGATCTGCAAAATGCCTTTGTGTTCAGCATCAGTCGTTAACACATAGACTTCTTGGGGGGAATTGTTGCAGATATGCATTGAAGTCTTACTAATAATAATAAAGACAATCAATAACTACATGTTGATGGAAAATTACAGTTGTTGATTCTTGAACCGTTTGCTGTGACTGTATTACTGCATGAAGCTAGGCTTCTAAATTAAATTATATGGCTAAAAAAAATTGAAAACTGAAATTGACCCTTATAAGCTGTGCCTGTGCACAAAGTCGCACATTAATGTAGCGAAGCCCTACTACACATTGGAAATTTTCCAGGAAGCATCTGTTTTGTGCTTTGTGTTCGTATCTTCACGGCTGAAGAAAGTTGAAAAACATTGTTTCTGAGGACAAAGAGGGCCACCAAGGAGTATTATGATATCAGTGTGTGGTGCTTGCTCCTCTCAGGAGACAGCCTGGCTAGCCTGATCAAACGAAAACACATCTTGACCTTATTATATGGGCAACCAGGAAAGAAGAGATCAAATACAAGGAAGAGGTTCACAGGAAGATGGAGGAGGTTGGGTTGGGACTCTGGGAAGGTGGATGACCAGTGAAGCTGTAGCACATCATACAGGGTTAGACAGGGGTACATGTATTTATTTCCATCATTTGATAATGATAGTGATGATAACTTTGTGGTTACTGTGATATGCACTGATTGGTTCGGTTATATCCCTGGACAGATTGTTGGCCAAAATTAAATCTATACACAGCTGTTGTTGACTAATTGAGTGACTCGGATTGGTGTGGCACGTCAAACCAAGCTCTTCTAGCACAGACTGAGTGAACCATTTCTTGTATGGTTTTGAAATGTCCACGATGAAGTCTCCAACGATAACACAGGAGTAGTGTCATCGTGGCTAGCCAATGCTAAGTCTATGGTCATGAACTTCTCAATACCACACTTGGGTGTGCCTGGAGATATATATACACAATGGATATCACAATTCCCTCTTTTGTTTGTACGGCACAGACATCCCCACAGTCGGTGACATTATCCTCTTGCGAGTCAAGAGTGTATGGTTCTACATACATTTTGTCCTTTGTGTATATGGCAGTGCCTCCTGCTCGTGAGTCCAGTATACCCATCGACTTGAAACAATGCATCTTGATTTATTTATTTCATTTATTATTATTATTAAATGCGAAGCATTTCTTTGGGAACATTTCCCACTTTGACAGTACTATCTAACCACCTACGTCTTGGTGCACTCATGGTCGTCCCGGTAACTTGGTATGTACCAAAACTGGCATAGTATGACAAGAGTGTATGACAAACATAAACAATCGATCATGACATGAATATCATGACGTGTGTCATGTAGGTGTTGAAACAGCTACCTACGTCGGGGTGCTCTCATGCTCATTTCGTTAACTTGGTAGGTACCAAAATTGGCATAGTATGATGTATGACGAACATAAATGACAGGTCATGACATGTGTGTCATGTAGGTCATGAAACAGCCGCCTACGTCTTGGTGCTCTTGGTGTCATTTCGTTAACTTGGTAGGCTTGGTACACTGCTTTTCATAACATCGATTCCCACAAAGTGTGGGATCTACCAGCTTTTATTATTATTATTATTATTATTATTATTATTATTATTATTATTATTATTATTATGGGCAGAGTGCCTAAAGCGTGCTTCACCTCTGCTGCAGGTTAGCCCAGTATTCCACTATTTTCGGGATCGGCCCATGCTCACCTTTTCTATGGTTGACAGACAGACATGAAAAATACATGGAACCCTAACCATATGAAGCTTTGCTGTAATTGATAAACAGCAGGCAAAGAAGGGAGGCCTCAGCTTTGAGCCAACGTTTTTGACAAGGGAACTTGTTTTCGAAGACAGATGCCCTAGTTGAAACATTGGTTCTGGGCTGAAACATCCCTCATACATCCACTATACATAAAAACAATGAAACAAGGTGTTACCAACATCAGTAAATTGCACATACAGGCTGGCATGAGTGAACGAACTGGCATGCTAAATAGACTATCAGTGACATTCTTTTCTTTCCTTCAGTGCAAAAACAGAGAGCAGCTCGGGACATGAGGAAGATTCTGGTGAGATGTCCATCTGCCGGGACGAGCCACTCTTCTCGCCCGTCAAGGAGTGTGGACCCCCGCTGACGGGAGGGCGGGTTGGTGCTGGCAACGGGGGTGCCCTCTCCACGGACAGCCTGGACTGCAGCTCGTTTGAGGAGCATGATCTTGTGCTGACGTGCCAGGCCAACAAGGACAACTACACGATAGCCTTCCAGCAGAGTGGAACACACTTCTCGGACGACCTATCGGAAGGCAGCGTGCCCTCGGACCAGCAGAGCCACCACAGCAGCAGTGCTGCGAGTGCTGCGGTGGGTCATTATTGCAGGAAGTTTAGTTAGTTGGCTGAACAGAATTGAACAGCCACAAAAGATGGTGATGTACAGTGTAGAATACATCCCCTCTTTTGCGCTGTTCGACTTGCTTCAACATGAACCAACAAGCCTTGTTTAGCATGCTTCTGCAGCTGGTTGGTTTGCTTGAATTGTGTTGTATTTGCTGTGTTAAAGGAACTGTCTACCATTCAGTACATGTTTTTTGGGTTGGGGTGGGAGCTGGAAGGGCGTGTTTCACTTTGATGGAAACTAGCATTCTTTTATTCCATAAGCAAGGAATTATATCTTCCATTTGGTTCTGAAAGTGGTGCAAAAATGATGTGTGGTTTCACTCGACGGTGGAACAGTGTAAGCCAAACTGTGTACCATCATGTGACCTAATACCCTTCCAGGGAGAGTTATATTGCTTACATACATTGACATAGTGCTTAAAATTGTATTTTAGGTGCTTTAGGTGATTTCAACTAAGATGTCATTAACTCGCGTTTGTTCCCTCACCCAATCTGCTCTTTTCTTATCCCTTAACGTTATACCCATCATTCTTCTTTCCATAGCTCGTTGCATCGTCCTTAATTTAAAGGGCCCCTGAAACGGTTCGGATAAATTTTGTAGACTCGTAGGGTACAGCTTAAGTAGAACATTCGCACCACAATTTAAGTGAAGCGTTACGTATTAATGGAGCTACAAGCGATTACAAGTTACTCTCCTGCCTAGCTATGCTTTTCCTCCTCAACTCGTTCGCCGAGCGATCGGGGCTAAGCTCCGTTTTCACTGGTTCTGCGTCACGATGCGACGTCATATCGTCCACTTCCGGTTGTTTTGGAGCCCGCCCCCACCCGCGCGAAACCTCTCCACTAGCCGCTTGGCCGTCGACCCCAAGCGAGAGCTATCGAAGCAGCGTGCGTTGCGAGCATTCTGTTGTAGCGCCGAACGTGTCTAGTATTCCGGTAATCACACACTAGCTGAACATTTCGATGGAACGGTGGAGGCATAAATTCAAGTTGATGAAGGAACTTTAGCGTAGACGTACGTGAGCTGCCTGATCGGTCTCCACGGTCCAGCCGTGGAGACCGCCGTGGAGACCGTGGAGCCGTGGAGACCATTGGCGCAGAGCTTAACCAGCCAAAGAAAGAGCTAATATTGCTCTGACCAAGTGTAAAACATTTTAAACATTTACAAAAACAATGTGTTAACGATTACACTCCTGCGAAAAATTTACACCAGCAGCAAAGTAGAATACATTTTGTTACTGTTACTGTGTGTGGTTGAGCTCTATGCCACCAGGTGGCTGCACCATGCAGACCATTCACTTTTGCGCTTCTGTTCATCCCCTGAAACGACACACAAGGGGACACAGCCAGGCCCTGTCCCCTTGCACTTGCATTTACCCTAATACCAGACTCGCGAAACGCTATTGCGCTAGTAATCTTCCAGTGTAAAGTGACGGCCGCAATCGCACAAATCCTGGCGCCAATCGGATAGCGGCAGTCCGATGTGCTGCAGCCAGTCCGCTCGTCTACTGGGTTGCAGAGGGACACGCTGTCGCAGCTTGACATATTGCCAGTCGCTACGTTTGCAGTCCACAGTGCAACAAAGTCGAATCATAGCGCTCGCGAAAAGACAAACCGACACTGACGGCGGGGCTCCCGTCAAAGATGGAGCACGTTGTAACACAAGCAGACGACACTTGCTGTGTGCCGGAAGTGCCTAAGTGTACTGAAAAATTGTTCTTGTGCATTCTCTTTATGTTACTTTCTTTATATAAAAGCAAACTAACTAACATTCCAACTATTACGAACATCATTTGTTTAGCATAAGGTTGGAAAAATTATCGATCACGCGCCCTGGTCAGCCAATCGGATAGCTCGCCCCACTGACGTCATATGGTGATTTCGGTCATATGGGTAGTGGCGGCTTAAAATTCCGCCAAGCAGTGTGCTGCGATTGGCAGCGATGTGCATTTTTAAAACCTTATAATAAATTACACACTTTATGCAGAGCACTTAGATGTCTCAATTAATGATCAGGAGGACCTACTCTAATGACTCAGTACGTTTGTAGAAAATCGTTAAAATCGTTTCAGGGTCCCTTTAAGTAGAACCCTTTTCGTAAGCCTCCAGGTTTCTGCCCCGTAGGTGAGTACTGGTACGACACAGCTATTATACACTTTTCTCTTGAGGGATAATGGCAACCTGCTGTTCATGATCTGAGAATGCCTGCCAAATGCACCCCAGCCCATTCTTATTTTTCTGATTATTTCAGTCTCATGATCCGGATCCGCGATCACTACCTGCCCTAAGTAGATGTATTCCCTTACCACTTCCAGTGCCTCGCTACCTATCGTAAACTGCTGTTCTCTTTCGAGACTGTTAAACATTACTTTAGTTTTCTGCAGATTAATTTTTAGACCCACCCTTCTGCCTTGCCTCTCCAGGTCAGTGAGCATGCATTGCAGTTGGTCCCCCGAGTTACTAAGCAAGGCAATATCATCAGAGAATCACAAGTTACTTAGGTATTCTCCATTTACTCGTATCCCCAATTCTTCCCAATCCAAGTCTCTGAATACCTCCTGTAAACACGCTGTGAATAGCATTGGAGAGATCGTATCTCCCTGCCTTACGCCTTTTTTTATTGGAATTTTTTTGCTTTCTTTATGGAGGACTACGGTGGCTGTGGAGGCGCTATAGAGATCTTTCAGTATTTTTACATACGGCTCGTCTACACCCGGATTCTGTAATGCCATCATGACTGCTGAGGTTTCGACTGAATCAAACGCTTTCTTGTAATCAATGAAAGCTATATATAAGAGTTGGTTATATTCCGCATATGTCTCTATCACCTGATTGATAGTGTGAATATGGTCTATTGTTGAGTAGCCTTTACGGAATCCTGCCTGGTCCTTTGGTTAACAAAAGTCTAAGGTGTTCCTGATTCTATTTGCGATTACCTTAGTAAATACTTTGTAGGTAACGGACAGTAAACTGATCGGCCTATAATTTTTCACGTCTTTGACGTCCCCTTTTTTATGGATTAGGATTATGTTAGCATTCTTCCAAGATTTCGGTACGCTCGAGGTCATGAGGCATTGCGTATACAGGGTGGCCAGTTTTTATAGAACAATCTGCCCACTATCCTTCAACAAATGTGATGTTACCTGATCCTTCCCAGCTGCCTTCCCCCTTTGCATAGCTCCCAAGGCTTTCTTTACTTCTTCTGGCGTTACTTGTGGGATTTCAAATTCCTCTAGACTATTCTCTCTTCCATTATCATCGTGAATGCCACTGGTACTGTATAAATCTCTATAGAACTCCTCAGCCACTTCAACTATCTCATCCATATCTGTAATGATATTGCCAGCTTTGTCTCTCAGCGAATACATCTGATTCTTGCCAATTCCTAGTTTCTTCTTCACTACTTTTAGGCTTCCTCTGTTCCTGAGAGCATGTTCAATTCTATCCACATTATACTTCCTTATGTCAGCTGTCTTACGCTTGTTGATTAACTTCGAAAGTTCTGCCTCATGCATCAGTGCATCAGTGCAATTCACATTGTGGTAGCAGTGTGAGGGTTGCTCTCAAAACTTTGCGCTTTTGAGGCATGCCGGTGTCATCACAACGCCAGTGTAGGCATTCCTTACCATAGTGTGCTTGTCGGAGCATTGCACAAAAGGCTTGGATTTCTGCACCAGCGTCAACTGAAACACCCACATTACACAGACTGTGTCTGTAGGAAACAAGATTTTATGTGACTAAGAAAAAACAAAGAAAAACAATAAAACTAATGACTTATGCAATGGATTATGTGCTGAGGAGGGCTATTAAGGTCATAATATCAGTGTTTAACACAAAGTAGCCATTTATGCTGCAACCCTATGCACTTACATTTTCTTGCTTTTACCGGCATTGCATTGCCGTCGCGTTCAGTATTCAATGTTGCTGGCGTCCATACGCAGCTTAAAGAAGAGACTATGCAGATAGAAAGAATGTGTTTTAAAAATTTCTGCTCACTTTCCTAAAAAACAGCTGTGTGTTTAGACACTTTGAATGGTAGGCTTTCAATAGCGCTACAAAATAGGAGGTGCTTGAACATTGGTAGACAGTTCCTCTAAAAGCCAGAAACCATGAAACAGACCACGCGCCAATGCCACGCGCGCGCCAATGCGCAAGCGGTAGTATATAGACACGCGGGAGCAAACTAGCTCTAAAACAAACCATGCAACTAAATCCTAGAGAGGGAGGTGTCCGAAAAAAATTCCTTGTATTCCCTCCCACATAGTGGCAGCACATGACAGAAAAGAAAAAGTTAGGAATGGCACGCTTTTTGAACGTACAGATGGCACCGTAAATATAGGGCATCGACCATGTTGAACTTATTTGCGGCGGCGTATATTTACGTCATTGACCCTGAACGGGTTAATATAAAAGAATTTTCACATCCTAGTATTCATGATGTCGGCAAGTTTCTGTAGTTACATCGCATGTTATGGAGCGTTCTTTGTTAAAAGCACAAATGAAACATTGGGAACAAATAAAGCAGTTTGGTTGCATACGCTGCGTACACAAGATTCCTTAGAACATGCAAATGATTGCTTTATAGTCATTAAAATCTAGCTTTTTTAAGTGACAGCTTGCTCCACTATGCTGGCTCTCATTATGTTTTATACCTATACTACTATGCCTGCAGGGATCAAATTTATCATACTTTTGCTCAAGTTCTATATTTTCTTGTGCTAAGTTGACACATTCAAATATTCAGTAAATATTAAAAAAATATCTGTATTTATGAATAGCGAGTATTCTGTCTAAAGACAAAATTGAATAGCGCACTAGTGATTCGATTTGTTATCAAGCATTTCAAATATTTGCACACCTCTGCCCAGTGCCGATCCTGTCTGTTTGCTGTCTTGTTCTGTTCTCAGTGCTGAAAGTATGTGTACAATAGGTCGTCCTTGTTTGCATCAATTCTAGGCCTGAGAGCATCAAATAAAATGGCACATGACTGTAGAAACATGTTTGAAGTGAGGACGGTAATGACCAAGTAGTGTTTGCTCTATGGCATTCTTTTGGATAGTGTTAAAGTAATGTCATGCACCATTAATTAAAAGTAGTAACATATTTTAGCACATATTACCCACACTGAAAGTTTAAGAAGTACAAATTGTGGGTTAAGTGAACTTTTGCCTTTGAGTAAGGCTTCTCATCGCTCATACAGCTGTGAAGTCATGTGTGGAGGAATAATTCGTATTGCCGAGAAGGCCACACTTCAAAGTAAAAGCCTGCTCTTAAAGGTGTTCTGCATTGCAATGAAGCAGTGTCTCGCTTCAACAGAGCAGTACTAGTCTCAAAACAGGTTAGGAGCAAACATACAAAACAAAAACATTTAGGAACGTTGCTTTAGGCTAGCAGTTGGTGAAGTAACTTCCATAAAAGCTTGTGTGGCTAGCAATGCCATTATTTGCACAGGCAGTATGAGCCAATTAATTTCTTTAAGAGCTTTAGTTGGTAGTGCATGTATTTGCATGTATGAGTTGTATGTGTTTCAGAATAAGGTATCTCTTCAGGACTTTTTGCTTCTGCTTAGTACGGAAATGCACCTAGACTTAGAAATGCACCAGAACTTAGTAATGATATGGTTAAAAAGCTTATTTTTTTTTCAAGCATAATTCTTGTTGCGTCGAGCTGTTGCCCCCTACTGCAAAAGCCATGATGATATCTCTGTGGGTGACTGCAATGTTTGTGTCTGTGTTGTGTTGGACGTATGCAGCCAGCGAGCGGTGGTCCTGGGTCCATGGCGCGGTCCGAGCTGTCCTTCACCACCTGGCACAGGCTAAGGTCGTCGGGTGTCCGGCTCAAGCCGGATTCGGATGCAGGGAAAAGCCAGAGCCTCCCCAACCTTCTTCGACGGTCGGCAGCCGTGGCGGGACGCATGGACGTGGCCGGCAGCTGCCTGCCGCTTTACACGCTGCAGGTGGGATGCGAAAAGCATTACCGGGATCTTAAATGTTGCAGCACGCGACAGGCAACGAATGAACAACACGAAAACAATTGCTGTCGTTGAATTGCCTTATTTTTATATTTTATTTACACTTGAGGAATAGTATGTGAATTACATTCCAAAGCAAGGACTCGTATAAGCTACCACTTACCTGGTATATAGCTTGCAGATACACACTTTGTAGGTATGCTGCTGACTGAAATAGAAACTTGGATGGTGTGGACCTTAGACAAGTAAATTACGATATGTTGAAGTTTCTGCATCCAATAGCTTATGGTTGTGCATTGTCATAATTCATTTTGCTCTTACTTCTCAACATACTGAAATAGATCCAGAGCAAATATGGTTTCCCCTACGAAAATGTTACAGGGCCCCTTTAATTTTAAGCCTGCAGCAGTAGACTCTGTGTATTTCTCTTTGTGGATGAAATCCACCGGCCGAGTTGGGTGAGCCACTTACTGAGGACACTGGTGGGGGTGGACATGTTGGCAGGTGCAGTCAGTTGCGATGGCATTTTCCTGCCACAAATAATCTCATGTTGTTCTTGGTGCCCGTGCAGGTGGGGACCCCGGGCGTCAAGTGTTACACTAGGCTAGAACTGCAATTACAGACATTGCTGTGTGATGGTGTGATGTGCATCCACACTATTGTACTTTCTGAGAAGTAACGAATCTGCTTTGACTGTATGTTTAATGATGAGCCCCATTGTGTGTGCTGGGTGTGCAGCATTTCTCATTATATCATTAAAGCTTACTTGGACACAAGAAGGTTTTATGTCTTAGGATATCTTCCTGCATTGCATGGTTGTCACTACATTTAGCCATGCATTCTGGCGAAGATCCTCGGTAGCAATTCTCTTAATGTCGTGTACTAATTTAAATCTGTTTAATTTGTACAATTGTCATTACATTTAATAGAAAAACCTGATAGCAATTCTTATAATGTTGAGCAGTAATTCTGTGATGTGTCTATTGAACCACTGTTCACTCTCAGTGCAAGCTGTGCTGACTCATTGTCTCATTGATGCTTTTAACCAGAGTTGGCTATCAGTCGTTTACACAACACCGCAAGAATGTTATCTCATTTGTGGGGGCCTGCAAATGCCATATTTACTTGCATTATGATAGCACTCGTGTAATGATTGCACCCCTGAATTTTGTCATCAAAATTCGATTTTTTAAATTTCCTGTGTAATGACCGCACCCCGAACTTGCCGCAGCGATACATCGTGTGCCAAGTCTAGCTAATAATCATTGCGCTTAACGTCTATCGAATGCTATGCGAACGACTCTTCAAGACAAACCAAGCGGTCTGCACGCACCAAACATTCTTAGGCAGATGCCCCATTTCATTTGTTTCATCATTTTCCGCACTTCCATGACAAAAAAAAAAAGCTAGAACCAAACTTGCCTTTATTATGTGTAAGCTTTATAATGGTTTTGGTCAACAACAACAACGCCTTTCGATTCTTCTTGTCTGCACTCGTGGGCATGCAACAAATCATGAGCGGCAACGATACACGTGACCATGTTTACACTGATGCGTTAGAAGTGTGCCCTATTTATATGCCGATGCTTGTAACGCAGCTAAGATATTTGCCCACCCTTAGCGGAAATGTGCCGGTATTAGGATAACAGTGAAGATAAATGCCGTAGTTTCTGCAGCATGCCTGCCATCTGTTTCTATGTCACTGGCAGCCAAGTGCGCCCTCTCTGTTTCTGTCCCCTCAAAGTGGACATGGCTATGTTATAATTATTGTCGCAAACTTGGCAATATTGACGATATTATTCATTGTGATACGGAAGGAACTGTTTCAATGCGTGTAATGTACTCACGAGAAGAAGCAAAATCGTGTTCAACTTGCTCTGCCGGCCGCCATTTTTGTTTTGGTGTCCCACACTACATACATTGGCACCTGCCTATTTGTTGACCTATTGTCATCACGCAGCAAACTGGGATGAAAAAAAAATTTTGTTCTTTTCGCGGGAAATTTAACCCGCGTATTGATTGCACCCATGAATTTGCATCAATTTTTTTGACAAAAAAGTGTGATCATTATGCGAGTAAATATGGTACTTGAATATCACCAAATCGAATTGAATAGTGAGCATTCAAAAAATTCGATTCGCCAATGGAATATCGACTTTGATATATTATGAACCGAATGTTTGGTATAGAGATCCGTGCAGTGCCGCATGGCGTGTTTGCCGTGGCACATGAGCTTGCTGTAGTCCACCTATTTCGGAATCTGAGATATGGCAAATCACACCGAAGCTGACAATGAAAAGGCGCCTTTACTAATGGCACCGACCTCGGGCATTGACTGGCACATGATGGCTACGCGCGGAACGGTGATAGAGTCACATGATGCACGGTCCACAATTTCATCTATCTCGATTATTGACCTCACGATAACTCACCTGTCGTAAAGATGGGAAAGCTGTTCGATATTTTTGAGGAAAACATCAGTGCAGAACTTTCTATGCATTAAATGATTGACATAAAACACAGGTCAATACAAACCGAGAACCTCATTGGTATTCAGTAGAACATGACATCTATAATCCTTTAGCTTCAGAGGGGAAAAAGCACTTGATTCTGTTGAACAAACATTCTATAGATAAAAATGTATTTTGCAAACCTTTCTATACTAGCATGCAGGCATACTACAGTAGACTTCCGTTAATTCGACCCTGACGGGACCAACTAAATTGATGTATTTATCCAGTGGGTTGAAATAAAGATGGAGAAAGAACACAAAACACATTGCTGACTCATTTGGCGCTATTTTCCCGCGTGTAACATGCCCCCAAACTAAATGTGTGCCTGCTTTCTAAGTGTCCAGAGTAGAAAAGTAATGGGGAATACGCACTAAATTTTTTTATCTAGAGAAATGTGCAAGCATCTAATATCAGTTGCACAATGGCAACCGACGTTTCTAAAGTCAGCTTCACTGCACGGATATTCAGTCAGCAAAGTCAGCTTTGCTGCAATACTTCTATGTTATGTGGTAAAGCACGCAAATGCCGTTGTGGCAATTTGCTCGATTGAACCACTCAAGCAATTTTCAGCTGACTTTTCTTCGAAAAAAAAAAGAACTGGCATTATAATGGGGTAAATACCATAAAAGGACGTTGTGAGCTACCTTAACTGCTTGAAAATCTTCCTAGGACAGGCCAAAAATAGGCGTTTTTGATGCGTGATTTGACGTCTCCACAATGCATTCGCTGTCCCCTAAGCTCTGCCAAGACAGACGTTGCCACTAAGGGGGTCTATATTGTGGATCACCATAGGGATCAGGCACATGTGCGCTGACTGGTCAAGTTTGAACTATACGGCGAAGGCCAATTTTAGGATCGAAATAATGAAAGTTTTGACCAATAGAAATGTGTGGGCAATGGCCGGGACTTTCGGCCAGGATCGAATTACCGAAAAATCAAATTAGCCTGAGTCAAATTAACGGAAGTCTGCTGTAGTTTGGAGTTCCCTTCAATAAGAGTAGACCGTACTATATATCTTGGTTTTTATTTATTAATTTGATACTGTCAACCCGATTCTTGGGGTTGACATGTACATTATTTACCCAATTTACTTATAGCTTGCTATATTTTTTTTATTGAATGCTTCTGGACTCCGGAGCATGTGGCACCGTCTTTTCATGTACAAAATTTCTAAGCATTAAATTTTGTGATAAATTTCCTGATATTTAACCCTTTCGCTGTCACTGACGTACCGGTACGTCATCGCGCTTCCCCCCCACAGTGTCACTGACGTACCGGTACGTTCTCTATCGCGCGTTCAAAATTTCGCCCCTGAGCGCAAAGCTGGCGCTCCCGGACTTGGCCACGCCATCTGTTGACTCTTCCTACAAGTTCGTATTTTCGCCCCGGCCTGTGTTAGTACACGTATTGAAGAGTACGGTGCGACTGCCACGCCCCCCTCTCTTTTTGCCGAGTGGCGCGGTGGCTCCGCGTTCGCTGGATCATGCGTCGCGCGCGTGTGGTTATGGGTTCAAGGGTTGTTCTGCCATCTCCGCCGGTTTGAAGGTTTTTATTTTCTTCTGTAGGTGCGTCTGCTACGGCGCGTCAAGTTCAGGCGCACCCGCCGCCGTTGCCTCTCCGAAAAGGGTGACTCGATTGCTGCTTTCGCTCTCTCGCCGCATCCTCGCTTCCGACTTGCAGCAGTAAACGTAAAGCCCTTCGAACTTTGTTTTAGCCTTTTTCCATCTCGCTCGGTCTTCTTGATCACGCAACGTCCCATTTCTCTCCGTTGCGCGGGCGACTGAAAGCGCATCCTCCCTGCGCGCGGTTACTTTCGGATAGCTGAGCAGCTCGAGACCTTCGTCTGTTCATTGGAGCGGTGGCTCTTACGATTCAGAATAAGAGCCGAGCTCGGATTTGGACTCGGACAGCGTCTAACGCGACGAAGAGATGAGTTCCGCATCGTCAGATCCGGATGTTGAACGGATGTTATAGTCAGGCTGATGATGATGATGATGATGATGATGTTTAATAATAACAGCTGCAGAACATTAAAATGTGCATATTGCATTGACTATGTTATTTGTATACCAATCATAATCAAAAATAAATTGTTATGTTCATTCCCTGTTATGCTCGCTCCCTGAAACCAAGCCGACACTGTGGGTGCGTCACGGCCAGAAAGGTCCGACAGCGAAAGGGTTAATATCCGATTCGATAGTCTGCTTTCTTTTTCTTGATTCGATTCGAAACCTACTATTGGTATTAACACACCCTGATTTGGCTTTTTGATGTGGCCGTATTTACACCTCACTCACATAGATTTCAGAAAGTGTACTTATTGATTTCCAGACTGTACTCAGTTTCACACATAGCAGGCAATGCTATGAAGGCTCACTTCTCTCACTGCTCACATTTGGGACTTCAAGATAATGTGCCCCGTGTGAAAGAAAGAAATAGTTGTGTGTAATTTGATGTAGCATGTACTCTAATGTTGCAAAATATAATTACCGTGTTTACTAGATTCTAACACGCCCTCGATTGTAACTGCACCAATTTTATGACCAAAAAACTTGTAAAAATGAAAACCTCGATTGTAACGCGCACCTGTTTTTCATGACAAAAAGAAAGTACAATACTCACCTCGTGCTTTCATATAGAAATAATATTTTCTCTCATTTGGAAAAAAAGAGATTTATTCCTGGTACACTAAAGTTGCGATGAATAAAAACACAAATGGAAGCGGCGTACCTTGCTGCCAAGATTTTCACTGCACTGGTACAAGTCGTGTGGGGCACTCATCATTGTTATCAGACAACTCCTTATCACTATCAACAGACCAAAGCATTTCATCCTTAGTGCTGTCCATGGCATTCGAAATCCCGCACTTTTTAAAGGTCTTGTTGTCTATGGCAGACGGGATCGTGCACCATGCATCTTTCACCCATCCAGCAAAGTCCTGCAGCGAGGCACGCTTCATTTTATTGGCGGGCATGAATTCCTGGCAGCCACTGACAAGTCATTCGGTGTAGAGTGCCCGAATTCTATCTTTCACTGGCTTGTTCAAACAAACATCGAACGGCTGGAGCTGCAATGTCATGCCGCCGGGTATCACGACAATGTCGGTGTTGCATACAGCCAGCTTGTCCTTGATGCGCTGGTCGAGGTGGCACCTGAACGCGTCAAGCACAAGCATCCCATGCAGACCCACCGGGTCTCTTTCGCCAAACGTTATCAATCCAGTCAGCGACCAAGTCCATGGTCATCCAACCTTTTTCATTTGCGTGCACAATCATGCCACTCGGAAACATGATTCCTTTCGGGAGCATCTTCCATCTGAAGATAAGATACGGCTGCAGCTTGTGCCCATCCACAGCGCAATAAAGCAATGCGGTGACTCTAGTTTTTTCGTGGCTGGAAGACAAAATGCCCACTTGCTTCACCCCCTTCTTTTCAACGGTTGTGGTGGCAGGCATGTCAAAGTAGAGCGGTCTCTGATCGGCATTTCCAATCTGTCCGAAGTGGTAGCCGTTTTTATGGCACAGCTTCAAAACGTACCGGTGAAAACTGTGCAGTTTCTCTTCGTATTCTTCGGGCAAGTTTTGGCATATCCCTGTCCGCTTTCAAAGAGAAAAGCCTTTTCTTTTCATGAAATTTGATAGCCAGCACCTGCTCGCTTTGAAGTCACTCCGCATTAGCCCTTTCTGTAGGGCTAACTGCATCGCCCGTACTTTGAGCAGATCGGTCGTCACAGGCCGTTGTGCCGATCGCTGCTCTTGCTCTTGGCGAAGTGGCCCTGCTTCGGTCCACTGAAACCCTTTCTTGTTCCTTTGCTGGTGAAAATATTTTCCTGCTGTTTGCGCCAGTCCCACACACAAGTTTCGGGAACTCCGAACGCCCGTGACGCAGCCCGATTTCCGTCCGTCTCCGCGCACTTGATAACTTTCCTTTTAAATGCGGCATCATGGTGGACTCGGCGTGTCTTTGCAGTCGGCGGTTCCATGCTCACTGAATAAACAGGAACACAGGCGGTAAACTACGTTACACCAGCGCCTGGTTACACATACAACATGGAGCTATGCACATGGAAGAAGCTACGGCAGCTAGGCTGGAAGCCCATATGAGGTGGCCATTTTTTGAATGCCGATGGCAATATGGTAACGCGGATTTAGGGTCGTACTCGATTCTAACGCGCATGCAAATTTTTGACCCATTTTGTCAGAAAAAGAGTGCGCTTTGGATTCGAGTAAATACGGTACTACATGTAGGGCGTCACAGATCTGAACCTATTCACTGCCAAATGACCTGAGTGGCACGTTTTTTTGACCAGGGGCCATAGCGCGCACCATTTGTGCTCAGACCAAACCATTACTTGTTGCATAGTGGAAGCACGTGGATGCACAAATATTACTTGACTCAACGTAACCTTATGTACAAAAGATTTAGCTGCTATATAGGAAGTAGCTATTCTCTTGCAGATCAAAAGCAGCTTCACTGGGAAACATGCCAAGTGAGACTTCCACAATTGCACTGCTTCAGTAGCTTTCGCAGCCTTGCCTGCTAAGTATGAAACTGAGTGTGGTGCTTTTGTCACTCTTGCCTGCAGGCTTTATTTCTGTTTTAGGCTTGTGGAATGGAATGAAAAAGTGATTTGGTTTGAGGGGCTGCGAATGATAGGTATTCAAGCAGTGTTCTCACTTCATTTGTCAAGAGTCCAGGGACGTTTTGTTTGGTGTGCCGTGAACATTAAAACGAGTTGCTTTTTCTTCTTTCTTGACAGGCATCCACAAATGGTGCAGTTGATCCACCTGACGCCCGGTCCGTGTCCCTGCTGCGCCTCTTCATGCGAAGCAAAGCTGGCAGTGGAGGTTCTCTCTCCAGCAGCCATTCCGAGAACTCGGACTCTGTGACCACGCCCCGAGATGGTGCCACCGCCTACCAACTGCAATCATCCAGTGAGGACTCCAGCGGGTCTATGGATTCCAAAAGCGACAGCAGTGAAGACCCGCCGCCGCCGCCAAAGCCTGTGGAGCCGCTGGTGCGGAAAGTGCTGCGGGCCAGCACAAACCTCGTGGGCAGGGAGGCCAACAACAACAATGTGGAACCGACGGCTGCCAACGACAACGAACGGCTGAGGATGGCCACGTCCGAGAGCGAGGAGGAGACGTCGCAGTGCTTCGAGGATAGCCTTGTGGAAGCGGCACAGGCACGCATGAAGCCTGCCAATGCAAGGAGCCCGATCCACGAGGAAGAGGAACCGTTTGAGTCCAGCGGAGATGAAACAATGAAGGACAGCCGCGACCTGCTGAGCAGTGGCGGAGGCACATCTTCCGACAATGCAGGCGTCGTTGAGCGGCGTAACAACGACGTGAATTCTTCATTGCGTTGCACCAAAGGTGGTGCTTTGCTCGGCGGTCCCCTGGGAAAGGAAAGGATACAGAATGTCTTCAAGACATGCAACAAGAACAGCAATGCCATGGCCGCTGAGTCAGATGATCGGCAGTCCAGCCGCAGCACGCAGACGAAGCGCTTCAACTGCAATGATGGCTCAGGATCGAGTTCTACGAGGAAGGTGTCGGACAGTAGCGGAAGCGGCGAGGAAGGCCGAAACGCACGCTCTTCGAGTCTCCTCTCAAGTGGCTATGTGAGCCGACAGAACTCTGTGGACCAGATCCACCGGCAGACATTCCTCCTGAGTGCCGGTGGGAACAGGAGAAAACAGCCGCCTACGGCAATAGCTCGAATGAGGCACTCGAGCACGCAGGTGCCGGTGCACATTCGGGACCGTGGCATTCAGACCAGCGTGGAGGGTGCTGTGGCAGAGAACTCAAACTGGCTGTACACAGTCGACGATACGTCGGCAATGTCAGGACAGCGAAGCTTCAACTTGACATTACGCCCCCAAGAAGCTGGCTCAAAGCAGGAGGTGGAGCCAAAGCGATCGATTTATGTCTGCTACCCAAATTACTCCCTTCCGGATCTTAGTTTTCTGAAGGAGCTGGCCGCCGCCGAGGACAAGCCTGACCTGGTTCTACGTCCCACACAGCACAAAATGCCACAGCCTGGTGTGTCGGAAGCAGTCGCCGATGGGGCTGTGGCGTCTGCACAAGTGCCACCCAACGAGTCGCCTGTGCACAGGCGAACCCACAGCAGCGAACCGCACTGGCGGCGACCCAAGTCGTGCAACGACTTCGAGGACCTCTCCCGGCGCAACCTGAGTCACATTCAGGACTGGGACTCGCTAAGCGTGCTGCTGCCCGCCGAAGTTAAAGCCATGGTGTCCCACTTCCGCCATGCGGCTCCTTCCTCAAATCCTGTGCCGGACTCTCAGCAACAGCGGGGGATCCTGCGCAAGCTTTCAGATGAGGCCAACAGCCGGCCAAGGAGCCAGTGTGACACCCTCGCCGCAGACGCCGACAGGATGTCCACAGGCACGGGCGGCTCAGTCGAGTTCCCTAACCGCCGCCACTCGCTGCAGGACTATCGGCGGCTCCTAAAGGGCCTCCCTGACCTGGATGGCCTGCTTCCACCCTGTCCAAACCTGGCCTGCAGTGGAGGCTTGCAGCGTGACAGCTCATTGCCCCTCTCCCGGACCAACTCGGAGGGGTCATGGCGGCGTGCCGGAGGCCGGAACGCAAGGCGCTCTGCACCTCTGGCAGCTACCTGCTCATCGTGTCGAGCCAAGAAGGCGGTGAGCTTCAGCGAGGACCTGAATGTTCACACAAATGACACACGGTCCATGCGAGGAGCCTTCTGCAAGTGCACGTGTGGCTCAAGTCCTACGACGAACTATGGTCAGTGCTGCATGTTGTGACGAAGCTCTTATGTGTGTGTGTGTCTTTTCGTGAAATGAAATTGCACGTATAGTACACTTCCGGTTATTTGACCCCTAGTAATTCAATTTTTTATTTAATTTGGTCCTGGCCGAAGGTCTCGGCCAGGTGCTTATGCAATACTATGGGACCAAAGTTCCATTATTTCAATCCTGAAATTAGTCTTCAGAGGATAATTCAAACTTGGCTGGTCATGAAGCACCTGCGTGAACCCAATGGTGACTGCATTGGGGACTCCAGTAGTGGCAGCGCTTATCTTGGCTGTGATTAGTGTATAGTGAATGCATCAAACATACATTATCTTCCATTGAAAATGCCTATTTTCGACCTGGTCAGGAATAGTTTGAAGGAAAGTCGTATTACAATGAATTATTACAGTATTCACTTGATACTAGCCCATCCCATTCTTTCTTCTTCAAGTAAATTTGTTGGCAAATTGCTTGGGTGGTGCAATCCGATACGAACCATGTTTGCAATAACCTACCATCAGAGTGAGCCTAGCCAGTCTCAAAGGCCATTGCCATCATAACTTGGCAGCAATGGATGGCGACAGAATGAGTTTGCACATAGGATAACGACGGCTACGCACCGCTTTCAGTCCAATTATGAAAGCACATTGAAATAAGTTATTTACATGTTAAGCTAGCTGCAGCAAGTCGCCTGACTTGTTCTTGACGTTCCAGATACCTAATTGTATATCGCATGACAAGCTAGTGAAATGGTTAGTCTAGGTGTGGGCTGCCATTAGATTTGTGATTGTTGCGGAGTAGTTTGTTAGATGCGGAATATCAAACATGCTATGGATTGTGCAGAGGTCGACATCTTGTGTTTCCTCATAGACAGCAATAAAGTGCTATTCGGGATGGATGATGATAGACATTAAGTAAATAAATCTTTATTGTGTCAAAGTAATGTTCCCCAGTTTGATTGTTTTCTTATTGCCAGAATCGGAGGTGTGATAGGTGTTTCTTGCCAAGAAATCGGGTGCATGGATGATTTCATTTTTGTTTGAGCACTCCAGTTTTCATCATAATATTATACTTTGACTCCATAAAATGGAGGGTGCATATTCAATTCCGGGACGTGTTAGTATCTGGGCAAATACAGTGAAACCTCGTTAATTCGAAGTCCGCTCTACTGCAAGAAGTTAGGTTAAGGAGAATTTTGAATTACCCAAAAAGAAGAAAAAGGGAGGCCAAATTGTGCAGCACAAGCATGTTACTTTTATTTTCCATGTAGCAGGATTACTTGGTACGGTAGTTCACTGAACCGAGGGTCATGGAGTGGCATCCTTGGCAATCATTTTCCAGGGTTGTTCCACTTTCTCGGGAACTGGTGCTGGACGCCTCGAAGTATGTATATGGCCAAGTTGCACTCTTGGCACTATGCAAAGATAATTAGCTTGACACAGAGTCAGAAACAATGTCAGTTATGTATGCAGATGCGTCCATCTCCGAGTCTCATGAAGCCCAGGAATACCATAATGATCTCTATCCCACTAATCATGCACAGCATTTCACGGTCACCAATGCTACACTCGATAACCAAAGCGGATGCACAAGTGGCCTCATTATCATCTCAATAATTGCCTACTGTCACCCAGTTGATAACTTCGCCTTCCATGTAAGCGCATGATGTCTGCACATCTGCTTCTTAAGTAGTTGGTGAAGCGGCGAAGCCTATTTGGCCTAATCCGTCACCCCTGTTGATGTCTTTGTACACTAGGGTAAACACGTGCGTGGTTGACATTTTTCATGCGGTTGGGAATTGTATGCACACAGTATACCAGCAGTGGAGAAAACGTGCCAACACATGCTGTTTTAGCCTTGTGTTCTGCATTCATTGCACTGTATACAGGGAAGTTTGATACATTAGAATCTTACTGTGTTAGATGCAGGACAGAGTAAGTTGTGCTCTTGCATGGTCAAAATCATCATGGGAACACGTGGACTGCCGTAGCTTTATGTTGTTTTCTTGCCACAGCATAACCTATGCTGCATGATAATGTGTGCTTTCTTGGGCACATGTTTCTAGGAACAGGTGTGCCTGTTGCAAGGCGTTAAGGTGGCTCTTGCTTTGGCAATGCAGGTTCGTTGGAACGGCCGTCAAGGAAAATGACGCTATTGTTTGGTGGTAGCCAGGATGACCAGCATGCTCCACATGAGTTTGCTCTGTCACCCAAAGGCCTCTCCCCATCGTGGGGTATGTCACCCTTGTCCAGAAGCCAGCGAGAGCTCGTTGAGCAGAAAAAGGGTAAGTGGCACCAGCTGAGAACTTGTTGAGCAGTGGTACTTATTCATTATTGGTGCAGGGTACCTCTTTAAAATTTGAACACTGATAATGCAACATGAACGCAATATTGCACAAGTGGATTGAGCAGATGCTAATAAGATTAAAACTAAGCATTTCCTTAAACTCTTCTAAAGAAGCTAATAGTATCTGTGCCAGCAGCTTGGGGAAGTTAAGTAACTGCACTGCCGCACTTTGCATTATATATCAAATTTTCCATATCTGCAGCTTTTTTACAGTAAAAAAAAATGGATAGCTCACTGAGGCTGTGCACACCATACTTTTAAGCTGGGTTGTTGTGTGCAACAGGCTGAGTGAAGTAGCTCAAAAAATTTGGAAAAGTGCCTCTAACAAGTAGTAGTACTTTTGCAGGTCAAGTGCCTGCCCAGCTCTTCTCTGTCCTTATACTTTTTGTGGCTTTATGTGGTTGAACAACTGACATCACTTACTTTTCACGGTCGGTGTGCTTTCTGTACATTTGTGGCATTTGGGCCTACTTGCGTTGCAGGTCTTTTGGACAACACAGTGAGGTCTATAAGACAGGTCCTCGACTGCTACAACACAGAAAAGGAATCCCAGGTGAGAGCCATCACATAATTTCTTACTTGTTTTGTCTTGATTGTTTGTGACTGGTCATTGTGAATACGGGCCACCATTCTACAAGATTACTTAAAAATCCTTACAATATCCTGCTGTGGAAGATGATGAGTAGTATCAGTTACCTTGCAATGCAAGATTTGCTCAGGAGCTTTTCAAATTATAGTTTCAGCAAGCATGATTGGGGCATGGATCAGACAGTGTTATGTGCAGCATAGGTCACTACACAGTCTCGATCACTGCAAAACACGCAGAGAAGGGAAAAGCCAGCAATGTTACCTGTCAGCACGATCAATAGGTAGTAACAGTTCAAGCAATAATTATTAACTAACTTTGGTTCTTCTTTAACTTCATTATAGTGTGGCTTACTGCACATTAACCACGCTAACAAAATTTCAGCCGAGAGTAATGTGCTCGTTGCATGTCATTCTTTCATTTAGTCCTGCTTTCTGGTTTACTGATTATTATGCACTATATAACATTGTCACGTTGTAGCAGTGGTGAAGAACACAGTAGTGAAAACTGTGAATTACGAAACTAACTCTTTATCGGGTGTATCTGTGCCCACATAAACTAGTAACAGTCAAGCACAACAATAGCGGCGAGCACAACCAGTGTTCGTTGAAAATCTGATCTGTGGGTCGAGTGCGTCGGCTTTTATACATCACTCTTTGAAGGTTTCAGCATAATCGCCAGTGCCCGCATGCCTTCCAGTAAGTACAGCTTAGACCGCTTATAACATAACCACTTATAATGCAGAATCGGCTATAAAGCTGCCTTTTCTGATTCCCATTTGCCCACCTGTAGAATAACATATATACATATATGTACCATTTTTAGCGCAGTTACACAATACGAAATGCCATCTATAATGTGACTTCCTCAGGAAAATCTCGCACACAAGCATGGTAGCGAACGTGCTTCTCAACAAGGTACACCGGCCGATGGGAGAGGAGAGTGACGAGGCCGATGCAGAGGAGGAGGAGGAGACCAAGGAATGAAAAACAAAAGCAGTTGCAGCCGGACGTGGGTGCGGGGGGGGTGCTAGGCGAGGGAGAAGCCTGTGCTCGGCTGCTTATCAGTGGTGCGCTTCCACACTGAACGCATGAGCATTGTCGGTGTTTGGCAGCTTTGGCTGTTCGGTTTGGGGGCAACCATCGCTATGCGCATCGTCGTGAAGTGCAGATATCAGCGTGCGGCCTTGACTGCCATCAGTTTAAGGTCCATTCTGCAAATTTAGTTCGGAGCTTTTAGGCTTTATGCCCCCATGCGAGTTTCCACTGTTCCTACCAGTATGACGTAGTAGTTCTGCGGAAACCCGCAAGGTGGAGAAAAGTAATGAATAAAGGGAAAATCAGACATTCATTACTTCTCTCCACCTTGCGGGTTTCCGCAGAACTACTACGTCAAACACTTGCCTTTGCTTCGTGTTGTCGACAAATTCGACTTCGCTCTGCCATCTGCTAGCCGCCTGGTTAGCTCAGATGGTAGAGCGGCTGCCCCGGAAAGGCAGTGGTCCCGGGTTCGAGTCCCGGACCAGGACAAATTTTTCTTCAACTTTGAGGCTTTCCTTTCGAGGAACCCGTATGGGTTTCTTTTGTAGCAATTGCTACGAACGGGTGGTTGTCTGATTTTCCCTTTTTTCATTCCTACCAGTATGTGCAGCGTACAGACTTGGTAGGCGTTCTCAGTAATTGCTGCGGCTGATCGTCCGAAAAACCAAACTCCACTTCACACACGCTGCTGTCGGTTCAGCCTGTGCATGCGATTGCAAGCCCAATCCCCTACGGGTATGTTGTATCAAAGGCGAGCTTCCTGTGACAGCATATGTTGTTTGGCACTGCTGTTGGCTATAGCGCACATTGTCGGGAGTAGCCGATGGAAGTTTCGGTTTGGTGCTGAGTCAGCGAAACCCGGTGCAGTGGTTGTACGGCACTTGGAAAGTGCAGAAACTACTTTCAAAAGTGGTTTCTGACAACAAAAGTGAGGGCGCAGATGGCACGGGCAACTTGAATGGTGGCAACTTGGTTCTTGGTCACCATGATTTCGACACCGCAGATCAGTCTGCGAAATTGAACTACACACTGTACAGCATCCGTAATTTAAGTCGCCACTCTACATCAGTTCTGTGGAGTTGGTGGCAATGCCATGCGGAATTTCGGATATGTAAGTGGGTCGGAAATGCTTCATGTGAAGGCCAGGGGTTCTCAGGCATTAACATTTCAATGTTCGTAAATTTAAACGGATGCAAATATCCCAGTTGCACGCCTAAATTCTCAGGTACACGTGGCTTCTTGGTCTACATACTTTTCACATGTTGCAGCCATTGAAAAAATGTTGTTTCGGTTATAGTGCAGTATCGCTTGTAGTGCATATATTTGCAACTCCGGTGATGTACGCTATAATCGGTGTATGCTGTGCTACATAATTCGCATTGCACATATCAGATTACACAAGGCTCAATGACAACAGACATAACAGATAGAATCAACAATAACCTTCAAGTAAGTTACAAATAATGCAGGCGTGTCTTGTGCTGAGCAACAACATTAAGCTGTTAGCAGGTGATATGCAGTTCCCGAGAAAAGGATAAATAAGTACACCTGTCAAAATCCATCATCTCTCTCAAGTTGCAGTCTTATTGGACAGTGTACGGGTGCTTCGCGGATAGCACTTGCCTTCATGTATCGCTGACCGCGAATATGGACAAATAGAACACGGTAAGGTTGGAGACTTGGGCGATTCGATTAAATCTGGGACAGTTATGTAAAATCCTGCACGTTTTCCAACCGTGGATCATAATGGTGTCCTCATGCTGTGTGTGCTCTCTGCAGCCTGCTGTGGGTGGTGGGGCTGAACCGTGCCTGTCTGAAGGCAGTGCCTGCGGCCGCCTTGCGATTGAGTTCCTGGTACCTGCGCTTCGGGAGCTGCTCTCCGATGGACTACTGCCCCACGTACGAGGCGTGTTTGGTCGCCTACCCAACTCACTCTGGCACCTGGCACACTCCCTCAGCCAAGCCAGTGAGTCCATCTCTCTGGACTGTGATGCATTGTACATTTGCCCTAGGCTGCTGGTTGATTAGCCTTCGAGCTTTCCTTTTAATGCTTGAAGGATCGCTGACCCCCATTTTTGAATTTGTTAGAACACCTATCACACACTGCTCACATGTAAAAATAACTCACTTAGTGGGCACGAAAGTCGGGAAATGCATTTAAAATATCTTAATGTGACACGAAAGTTGGTCCCTGAGTGACATCATCGACATTATTGTGACGTCATGACAGAGAGCAAAATTTGCTGGTGCTCTAGCAATAAGGCTATGAGGATGTTGCACATAAAAAAAAAATTAAGTGCTGCGCACATTTCTTTGGCTACACCTGCATGTGGTAGTCGTAGCAATCCCAGGAACTGAGCAAATTAGTGTATCATGATGTCATAACGCATACACCTCTTGGGCACTGAAATCGAAATTGGCTGGTAGAAACAAGTGCAATAGACTTCTGTTAATTCAGCTGCAGTTAATGCAATTTTTCGGTTTAATTCTACCCGGCCTAAGGTCCCGGCTGGCGCCTGTGCATATATATAAGCCCAGACTTTCGTTGTTTTGATAAAAAAATCTGCGTTCATCGGATAATTCGAACTTCACTGGTCGACACTCCTCTGGTGAAAGTTGACACACCTCTGGATAGCGACCCCATTAGTGGCAACATATCTCAGCGGAGCTTATCAGACAGTGAACACTCATTATCTCCCGTTGAAAACACCTATTTTCGGCCTGCTTGAGGAAGATTTTTCAAGCAATAACGGTAGCTGACATTGTCGAGTTACGGTCCCGATTCTAATGTGCGGCTTTTATTTTTTTCCACAAGGAAATTGTGCCGGAAATTGCATGCGTGATTGCAACGCGGGCAGAAAACCAAACCGTGTTCACGACGTTTGTATGCTTTATTGTGTAACAAATCTGTATTGCAGCAAAGCTAGCTTTAGAAACCGTGCGGCAAACCTAACTTAAGGGGGGACATGGGTTGTGGAGATTATTACCTGCATCTTATGGCCAAATCTGATGAAAATATACAAGCTTACTTAGTTTTTCGTGCTGATTTCAAATATGCAATAATCTTTCTTGTAGGTTCATTAGTTCAGGAGATTGATGGTGCTGCCACTCTATTGTTTCCAGAGACAATGGAAAAAAAGACTGCTCAGCAGAAAGTGAATATTATTGCATAGCTAGATACTATAATGTGCAACAACTGCAATGCTGCAAAAAGTTTTCAAATGGAATTTTAATTAGCCATTCTGCAGGTGATCAAAATTCTTTCCTTGACCTAAGGCTACCACACCAAAAGAAAATTCATAAAATGGAAATATACATATGCACAAATTTGAAATTCTGCTCTCAGCGCTTTGTAATATGTAGATTAGGCTTTCTGCTAAAGAAAGAATTAGTGCTCTAGCTGTTCTAGATCATGAGATATCACTTCGACAGTCTAGCGAAGTGACCCAAAAACATGTTTTGAGAAAAGTGAGAAAATGTGCGATACCCTACTTTATTTACAAATTTACAGCTGTAACAGCTTAGTAGTATAATGTGCAACAACTGCAATGCTGCAAAAAGTTTTCAAATGGAATTTTAATTAGCCATTCTGCTGGTGATCAAAATTCTTTCCTTGACCTAAGGCTACCACACCAAAAGAAAATTCATAAAATGGAAATATACATACGCACAAATTTGAAATTCTGCTCTCAGCACTTTGTAATATGTAGATTAGGCTTTCTGCTAAAGAAAGAATTAGTGCTCTAGCTGTTCTAGATCATGAGATATCACTTCGACAGTCTAGCGAAGTGACCCAAAAACATGTTTTGAGAAAAGTGAGAAAACGTGCAAAACCCTACTTTATTTACAAATTTACAGCTGTAACAGCTCAGTAGGCACCAGGCATGTAGTCCTGCTGACTCCCAGCCCTGGTGTGCTGCTTTTTGAGGGACTGGCGCAAATTTTCTGATGCTTTGCATTTCTTGGCTGATGCTGTCATTTGACGCCTATCTTTCTCGGCCATGAGGGTGCGACTTAGCTCGCTCGGATTTAGACATAGTTCTTTCATTATGTCCTTTGAGGCCCTTGCCCTTGCACACAACGATGTTCCCAGTATGACCCACGTTCAGTTCGGCGTAAAGTTCGCGAACCGACCGCGCGCAGTCGCTCGTCAGATAACGCGCCGGCAATCGGCCGCTGGCGTCAACTTCGTCTTCACGTAGCTCTGGCACGTTTTCGTGTGAAGAGCCCGACGGCCGATGCCCATCAACGAGACAAACGTCATTGAACGTGGTCTGTCGGTTCTCCGTTGCCTGCATGGCACGCGTAGCCAAAACGTTCACAGCAAAGGGTTTCATTCGTTCAGCACTGTGAACGCGCGGCAAGCTCCACACCGACGCAATCTCTCCACAATTTGCGCACATAAAACGCAGCTTCACAGCGAGTCCGTATTCCCGCTCGTCTCGGACAATTTATAAGGCAACACTGCAGATGTTGCAGTTCGCAAATGTTAATAAAGTGTTCACGGCACTCAAATCCACAATCGTAAACGTAGTCCCATCAGGCGGGCGAAGTGCATCGTCGGTACTGTCACCCACACTCGCGTTTCCTCTCCGTCGCTGGAGCGGAAGACAACTCCGATAGCTTTGCTTTGGCTTTCGCTTCCTCCTCCTCCCGCTTGGAGGGTTGCCGGTAGATCGTATCTTGCCGTACGCGAGCGCTGGGTCGAAGGGTAAACGGCAGGCGGACTTGTCACAGTATCCGCAGCAGCCGATGCGGTCGTTAGGCCTGCCTTTGCTGCATCGACGATTTCGGCTTCGGTCGCTGAGGTTGTGGCGTCCTGAGCGTTTTGCAGTGTTGAGCAGCGTTTTTTGAAGTTTACGATGAGTGTCCGTCCCACTTATTGCGCACCAAACTTGTGCCGCGTTCGAAATTTGCGTTCCGTTTCAGATATCGCGTTGACACTGGGGCAAGATGGCGCACCTCAGTGCGCGGCTCCAAGCGCGCAGCAGACGATGGCCATGCAGTTCCGCCAATCGGGAGGCAAGCTCAAGTCACGTGCACCGAGTGCGAATAGGAGGGCGTTCTAGTACCTTTCTTTGCCGCGTGTTTTATAAGTGGCCAATGGCTGAATGGGGCCCGTTCTGGCGGGAATTTGAAGGGAAAAGTCGCCTCTTTCAAATGAGACCAAGATGTCCGCGCTAGCACAGGTGGAAGAGCAGGTGCGCGTTTCGGAAAATATGCCGTTTCAGCGCAAGTTCCGCCTGAAATTCAGCTAGTACATGTCGTATAAGGCGTCACTGCGGCTAAAATACTGATGTTATCGGTATGAAATTAACAATATAGATGCAAATAATAGCTGTACATTCCAAAAATGCAAAAAAAAATATCGAGTTTTTTTCGCGATTTTTGGTCGCCACAACCCGTGTCCCCCCTTAAGGAAGCTGAGCACCATTGTTCGACACCTGTTAGACCCTTGCCCATGTTTCTTAGTAAACAATTGGGTGCGTGTTAAATTTAAACTTTTTTTTTAGAAACTTTAATGTAATTTCTATGTTAGTTTTCTACTTTGGACACATAGAAAGCAGGTGTACATTTGATTCAAGCAACTGTTAGAATTGTGCAAGTGCTGCCAAATGAATTGGCGATTGGTTTGAAGATTTTTGTGCGTCTTGTTTAATTTGACCCACCAGGTGATTCAATCAGTTTTGTCGTTACCCTCAGGGTCAAATTACTGGAAGTCGACTGTATTATAGTAAATTAATTGCAGTCCTTTGACGCTTGCCAGTATTCTTTATGATGTTATGGGTCTTGGACTTTCATTTACAGTCACCGACCTGTTATTCAGACATTTGCAATTTCGACACTGTTAATTTGAACATTCTCGATTACTCAGACTGCTTCGTGGCATCGTCACCGGCTGGCCCCTTAGACTTCAAATGTATAAAGACGACGGAAACTTTGAACACCTTACAGTGCGCCATTTGATAATTCAGACTCCACCTACAAAGATCAAGCAGAAATAGCTATATTTTGGCTTTCATACATCGCCTGCGTCCCTGCAGCATGGCTGTCGGGTATGTTACCAGCAGCTGCTCAAGACCAAAGCTAGCGAAGCCTAGTTGATTCAGCCCTGACCACGGCCAAACCACAGTACAAGCCAAGACCGGCAAGCTTAATTGTAAAGCTGCATTGTAGGGCCGATGGGTTTGCGCTTCTGACATTTGTTCATTCACATATTATAGTGAAACCTCATTAATACGTACCTGGCGGGAGCGCAGCAAAACTATGCACTAAACGGGAGTATGCCACCACCAAGTACAAATTCGCTTCTCTTGATGTATGCTGCACCGCTGCCGCCAAATTAATCATGCTGCCACAGTAAACGCAACCTAAAATACGCACTACGAGGCTTTTTCTGACATTTTTCCCCAGTGGTAAGAAATTCTTCCTCTCTCACACCACCGTGCAGTGTCGCAAAGGCAAGCAGCTTTTCAACTCTTTGGCAGGGAACACAGCGGCGGAGTAGACTCGTCCAGCTTTTCTCAATGCACTTGTGCACGTTTATATAACGATTTGCTACCGAGCAAAACCGGTGCCCCTTCATCGAAGTGCGGTACCTGCTGCCATGTGGTGCTGATCATCTCGTGCCATTTGTGCGCAGCGCATTGCCTACAAAGTGGACGCCGTCATTGTGGCGATATGGTTGCTGTGTCGTACGCTTGTGTTTGCTAGCAAACTTCAGCATCCATACAGTCAGCTTTCTTCGTAGCTGCACTGCATCTTGCCGTGTACATGTGCACTGCGTGTCTTGCACCAGCATGGCGACGGCGGGCTGCTTTTGTTTGTGCAAGCGACACACACTTGAAGTGTTTCTGCTCAAAGAGGCGGTAGAGAATGACGACGCGTTTGGTTTCATCATCATCATCATCAGCCTGGTTATGCCCACTGCAGGGCAAAGGCCTCTCCCATACTTCTCCAACTACCCCGGTCATGTACTAATTGTGGCCATGTTGCGTTTGGTTTATAGCCTAATAAAAGTGGGCAGTACACTTGCAACGGTGCTATGCACTTCGCCCACGGGCAGCCAAGTTAGATGGCTGAAGATGCTTATTGCGATAGGGTTGGTTGTGACAAATCATAAGCCCTTCAGTAGTTATATTCTTTGCCAAGGCCGCTAACATGCCTCGGTGCATTTTTGATGCTAATCCATATAGATATCACTGCACTTGTGCCGAAGCCGTAATCATCACTAGACCTGTCCCTGCAGTTTCTGAAAAGGCAAATCTTTTTTGGTGTAGTGTGGCACACATTAATTTTTTTCCCACTTGTGGAAAAAAGTAGTTTTTTTTTTTTTAATCCGATATTCCACACTCCCGATTATTTGAACATTTAGGCAGTCCCTGTTGAGCCCGAATTATCACTCGGCGACTGTACTTCAGAAGAAGCCACAAATGGGAAATGTCATTACAGTTGAACCTCTCAATAGCAAAATCTGCGGGGAAGGCGAAAAAATTCGCTTTCATGAGAATTTCGTTGTTGTGAAGTGAGACAGCACCGATAGGCAATGCATCGCAGAACGAAACATTACTGCCAAAATTCCATTAGCCTACTTTGGCAAGCTTTGTTTCAGGATGTAGAACCGCATTGCCAACAGTTCAAAGTGCGCCGTATGCGTCAATCAGCAGTGGCAGCACTGCCGTAGCGCAGTATTCTCGGTCAATTGCTTTCCAAGATACAATCACTTTTGCAATATTTTGTGCAACTCGGCACCGGACACAGAGGAACAGGGCTCCATGCATGCAGCATCATTTCTCCAGTGCACGCTGTCGCCCGTAGGCGCCGACGCATCCGGTGCCGAATTACGCAAAATCTTGCAAAAGTGATCGCATCTCGTGTACCCGAAAGCAGTCGATCGAGATTACAGCCCCTTCGTACAAATCTACGTCCGGCACCGAATCCACATGCGATGCCTCTCAGGTGGCACCAAAAACAGCATTCTTGAAGCAAGGGATGATCGTATTCCCGGATGATCGCTCAGTCACGGCCCGATGCATGGCACTCCGTGCTGCGACCACCACCTCAAGCGCCATAAACAATTCCATGTAGGTGGGACATGGATTTCCTTGTTTTTGCTGCATTTTTCTCACCGAAACGCACACTGTGCACTGCACTACATGTGCAAAAACCATCGTCACATGTCGGTAGGAACATGCGTGCTGCTTCAAACGGCTATCAATAAACAAGATGGCGGGCCATGATTTGTTTCCAGCAAATGCGATCGCTTCCGGCACTTAGTTGTTTTTGTAAACAAAAATACCGGCAGCCATGCAACCATAATGTGGTGGTATTTCACCCAATTTTAGTGCAAAGCAATTGCATTCGAGCACATTTTGAAGCCTGCTAGCCTTGCGTGAGTACGTAATATGCAGGGTTACGTTCCGGCAAATTTCGTTGATGCGGGATTGTAGTACAGCGACATTTCATTGTCGAGAGGTACGAAATGCATTGAATCCAATGGGTGTTCGCCGGGCAGACGAAAATATTTCGTTGTCGCGAGAATTTCGTTGTCGCGGGATTTTGTTATTGTGGGTTTGAACTGTACTTTTTTAAATCAGTATGAATTTTATGAATTGATTGATCAGTTCAAGTTGAGCAAGCCAGTCATGCCTTATGAAAAATAATGTTAGCACCTTGTCTGGCCACGTGTTGCGATATGCATCGCTTGACCCATGCTATGCAACAGTTCATGTCAATGAATTGCCAGTGGAGTGGTTGGTGTCACACTATCGCAGAAAGCAGTGTGTTTGCACAATGTTGCAGAAGTACCATGTCCTTCTTTTGTTGTGGGGGACAACCACTTCTGGTTTCATTGGGTAATGTTTACGTGGATGCTTGTCACTATTTCTTTGCAGAGGAGGGACGAAAAGAAGTCCAAGAGCTGGTAGAGTACATCGAGCAGGCTGACACTGCTTTCCATGGTGACGGGGAGAAATTCGGTGCCTGTTTGCTCGGTCTACTAAAGTGAGTACTTGCATGTGCTATTGCAGAGATTTGGAAAAAGTGTTTTCACGAGACAAATCGCACTTACTCTGAATGGTTACGTATCGGGGAGCAGGAATTAGACACATAATGCTAGCTGCATTGTCATTTTGCATATCTCAGTGTATGACCAGTAATATGCTGCAATGAAGAGGCAAAAGAAGTTGTCTTGGGCAGGACAGTATTAACACTCATCTTGTAGATCTGCAGTAAAACCTTGTTAATTCAATGTCCGCCATATTGCGAAAAATCTTCAAATTAAGTGAATTTTCTAATTATTTGAAATAAAAAGAAAACAGAAAAATCAGGGCAAAATTTTGCAACACAAGCTTTTTGCACTTATTTTCCGTGTAGCAAGACTACTTGAAGTATTGTATTTACTCACACAATGATTGAACCTACTTTCTGAAAGATTTGTGCAAAGTTGGGGGGTGTGTGTTCATTATGCGGGGTAAAATTTAGAGCTATGTTTTACGCAGATACCTCTAAAAACTATCCTTGTATCTGGCTGCCGTTCCAGCATGTTGGACGCCATATCAGACACTGCTTGTACCGCGTGTCTTCTGCTTCACAGCACCAAGTTTGGGGTGCAATCTTTATGCAAGGAAAAGAAGAAAGCAAACTTTTGGATCTGAAAAATGGAAGGTGCTTTCATTATGCGAATAAATATGGCAATCATTGATGCAGGATTGCTTGGTACGGTTGTGTGCTGCACCGAGGGTCATGATATCCATCTCACTAATCATGCGCAGCATCTCGCAGCCACCACCACTACCCTCGACAAAGCTGCAGGCAATGTTCAAGGACTCAATAATTGTCACTGAACCGAGTGCGCTAGTGGGCTCATTTTCTTTTCTACCAACGCCTACTGACATACTGTCAGGGATTTCATCTTTCACATTAGTGTACAATGTCTGCATGTCTGTTTCTATATTCTATTATTCGCCATCTTCGTGCACCAGCAGTGACGCGCACATGGCCGAGATGTTTCATGCAGTTGAGAATCATACGCACGGAATCTAGTGCTTGTTCAATCGATCGGAGCCCCAGGGATAGCTCTCTCCGAGTCCAATCTCGAAGGCCATATGTTTGTGTATTGCAAGTGCCAGAACCAATGAAGCAATCAACATTTCTAGATAGAAGCAATTGCAGGAATCAGAAATGCGTTATGGCTGCCATATTTCTGACACTGCCTCCCAAGATATGTGAAGCCGGTAGCTTATGCCAGTCTCAGAGGCCACAAATGGAAAGTATGGATTATCCAAATAGATGTTCGCTGGCTGTTCAGATTGTCTGGTGTAATTCACGTTGCAAATTATGGGGCTGCACAAATTCTATTATTTAACAGAATTTTCAAATAAACCGAGATTGAATTATCGAGGGTTTCATCAGTGTACATCGTTTCACAGAAAAGCTGCTTATTTATAGTGGAAGCTTTTAATGAAGCACCTGCATTCTGTCAAGCTGCATGGTGCAGACTGTGCTAAGCAATTGAGTGATCTGAATGATCATTCTCACATTATACATTACAGCCGCAGCTGTAAACTAAAAGACAAGTGCTGAAAATATGTTATGCATGGCTCCAAGTATGTGCATTTTACTTCAAAAAGTATGTTGGCCATTTCTATGACAAGCTTTATTTTTTTGTCTTTTTCGGATTGTGCAGTGAGGCTTGTGCTCACTTTGAAAAGGTTTGTGAAATATTAGTAGGAGGGTACAGCCCACACCAAAGGTTTTCACGGTGCCAGAAACCAAAGGTCTTCACTGAAAACCTGTAGCTTGCATGCCCTTTATCGCTGTAGTGCTCTTATGCTGCCACTCTTGCCATGATACGTGTTTGAGCCATTTCAGATGTCCACATTGCCAAGGATTCAACCAAAGTTTATCATATCAGGTATTATTGTTCAAGGTGTTACTTCCAGCTGCAGATCATGTCATCGAGTGAAAAATAAAATATCTACATCCTAGAACCTGTAGGTAGTTATTTCTTCACTTAAGCAGAATCCCAGTGCTTCACTTACTGCCCTTTTAACTTGACCAGTGGCTGAAATCACTGCCTTTCACTGCATACGTTGTGTGTATTCTCGAAGCCTGTTGCCTGCTGATGCTGCATGTTAAGCATTTCTGTGCCCTCACCACTCTATTTCAGCCTGGGCTGTCTGGACACTTGGTTCCTGACGCTGCTGTCCAGCCCACTGATACTGCAGAAGCACTACCAGACGTCTGCCGCTTTTGTGCCGCTTCTCTCGCATCCCAGCCTGTTCTTCCTGCGCGAAGAGCTTGCCTGCAGCTTGCGCTCCCTCTCCGAGCTTCCCTTTGGCTTCAGCCTGAGCTTCGCCCTGGGTGGCGAAGCGCAGAGCCTGAAGGACGCCAAACCCGCCTCCCGCAAATCCCCCGGCCTCAAGAGCCCCCCCAGCATGGGCTCCCCCTGCACCCCTAGTGATGAGAACGGCATCTACGATGAGAGCGATGACCTCCGCACTGTCACCTGCCAGAGCTTGGTTGACTCGTCTTCGCTGGAAGAGACGCTAGACAACTCGTCGCGCGTCCTTGAACTTCAGAAGAAGCTGAAAGGCGGCCCTGCAGTGGCCAGCAGTGGTCTGGGAGGGACCAAGGCTATCTACCCTGCAATGCAGAAGGGTGAGCATGGGCTAGTCGAGCACTCGCTGCAGCTTTTTTCTTGAGAGAAGGAAATGAGACGCGCCTCGGTGCTGCAGTTAGGCACTTGCACTAACAAACTTAACGTACTGCACAGTCAGCAGTTTCTGGAGTTGGTGCATCAGGAATTTCGATGAACCAGTCGTCAGGCTGGAGTTTTGTGTCTGGACAAACAAAGCAAACTAGCTTTAAAAAAATTATTGCTGGGTGAGAGTTGGTTCGTAAGAACTGCTTAATTACCTAGTTGGTGGTATTTGCCGAAAGAAATGTTTGTTGCTGAAAGGACACGCATGAAAATGAAGGCACATTAATGGCACAACACCCGTGCTGTTGTCCATGTGCTTTCCTTTCTGTGTGTGTTCTTTGAAGTAGCAGAAAATGTGGATTTGAAAGTGAGTTGATATGGCTCTCTTGGAAACCTAACATCAATACACATTAGCACAGTAAGCAGTTTTAGGACAAGTGTTAGCTTGTAAAGCAAGAGAAGTATCCACGGAGCTATCAGCAAGAACTTAACATGGATGAGTTAAGATCGACTAAAGTGCATCTTTGAGCTTGTAGGTTTGCTTGCATTTGTGACATTAGTGCTTGCTTCATGCCTGTATCTTTGGACTACACAATTTAAGCTGGCTATGCTGTGTTTGCTCATTGCAGTCTAAAATAATTATGTGCAATAGCATTGATCTATGTCTTGTTCATTTCTGGTTAGTTTTATGCTGCTGATATATAGAAGGGAAGAGATAATAAAGCTGGGACACATGCACGCATCGTATCTTATTGTTGTCTATCTGCCTATGCGGCCATAAAGTAGATATACAAATGCTAAGTCTTGCATTGAATTATTCTCGCTTTACTCCAGCTCTTTTTTCTTGGCTACCATTTACTCAAGGCCTGTGGTCCTTCTCTCCCTTTTTGCTTCCATCCCTGGCACAGTGCAAGGAAGTGCAGAGGAGATGCAACGTTTCCGTCAGCTGCGTAATCACTGGGAGCAGATGTCCCATGCGTCACCCAGTTCGGCGGAGGCAGCCAGTACCGCCACCGCTGCATCTTCTGCAAAACCCACTTCGCCAACAAAGCTCCCGTCACCCACAAAGATGGCAAGTCACTGTCATGTGCCCATTCTGGTAACTGACATCTCCTGGTGTCTCCCTTCCCGTCTGCATTCGTCTTGCCGCACAGTTGCACTTGTGAAGCCTAGCAGCACTAACTAGCCCAACGTCACGCATTGCTGACATGTCTATACCATGGTACATGCTTTAGGGCCTTTTAACTAGTAAGTACTAACTGGTAAAGGAGGACAGATCAATTTTTTTCTTGCTCAGTGCATATCGAGAGCCTCAAGATTTGCAAACCCTTGATGCCACGGGGTGGCATACAAGGGTTTATTGGCCAGTTCCCTACTCCCAAGTTCCACATCCACCGCCATGTTTCTGAGTGGCCATGGCTAGATCTCTAAGGGCTAGATTTAGTATATACGTGCACTAAACTTATGGGAGAATAGCCGCCACGGTAGCGCAATGGTGTGTAGAGCATTGCGCACGTAATGTGGAAGATGTGGGTTCAGATTCCACATTCGATAAGTTGTCTTTTCGTTCGCTTTCATTTTTCCTTTTTCCTTATAATTTATACATTTCAGTGAAAAGCAGTTCATTTCCTATATGCCTTCCTTGGCTTCATTGTCTCCCGATTTCATGCGACTAACAAAAAAGAAAAAAAAAAAACCTTGGTATCCCTTGTTCATTTTGCTCGTTTCTCTAGAAATTTCTGCTTAAGGCTGTTAAGAGGACTGACAGCTGCTGAGAGTGTGCAGCTAGTCTGTATTGCTGACGGAAAGATTATGGCTTGCATTGATGGACACATTGTTCTGTTCTAAGGGATTATATTTCTAAATTGGCACAGAAGGATGTACATATGTAACATGTGATGGCCTTAGTGAGCCATTGTAAGCAGCGCCGTGTCTGTATTACATGGCCTTGCTACAGTCTGCATTAGTTGTCATGAAACGCACTCTGCCTTTTGTCAAAAGACATCGTTGCAGCCCTTTGTGAGGAAAGGTCTCACATGTTCAACCACTTGTCACTCTGATTATTGTCACATCACCCATTGCACTTACCCGAGTCACAATTATTCTCCAGCTGGCACTAACTTGATCATTGGTTCCCCTCCTGCTTCTTCTTATGTTATTGCTGCCTCCTCATTGCCTCGATCACCTCATTGTGTATTCTCCCAACATTTGTCAGTGACAATTTGTGTGCACCCAACTGTGGCTCCCGAATTTGTAGAGTGCTAGATAAAATCTTTTGCAGAAAAGAAGGAAATGCCGTGTCCAAACGGGAAACCTTGCGTAGGACAGTCCCACGAAGTGCACCAACGTCAGCGTGCACGCATTGACATCCCGAAGCCAGAGTGGAGGAAGCAAGTTCCTCTTGTGGCCAAGTTATCCAGGCCATTAGGTGGTACCAGCATCCGAGCACTTGCGCCATCTCTCATCATAGCTGCATAACTGCGATACCGACTTTCACCATTGCCCTGTGTCAAGCGCATAAGGCAAATCTCTGGTTTATAAGAGAGAGCTGAGCATCCCCACGGCATTAACACAAAGGCAGCCCTGATAACACAAGGAATACCGTTATTAAATAACAGTTCCTTTTGGATATAGAAGGGAGTTGATAGGACCACAGTGACATCATTTAATAAAGCTGCCTCCTACTGCTGCTAGGGCCATCTTTTACTTTTCAGTTTCTCGGCTGTCCTGGCATGCCATCACTCTCAACTGTGAGTACGAGTATTTCATTGAGAAGAAACTGCCCTAGGAGGTTTTACACCGTGTCCCACTGTAACTGCTGCGGGTCTTGATACATACATTGATAATGTGGTCTTTTCGCTATAGAAGATAGGGTCCTACAAAAATGGCCTGTCAGTCCAATTAAAAAGTTAGTAATGTTTTATGATAAGTAATACTAATGTTTAACAACCAATCAACAAGTCTTGGTGAAGAGCAAGTTTTGTTAAAATTGCTGCTTCAGTACATCTCATGTCAGTTTATCCTGTACAGTCAGCTAAGATCATTTCTGCAATGCTGCATTCAGTGCACAGCAATGGCTAATGTAACGTTGTTTCTGTGTTGATGTTCAGATCCGCAAGCCCACTGTGACAAGTGGTGCAGCAACCACGGGTGCTGTTAAGAAGAGCGGCGTACCGTCTGCCGACAACCGCCGCCTTGTGCCACGTGGTGCCACCCCTGGCTCCCGGACCCCGAGCCCTAATATCTCGGCCGGCAGTGGGCGACCGCAGCAGCAGCAACAGCGCCGGTCTTTGATACCAGTGCACCGGGGATGGAAGAAGCCGGCTGCCCGAGCGACCCCCACCACTGACGGAGCCAAATAAACCCGGGGCAGTCGCTGTGAGTGTTCTCTACGTTGTACCACTCCTTCTGGCTTATTCCTTTGGACAAAAGTCTTGGTGAAGTGGTGTGTCTAAGTGAACTAGTTGGTACCATAGGTTGGCAAGATGAACGGAACTCAATCGGACTCACTCACAAATTATATTTTTTGCTTAGGGCTAACTCGAACTCGGATCATCAAAAGTCCACTCGGCTTCATAGGGCTAACTCAGATTCGTAGGTCAGTCTGAGTTTGAGTGAGTAGGCTCATGAGTGAGTTTGCCAACTTATGGTTGGTACGTATGAACTTGTTTATATTGAACTTGCAAGAAAGCTACCACGAGTTTGATATAATGTGCAATTTGGCAAACCAGTTCTAAGGAAGCCCGTAAGTTAAAGGGAGGTTCATGAAAGGAAAAAATTGTCATTCACTTGACTGCAGCACGAAGCTATACCCATACGGGTGTCTTGGAAAAAGAAAGCTTTGCAATAGAAGAAAAAGTCATCTTGGTCCAGAGATCAAACCCGGCACCAACGCCTTTCTGATGCAGTTGCTCTACCATCTGAGCTGATAAGGAGGCTGGCAGATCACAGAGCGAGGCGGGATTAATCGACAGCTCAAACCGCAGGAACACTGAACATGGCAAATCAGTTCTGCAGAAACCCTCTAGGTGAACCTCCATTTTATGAACTTCCACAGAACTGTTTTGCCAAATTGAGTGATCGATTCATTTGGCCTTGCTTTGCGATCTGCCAACTTCCTGGTTAGCTCAGATGGTGCCTTTAGGGTGCCTCCAATAGTTCCTAAGTTGGTTTACAGTAGACTCCGCTTAAACAGAGCCTGAAAAGAACTTCAGTTTGGCCTAGTTGGTGTTTACTGCATATCATATTGACCGCAAATAAAGACGGGGACAGCGGGAGAGATTGTTGTTCATGTGTTCTCTCCCGCTGTCCCCGTCTTTATTTGCGGTCAATATGATATGCAGAGCCTGAAAGGACAGAAAAATGCCCTGTCTATCCGAAGTTTCATTTAAGTGAAGAACACAAAGATCACAAACAATTGCTTTATTCAAAAAGCGTCAAGGTGTTTCGTATGACTTTCTTGAAGAATATAAGCTTTATTGTGCTCTGTGTCTAACATTCTAGCTTCTTTTACATAAGGTTGCGTGGATTTGCGAAAGGATTCCCAAGAATTTGGCTAGGTCTTTGCGTTCAAATTAGCAATGCAGACTCTCAACTGCATATCTTTTCCTCTGGTATCAAAAAGTAATGCACACTGTAACAGCAATACCTATGTCTTTGTCACTAGAATCATGCTCTGCTCTGCACTGTGAACTTCGCCAATAATATAATATTATTATTAATAATAAATAATATTTTCAACTGTCTCTTCGGAGCAGGTGGCTATGGCAATACCCGAGGTCTCTTATTGCTGGTGTCATGAACGAAGCTGTAGTGGTAGCGTAACTGCAAGATTCAACGTGCACTCCCCTAGTTCTCTCTTCTTCCTCGCAAATCCTTACTTGCCCAGCGAAGTCCTCATGATGGAGGCACAGTCGCAACTTCGACATCTTTAATTTGTGTTAACTTTCTTGCATCTGCCCAATGAATTGAATTCGCTTCGTTATTTATAGCTTCACCATTTGACGTGCTTTTGTCCTTTTCCTGTGTTCTGTACTCTGATGACGTAGGTGGCAGTTTCGGTCAAAGTTCCTTTAAGCCGAAGTTCAGGAAAATATGGGTTTCGTATAACCCAAGTTTATTAACATTACACCTATAGGTGGCCAACAAAAGCTGATACCATTGTTCCTCTTATCTGGCATTTCTATTTAAGCCAGTTTTCGTTTATCTGGAGCCCTCTGTAGTATGTTCAACCTCATAATCATGGTTTAAAACTGCCCTAGAATGCTAAGCTGAATCTTCTTTACATCTGTGAGCTCATTATATCAGTGCTTGCTGTAAATGACATTAGTACACTTAAAGCTCTATAACAAAGTCACATCCAATGCAAGAATACCTTTGTTATATGTGGTAATCATTATAAGCATAATGTGACTTGGAAGAAGGCACAAGTGTTGTCCATAAATGCAGGTGGCACGAGTAACGCAGAAGGTCAGGAGGACACCTAAAACATCTAGCTGGAAACCACTAGCAGTAATCACACTACTTTGTCCTCGTCATCTCTAGTCTGCTAGTCGTGGTCGTCTTCATTGTAACAGTAGGTTCACGACACGCCAATGTGACGAGACAATTTTTATATTTACTTTGTTATAACCAATAATTTGTTATATAGAGGTTCGACTATGACGTTGCTGTGCTCGCGGACAACTTTCTGTGCAATGAAGGGGAAGCTACGGAAGGTGGAGCTTTTGCGCTTGCGTTACCGTGCCGAGTAGTCCAGTACCGTTTGACACTGCTCTTGGTTTCTTGCAAGAGATACTGGAACCTGCATAGCTTGCAGGTGCCACGGATTCGCATTTATCCCAGATGCGGAAGAGAAACACAGAAAAATAAGTCAATTCAAACACTCATTTGTGTGCTTTGTCCTATTTTGCCGTTGTAAATAAGGTGTCTATGCTTTCTCTTCCCCCCAGCTTAATCTAACGTGCATGGAAATTTGGCATTTTTTGTGCTATTGTGCACACTTTGCCTTCATAGCTCCCTCTTCATTGCCACAGAAAGTCGTCTGCGAGTATAGCATGCAAATGTACAAGCAGAAAGAGCCACTTGGTGTTGTTTCCACTGAAGCAAGTTCAGTTGGCCCGAATATGCTATGCCTTAGGCAGCATTTTCTTAGTGCGAAAGGCAGGTTAGAGCAACTGAGAAAATTTCATACTCCCGACATTGGCAGCATGGAAGAGTTAAAAAAAAAGGCTCAACAGCAACTTGTCCGCACAGTTGCTTAACTGTACTATGTTACTGGCTCTTTGGAAAGGCATGAAGTTTGATTCACCTGTTTCTTTCTATTTTTTTTCAGGATGAGTCATCAGAAAGGCCCGGCGAGAGCTTTCCAACCTTCTCGAGGCAATTTTCCACAGGCCTTTACAAATTCTACATCATCCACCAGTCTCCTGAAGTAGTCTGAGCCCGGTTTCTCTGTTTGAGCTTTGTTATTCTGCAGTGTATCTGATGTGTATTGTGCCGCCAGTTTCGATCTAACCCCTTCATCAATGTCCCCTCCCTCCCATTTTCTTATTCTTGTTTTTGCTGCAGAAGTGTTCACTTGCAGTCGTTTTGATGGCTGTACGTGTGACCCTCGTGTTGTGGTCAAATTCATGCGTCACGTATGTGGGCCCAACATTCAGTTTACGTAGTGTGGCCTTCTCTACATTAGCATTTGAGACAATTTGAACGTTCTGTTCTTTCGGGAGCATCAACAGGCCTCAGATGTGGTATGTACAGATATTTTTGTGCTTCAGGACTTCCGGGAACATTTTCTTTTTTTTTGCGCGATGACACCCCGTGAAAACAAGCTACTATACATACCATATCTTAAAGTCGGCACGGCTTGTTGTTGGCGCTGATGACGCACCCTGTTCGAACAGTTGCATGTGAGGCTGTTGTACTCGAGGGATTATGAGGCAAGACCTGAGTGACTGTGTTGCTCTTTTATGCAGACAGTGCGTGGACGCTTTCCTTATGTGTCGTTTGCGCATTGTTGTGAGAGACGCATAGTTGTTCGGCTGAACGAGGCAGCAACAAAAAAAAAAAGGATTAACATTTCATGTATTTAATGCACACTTGGGAGTGAGGTTTGTGCCGAAGCATCATGACAGCTATGCGAAGTAACACTGAAGAGCAACGTCACCGCAATGGTGCTTTTGTTTTAAAGTGCGGTAGAACGACAGATGAATGTCGGATAGGCCTAGCCTCCTTATTCTTTTTTATTTACTTATTGCCCACATTAACAATACCTTGCTCGCTTGTGTTCGCATTGCTGTCTTGTTGCGTGCTGTAGTCATCAATGTTTCATCTTTCAATGTGTGCGTTGTCTAGTCAAGATTGCAGTCACTTTTGTTCGTGTCTGAGGGTGACGCATCCAGCGGCACTGGACATGCCAGCCTGCTGGTGCGCTCGTGCTTTTGACATCTGTTGCGTTTGTTACAGTTTATCGTGCCTCTCGTTTTTTTTTTTGGTTGTTGATCGTTTTTATGAATGCGACGGCGTGTGTGCAATGCACTCGATGACTGTGCTCGGACCAGCTAGTTGCCAAATTTTGAGGAATTTGTAGCGTAGGCTTTGTGTTGTACGCTTCGCTGCCTGTTTACTGTCGCCTTTGTTTGACTGTGTACGTGAGCCTTCACTTAAGATGGACGCAGGGATCACTCTGGTTGCACTGTCGGCGCCGCGCAGTGCAGTGTTTGACTCGTGTAGCGAAAATTGGGTGGATTTGGGAAGTGCGAGCATAATAACAGCGTTCCACCGTGTGCTGAAGTCTGCGGTAGGTGTTGTAGTCTCTTCATCCCCTGGAGCTTTAATTCGCTAGTTGATTAAATTTTGTTTCCTCGAGGCCCATCACTAATGCGAAAATTAATAATAAAACAGCTTCAATCTAACTTCCTCTCCATTCAGACTTTGAGGAGTACCTAACTTATATATTTTATTGCTTTATTTCCAAGATCTTCCCTACTCTTTCTGTTCCCTTTTTAATACGCTTATGCCTTAAGATTTTTAGTTTGTCTCGCTTGTTTGCTCTTTATTCTAGGATTAATTATTGTTTAGCTCAGAACAGCATGTCATGTGCATACAGTGTCTAGATGCTAGTGCATTCGCTAAGGGTTTCACCGCTTGTATTGTCGTTTTGTACCCAGAAATGCGTGGAAAGGAGCTTGTGTACCGTTGCCTGTCTCTGCAGAGTGGTGCTGGGCAGCACCGTCTTTGCCGAGCTGGATTTTCACTTGGAAAGCGTGAGCCCTTATGGGAAAGGACTGTGGAGAAATGTGGCTGTGCCTCAGGTTGTTTCGATCACTAAGCTAGTGTTCCGTTCTTTTCAATCCCACCCCCCCTTTCGATTTTTTTTTTTTTTGACAGATGTTACGAATGCTGCAAGTCTCTTTATCCGACAATACTTTCGTGATCTTTTCTCTCACCTTAATGTAGACCACTAACTGCCGGTGATATAGTGTGGTGCCGGTGTTTTTGTCTTCTGATTGTATGCGTTCCAGATTTACTGAGCTTGTTCGTGTTATTTATGAATATTTTTGCAGGGACATATCCGTTTTATTTTGGGAGAGCTGTGTGCGTGTTTTTGTTCTGCGAGTTCTCGCGGTGCACGGAAGCTGACAGGGCCTTGCGTTGTGTAAATATGTGCCAGAAATTGTATGTGTGGGGACCTGTGCTTGACACGTGTACACGTGTGGACGTCATATGCGAGAGTTAAGCTTTGAATGGGCTTGGGAAACTACATTCCTGATTACGGTAATTCTTTTCTTTTTCTTGTGATGTTTGTAGATGTAGCCGGTTTTCTGTGCAATGTATATTAAAGGAGGTGACATGTGTCTCGTACTCGGAATGGTCGCCCACAAAACTTCCAACATTGTATGTTAACCATGTAAAATACTCTATAGATATATGAAACATGTTCCCCTTCACCTTATGCATGAGTTTAGCCTTGTTAATTGCAATTTCTTGTGTTGTAACACAGTTTTAGTTAGAAATCTACCAGCTGTTTGTTGCACAAATTATTTCCCTTTGTAACAAAAAGTGCATATAATGAAATAAAGTGTCAACGGCAGTAAGAAGTTTCTTGTGTTGGCTGTTCATGTTTTTCTGGCTACAGATGGAGCAAGCTGTGCACATCAAGCCATTTAGTGTTGCAAATATGATAGCAAAATTTTTTAATCTATCGGAAATCTTATTGGACCTATAAAACTCACTCTCTATATCCATATGGTCAGTTGAGCAGCCAGGACTTCATTTTCGGATGTCAACATGGTCATCTAGATCTCATAAGTACTTCACATGCCTGGCTGGGAATTTCTAGTGTGCTTTTATATTGGTGTGAGTCATCATTAACGAACATGCAGTTTGATTCAATAAACAGTGAACTTTAGGGAAGCTTCCAGTTTGAAACTTAGCTCCTGTTGAACTTTGGAAGGAGCTGAAAGCTTGGATGTTCTCAATTATGCCAGACATATTTATTAAAGCCTGGCAAGTTGATGATCTAGAGTACCTGTTTCCAAGTTATTGACACCAACAGCAAGCTACCGAGCTATATGCAGCAGATAAGCTAAAATCTTCTGCTCTCTGAAGTTGCGATGTTGGCAGCAAGGCTTAAATGCAAACTAATGTGAGTGGTGATGCAAAGACAAATAGTATGTTACCGTCGTACAAAGTATCAGACAATGAAGGCTGAGAAAAAATCACCATCGTCATCAGCCTATTGCGATCTCCAATTACCCCAGTCTTGTGCAAGTGGATTCCAACTTGCAGCTGCAAATTTCCCAACTTCGTTGCCCTATATAATTTTTTGTTGTCCTCGACTGCGCTCCATACTGCCTAGTCAAGTATGCGGTACTGCGACAGTGCGAAGAAAAAGTAGGGGCAATTAATTGTAGAGTTTAATTCAAATGTAGAAATAATAAGGTAAAGGGAAATGAAAGTGCACGGAAAGTTAACATGCTGCAGGTGGGGACTGTCTTTGCATCTTTGGTACACGTGGCACGCTTTACCGATTAAACAGATACCGATTACCGATTTACCGACTTACTGATTAAGGCAGCCATCCTGCCTCGCACACTTTCTTGGGCGTTTGTGTTCTAGATTAGCTCTGGGAGTGTTAGCACGAGCACTGCTCACGGCGAAGGTGCCGGGCGTGGAATGTCACTTTTAACTGCAGTCATCGCGCAAGTGAGCAGGCAACTGGCCAATAAACCATCGTGTACTACACCTCTTGTCATCAAGACTGCCAAAATAGGAGGTCCTTGCTATGCAACGAGCGAGGAATAAGGGGATCTGACATGCTCGATCTTTTGTTAGTCACAACCGTATGAAGTAACACAGGTGAGCACCACTGGCTAACACTAGCTGTGCACAGCACCCCTTGTACACAGACGCCCAAGAAAGTGGCCGCCACGGTAGCCTGGCTGGCAAAACAGTACACATGCACTGAGGAACATGTGAACTATGTTTCTGCCTGTGACATGTTATCTTTTTGTCCACTTTCATCTCTCTTTAGCTTATTATTTCTGAATTTCAATTAAACACATGCACATAACAGTAAACTTCCCTCGTTCTTTCTCCGGCTTCATTGTGCAATGCTTCATATGGTTTGACCAACAATAGAATGAGTCCCTTGGATCTACTTATTTTCCTCACTCAGTATGTGGCAAGTAGAATCTCTAATTTGGTGAGGCCGTGCACAATGGAGAAACTGAATAGTGCAAGGCCACAAAGGATGTAGAAGATGACGCGCCAAGTTGGTACATCTTTAAAGAAACCACATGCTGCAATTCTACTGCAGTTGATTAGTTGATTTCTTATGCACTCGAACCTCAATATAATGAACCTGGGTGTGACAAAATAACAGAAATAACAAAGTCTTGACATTTATTATTTTTGCCAATATTGGTATGCAAATAACATGCATATAATGAATGTTGGATATAATTAAGCTATTTTCGTGTCAGGTGTCAGGTGTTTTCGAGGTGTCACAGTGCAGTGAATGAAACTAGGTGACACTTTTCCTTCTCGGAGTCACTAACAAGAACAGTACATCCTCTGTAGATCTATAAGAAACGAATCTTTGGTTAAGGTGCCATGCACAACTCCGTCTACTTGGCAGGGGGCTCCAAATGAATGCCTCATCCTTGTATGCTAGCACAAGAATATGCAGAAATTTGCTTTGTCGAAGCCCAATGGTACATCAGGACCTATTCTGTGCGAGCGCTCGTTGCGTAATTTCTCAGTTCGTTGTGGTTTCTGCTGTTCTGTCCACTTGGTGCCATTGATCTTATTGACCCTCACAGACCTTTGTGGTGTGTGCCTCAGAGAGGTCAATGAGGGAAATTTATCAGGATTGCTTTCATCCTTGAGCTTGTGGCAGGCTTTCTTGCTTATGTAGTGACCTGCCCCTGTAGCATCCCGGTGTCTGTGGCCATCTCAGTGTCTCTGGTTCAGCAAATGTTCAGAATGGACTTTCTGCCTTCATTTGATTATACTTTTTACCATAAGGACACTTGATCCGTACTTTGGCTGATTCTGAATTGCTGCCGTTGGGTCAACAATGCCACACAAAAACACATGCAAGCACAAACACACTAGCTGCGGTGTTAAGACGTGCGAACATGTTTGATAACATAAAGCTTGTTACTGCATCACCAAGAAACCTGGTTTTCTACAAAGCAGATGTCCACATTTTAATGTGCTGCATACCTGCCAATTTTCGTAAATGTATCTTAAAATGTCAGATTCCTAGTTGTTTACGATTGTCATATTGATGTAAATACTCTCGCAGTTTTTCATTTGCACCATATAAGGGCAAAACCGATCTCAACAGAATGCAAATATCGAGCAGTTTTCAGAGCGTGATTTTTTGGAACAGCTTGATTATTTGGACCTACTGGCAGCAGCGCCACAACTAAAACACCAGTGAAATTTTGTCCGCTGTTACATTAATATTTTGGGAAAAATTTTAACGTTTGCTGGTGTGACACTGGCTTGTATAGTTGAGGCATTTGTTTATAGATACTCCGAAACAGCTGCAGGTGTGCGTGATGGCTTGGCCATAGATTTGCTTCTAATAAAACTACAAAACACCATTCTAGTTAGAGACTCTGAGAAAGAAGTTTATCACTTAGTTCCATTCATTGTACTCTGGCAGCAGCAGCTCAGGGCAGTGTAAAAGTTAAGCCATGTTCGAGCTACGTAAAGATGTTGCATGATTATTTCTGCATCCACTCTTACTGCTGAACACTATTAATCTGAACAAGGTGTGTATACCAGACTACACAAACTCAAAACATCACAAGGGCTTTCTCTGTTTCTTTTTCATCACTCAAGCAAGTGTGAAATGTGCTTCTTGGCTCCTACCCCAAAGCCCATATTGTATTTCTATGTTATGGAACGGAGACACATTTAACTGGTGCTAAAAAGAGGCAATATGAGAATGAGGAGCACACTGGAGATGTGTTCTCTTGTGCTTCTCATTTGAATCTCGCATCCTTTTAGTGCTAGTAAACATGTTTAAACTCTGGAATACACACCAACTAGCTACATTTTCTTCTCTAACTCTCTGTTGCAGGAGGTTCCCTTCCAGCTCTTGGCAACCATACACTCTCCTACTCCAAGCCTTATTGTTGTACGCGCGTTTGGTTATTGAAGCGAGGGCTACACTAGAATACACAAGGTGGCACAGCTTAAGTGAAAGGCTCGAAGCTGAAATGCATTAAAATAGTGCAATACGTTAGCCTTAAGGCAAGATTAACAAATCTTTCACTCATCATCATGACCTCATGTGATGCAATTGTGATGAAATCCAAGAGCAAACTGAAGTAACCCTACAGTGAACAGAAGTGGCTTCTGTATACTAATTGAAGCTCTGTTATGATGCAACTGTAGTTGTCACAGCAAGTTGACCTGTACTGTGCCTTGCTGAAGAGCAAGGGTCGTCGAGATCTTGAAAATGCAAGGAGGCATTGTTGCTGTTAACAGTGCATCTGTAGCCACATGTTATTAGTGAAAAATAAGCACCAATGCGGCTCCAACAGACTATGACTGTTCTTAAAAGTTACCTGTAATGTGCACAATCTTTTTTTCTTTTGCTTCACAATGGGAGGAACGCAGAGTCTACGGTCATCCACACAAGGCCCTTAACAGACAGTAGAGTAGGGACTGGCAACGCGTTCAAACAAACAGCTTCCCCAACCTGCATCAACTCGGTAAAATAAACCCAACTGGAAATTTGGATGTCTGTCCATGGTGGTCTAACAAACGCACACTGCAGCATATCACATGGGAGTGCCTGGAAAGGCCTTCACATTTTACTGGCCCATACGTAAATGCATGCCCGCTCATGTTAAATAGGCAGTGGGAGGCATGGCTTGTGGACGAAGGAAAGGAGAGCCAAGTGGCTCTCCTGGACCAAGCCCAGTGAGCCGCTCATGCCATTGGAGCCCTGGACTAAAGGCACAACCATGCTCGCCTAATTTTCTTCTTGAAAAATAAAGTTTCTTTTCTTCCTCCTTCCTTCACTATATTATCTAATTTTGCGTGGTGTCTCATTACAGCCCTTCTGCGCAGCTTTTTAATAATTGCTTCTGTAGCAAAAATTTCTGTAGGTGGTGGTTCCCACCGAGTCGTGGTGGCTCTGTGGCTGTGGTAATGTACTGCTTACATTTTATTTCCTTAGCTCTGTCATTACCTCTAGAAATGTGTTCATTTTTGGCACTTTTATGTTTTAACGTTTTGTTTGAAGACGCAGTAGTCTCATCGTATGCCGCAAAACATAAAATTATAGCCTGATCAATGGTGTTTTGAAGGGATATAAAGCAGCAATAATTTCTAAAATTCTTGACACTTCTTATGTGAAGCGTAAAAAAAAAACCACCTCGTGGAACACGAATTAAAGTAATAATTTGCTATTTCTAGTATAAATAGTGAGACCAAGAAAAATCTGAAATATACAAAATATGCAGCCGGCTCCTAGTTACCAACTTCTGTAAGTCAAATCATGCAAACAAATTATTATGAAGACTTGTTGGCATCGATAATATCCTTATTGATGCCAGTGTTATGCGAGAAAGCTGTAGTTTTGCAAATGTGAAAATGGGTAAGTTCCTAATTGTACAGGAAGCTTTTGTTTTTACTCATTGGACCAGGCACCTGGTTCATTTCTTGCTGCAACATTTAGGCTTGCGAAGCAATGGTTATCTCAGGGAGCATGCAGAAGCATCCTCACACTTAATTAATGTGTTCAGTCAGCTTTTCCTGTGCAATAAAGGTGGTCTAGTGTGTGTTCAACTAACACTGGAGCCTCCATGTGCTTTGTTCAGTTGCTATACTGTGATGCACAGTAATGTTGAGTGTTGCACAATATTTTACAGTAGGGAATGAAGGCACTTGTACAGGCAGTGCTCAGAATTTAAGAGATTAGACTGCTAGTCAAGCTTTGGTTGAAGGTTGGTGTGAAACTGACTGTGCCCTTGTGTGAGCGAAAACCCCACACGACAGGAAGGATTGCTCATGATAATTCGTGCATATACTGTCGAAGCACTCACGGGTAAAAGCAACGCACGGCATGAAAAATAAAGTTGCACTTGATTTTAGTTGCACGCAATTATCAAACTAACATGCACTCATGAGCATCTACCATGGTTTGAGACATCGTTAAAACAGCCTAGATATTGGATCTGACAATCGGACAACCTGAGAGAAGTTTCTGCGTTTTCACTGCTGCTGTCATTTAAAAGCAATGTTGCCAACTCGACCAAAGGGCAAATTTTGAATCGTTTTATTGAGGAAGAGCTAGGAGCACTGGAGGCTAGCTCTGACGATACCTCCAGGTGGAGCTTTATACTTCGAGACTCCCCAATCTGCAAAAAATGGTAAAACCTGACAAATAGTTGCAGCTCAGTCGTAATTTCGGACGGTGCATGACATTGCTAGTAGAAGAATTCCAAAGAAAATGTTTAAACAGCGCATAGAAAAACTTTTGATCGTGCTGATTGATAGATATAGCTAGGTGCGGTAACGAAAGAGCTAAAGGCCCCGTAGTAGGGGTATTACATAAGGGGTGGGTATACAACATATACAGACAAGTGTTACAACAGTTTCAAATCGTTAAAAAAGTTCTTACACCTTGAACAAACTGCGAGTGCTGAGCACGAAGTTGAGGGTTCCATTCCCAGCTGCCATGGCCACATTCCTATGGGAGTGGAATGCAAAAACACCCGTGTATCCATGCTTTGGGTGTGTGTTAGAGAAGCCAGATGGTTGAATTTAATCTAGAGCACTCTAATAAGGTTCCCTTGCTACCACTGTACAGTTTCAGGACATTAAACCACAATTTTTTTTTGTCAGCACATGACATCAACTGAATCTTGCCAATTACATCTTCAGCATCCGTTTGCACAATTAATTGACGATGGACATTATTTTGTTCGCTTGCCCTTGGTTGCCAATTGTCTAACACTTTATGGAACAAAACAAAATCTGCTTTTCTGATGCATTTCAGCTTGAACAAGATGCTCGCTTCTCGAACGTCGACCATGGTAATAAAAGCATGCCAACACTGCAGCTTTTGGGATTACTTCACATGGGTCATACATATTGCAGACAATCCAGATAACGGCGCACTGCTGACTGCGCAATTATAACTACTCACTTGCAGTACTTTGACAAAAGCTTTACAAAGTTAGAAAGTGCTTGGTAAAAGCCAGATGCCTGGTACATCGCTTCCTGATGCGTTTTACTCGATTTACTACATGAGCCTGCCAAGCCGTGACTGGCATGTTTCCTGTTTTCCAATTTATTATGGGTTTGTGTTGTGTGGTGGAGAAGTGGAACAACTTGGAAACCCCATTGAGAGTACACTGAGCCTGTTACATCATTCTTAGCAACTTGTGAGGGTTCCGTTTAATGGTATCGAGCAGTAATTCACTAGACCAGTGTGGCCCATCAGAAATTGTCAAATTTTCCCATTAGCGCAGCAACATCAAACCGGTCTTGCAGAGAAGCCGGTTATCTGCTTATATGATTCATCGTTTTTTTTTTTAAATTTAAAAACCAGATAACCGTAGTGATTGGTTATTTGGATGGTTATTCATTTGATAGTGTCCGGATATTCGGATTGCCGGATAATACGGCTGTCACACGGCGCACTTCTGATGGCAATCAAGCCCGATCCGGAATGAATTTCTCGGTCGCGATTGGTTCCTTTGTGCAAGCTCCACAAGGGAGCCAATCCCAGTCGAGAATTTCGATCCAGGTCACGCATGATCGCAATCGAATGTGGCCGTGTGAGACCGCTATAATTGTTCTTCTGTACTTGTGCCAAAATTACCTCTCTTTCTCTCTTGTATTCTTAAATTGGTAATATTTTGTAATACAGTTGTAATATATTTGTAATATTTATACATGCAATAAAACCGAAAATTTCACTAAGCTATTAGCGACACCAAAAATTCGTTTTAGAACATTCAAATATCCGGCTAACCGGTTATTTAAACCAGATATCCTGAACATCCGTGTCTTGAAGACAGGATAACCGAATAGCCGGTTTTTGAGACCGGATTCACTTCCCTTCGGTTTAACCGAATAGTCGGTTTGACGGATATTTGCAAGCAGTCGTTCCCACTAATGACAGGTTAGCGGCTACGGCCGCAACCTTCCACGCAGCACAGAGGCAATGTATCGCGTTGCCATATGCAAAGCCTGAGGTACGTCTTGGAGGTAAAAACAAAAACTCCAGAAAAAAAAAAGGAGACGACAAGTCATATAGTATGACATTTCTGAGGAGTACCTAAACTAAATTGATTCCACCGCAAGCTATCGCAGGTCGCCACTCGGTGGGCACTTCGAGACGTGCGGAGTCGCCACTTCCGTGACTTCGGAGCCACGTTACAGTGTCTATAAACAATGTTACAGTGTTTATAGGCACTGTAGCCACGTTGTCAGCGTCACATGTGGGGATCCAGCAAGTTCTGTGGTCGCATCTTCTGACCAATAAAGAATAGTGCAGGAATGTATGCGGTAAAGCAATCAATGGCATCTAACTGACCTGAACGGCAGAAAAGCTGGTTCTTTATTCTATGGGCAGAACATTTACACTGCTTAGGGCGTAAAGTTCTTAGAATGCTTTTCCGCCCTTGTGAGGTGATAGCTCAAAATCGCGCGTTCGTCGTGATCGGTTATATCACGTGGGTTATATTGTCACTATTGTCACCGTTCTGAAACTAAATCGATTACGGGCCATCTTACTTACGTGACGCGTTTTTAACATAAGCTGTACATAACGGCGTAAATCGTTACAAGAGAAATGAATGAAGTGAACAAAAACTAAATAACGGTAAAAACATTCTAGATGTGAATTATGCCAATGGTTATAAAGCGTTATTTCGCCGCGAAACACTCGTCCTCGTTAGTATAGTGGTCAGTATCCCCGCCTGTCACGCGGGAGACCGGGGTTCGATTCCCCGACGGGGAGAAACTTTTTTTTTTTGTACTTGCGTGTCTTTTCTTTTCCTTGCGAAAATAAATTTTTTTTTCTGTTTTTTATATAACTTAAAGTAAGAGGAGATAATTTACATCAAACATCGTAAAACCGGCATCGCACCGCCGTGCGAAACGGCCCAAGTGCTCTTTGTTTGCGGCGCTGAAAGGATGAACACCTGAACATTGCGAACTTCTCATGTGTCTTTGGCGGGGAAATTAAAGTGTGCTGTAACCACGCTTCTATAACACTTCTTTTAGTCTTTTAGACCGGGACAAAAAGCCACAGAAATACCACAGCATGAGGTATGAAATAAATCCCACGCGCACACTATGTATCGAAGCCGTGGCGTCGGACAGCTGTGCAGCCGCAGCAGCGTTCTCTTTTCTTCTTTTTTTTTTTTGCGCATGCATTTTGGCTTTCTTTTAGTGCGTTAGCGTTAGGAGTGTAAAAACGAAAAAAAAAAAAAGAAGTTACATGTTAGAAGCCGGTCACGTGGTAGAGTTAGAGAGGGGATGGAGAGCTTAGAAGAACGTTATGTACAGGGTCCTCAATATTTCGCTGCACGTGTTCGAAAAAGAGATTTTGCGCTTGGCGCTGCACTGTTCTTGCTGAAATTTTGCAGCATGGTCGCATTTTTGAGTCCACGTCGTTCAGTGTAACACCTGCCACAGTTAATTGCTTGGTTTTTAGAAAAAAAAAAGTGCAAGCTTGCCTTTTATGCGAATGCAAACTAGGTGCTGCCGCCACAGCGCAAGCATAAACTTATGTCGGCGCCACTTGTGTATACGCCCACGCGTAATAAATAAATAAAATAATATAAATAAATGACTGCCCTTGCGGTCAAGCGCCTTTATCGTGCTTGCGCGGATAAATTTTTTTCCACCCTTTCCCCAGTGCCAATTGGACAGTTATACCCTGGCTAAACTCTCCGACTTTCATCTATATTTTTTTTTCTGTATCAGAGATGCCATAAGATATCTCATGACCAGTACGATATTCTTACGGTGCCGTTGAGCAGAGAGAGAGAGAGGGGGGGAGAGAAGGCGAAACAGAATTATATATGATTCGCATGGAGCGAAAAATGCGGTGGGAACCACGCATACCATGGTCAATTTTCTGATGTGTAGCGAATGTGTGCTGCACAAGGTCGAACTTACGAAGCCGAAATGCGTGCCATGATGTTTTGGACGTTATCTAAAGGCGAAGAAAGGCGCGGAACTTTCACGTCCGGAAGATGACGTCAACCGGGACAACTGGATCGGAAGAATTTTCGTACCTGCATCGTGCACCACTCGAGCCTTCTCGAGTCAGATACTTCTGCCAGGTGAGCTTTTAACCTATGCGTGTTCGTCGCCACTTCAAAACTTGACCGTTTCTTGAAAAGCGTAACGGTGGCGAGAAGGGTGTATTTCCCGACAAGAACGGGTGCTGCCTTTCTGTAGTTTTTCCAAAGCCACTCAACCGCCATCTTTGAGACTTGACCGAGGTCGTAGGTTTTCCGCATCGCTCCAGTAGAATCGATCATGCAGACTGCGCATGAAGGCATTCTGCACACTGTGTTGCCGCATAACAGCGGCGACTGCAGACACTGTTCGAGCGGCGTCCGTGGTATAGTCGTACATGAATGCCGTGTGGCGGTGTTGCCAGTAAAAATACTAGAAATACTGTAGCCAGCTGTGTTTTGCAGAATGTCGGTGGGGTGCCTGTTAGTTTAGGTAAAGAATGTAGCCTCCATTTCATATCTCTCCCACTCTCTCTTTTCTACAGCGAAGCTGTTAGCTTTTAGTTGGTCGGGTTGTTTCGGGGTGCTTCCTCACGAAAAAAAATAATAAGAATCCTTCAGTGACTAAAGAAAGAAAAGAAAAAGCCTTCAGCGATTGAAGCAAAAAATGCATACATTCTTTGGTATCATACGTACAACACACGGCACAGCATTCGTTTCAATAAAGAACAAGCATCCCAAGCATATGGCAAGGCGCTGCTGATAACAATGCGAAGCACGTGGCGCTCCTCGCGCACGTTTCCCGGTAAAGATTACTGTTGCGCAAGCTGTCGCGGCGACGGCAGCTTGAGACGTGAGCAGTGACGTCACTAGCCTTTCGTATGTAGAAGGACCAGCCTAGCAACTTATTTCATTGTTGTCGCAGCACCGTTACGGGTAGGCAGCACATATACTTAGGACTCTCGAAGAACAGCGTGAATTCGAGGGGCGGCAACGGGAAAAAGAAACCGCAATACGACCAGCGGTGGCGTGCTGTCAAAATTACCATTACTACCATTACTCTAAGGCAATAAAGCATTGCATACCTTTCTCAGCAGTTGTAATGGTGGTTGTCAACAGCTTCGCTGGACATTTCCTTTCGCAGGGCCGGGATGGCGAGTCATTCTTTTTTTACTTCTGCCCGCCAGAATGACTCAGTGGCTGTGGTGTTTTACTGCTGAGCGTTAGGTCGCGGGCTCGACTCCCGACCGCGACGGCCGCACTGCGTGCCCGCTTGCTTAGATTTGGCTAGGGCACGTTGAGAACCCAGGTGGTCAAAATTAATCCGCAGTCCCTCATTATGCGGCGTGCCTAATGATCAAATCATGGTTTTGACAGGTAAAATCGTAGCATTTAATTCATTTTATTACTTTCAACTGATGGGACGCCAGTGATCTCGGGCTGCTACACACGAAGAATTCGCTTTTGTGCACAGTGACGTCAAAATAGCACGGTCATGAAACACCGAAAGCATCCGCAGGCCAGACGTTGGTACGGTGGCTAAAGCCGCCGAGCTAGCCGAGGAGTTTGTGACGCGTCGGGCTCGCGGAGCTAAGGACGGTCAAAAGGGTGAATTTGGCTCCAAGTTTGAGAGGCCGAAGTTCACACCCATGAGAACAAGGGGGGACACACGTAGTGCGGATGCGAGTGAAAGCAGTCCGACCGAACTTAAGGAGACGGCGGCAGCCGAAGCCGAACGCAGAAAACGGTTCGAGACCAGGCAAGCGCGCGTGTGTTAAACGTGCCAGAAGCCGGGTCACTTTTCGGCGCAGTGTCCAGAAACGAAAACAAAAGTCGTGTTTTTGTCATTATGCAGCACTGACGAGAACATAAAGCTTCTCGAGCCTTACATGCGAGACCTCCTCGTGAACGGGAAAGAGTGCCGAGTGCTTCGCGATTCTGCAGCTACAATGGATGTAGTTCACCCCTCTTAAGTAGAACCCGATATGTTCACGGGCGAGTGCGCATGGATCAAGCAAGCCTTGGAAGCTCAAAGCGTGTGTCTGCCCGTAGCAAAAGTGCTTATTGAAGGACCTTTCGGAGCGCTTGAGACGGAGGCCGCAGTGTCATCTATGCTGCCCCCCCCCCCCCCCCCCCCAGTACCCGTACCTATTTTCGAACAGGTTCGATCACCTCCTGCGCGAGAAGGGGCTTTTGTTTGGTGAGGCTAGCGTTCAGGCCTTAACCAGATCGAAAGTTCGGGAGCTCGCTGCAAAGGCGGTAGTTGCGGGGCCGACGTTGTCGAACAATGAGAAAGGTTCAGAGGCGCAGCAAGCTGACATTCAGAGCACGTCCGAACTGAATAAAATTGAGCCTGTAGCGTTTAAGGCACCAGATACTGGAGAGGAAATGCCCGACACGGGAAAGTTAGAAGAGCTATCTGCAGATTTGCTCATCGCGCCTACGTCAGACGGACTTAATAGGTTGCTAAAAGTCAGCCGGTCGGCTTTGATAGCCGAGCAAAAAAAGGATGGCAGCCTAGAAAACATGCGCTGCAATGTCAAGGAAGGTATCGCCAAGAAAAATGCTCGTTTTGTGGAAAGAAGTGGGGTCCTGTACCGGAAGTGTCTAGGCCGCAGGGGAGTGGAGTTCGATCAGCTGATCGTGCCTCAGTGCTACCGTCAGGATCTGTTGCGCTTGTCGCATGGAGGTTCGTGGTCCGGACACCTAGGAGTTAAGAAGACTAAGGACCGTCTCTTGCAAGAGTACTATTGGCCAGGGTGTTTTCGTGACGCAGAACACTTTGTGAGGACATGCGACACCTGTCAGCGGGTGGGCAAACCAGGGGACAAATCGAGGGCGCCGTTGAAGTTGGTACCTATGATTACGGAGCCTTTTAGACGGCTCGTTATTGATACAGTGGGACCTCTGCCGGTAACAGCCACGGGGTACAGACACATTTTGACTGTGATCTGCCCAGCGACAAAGTTCCCTGAAGCAGTGCCGCTTAAAGAACTCAGCTCAGTGGAGATAGTCAATGCACTACTGTCCATATTTGCGCGAGTTGGTTTTCCTGCGGAAATCCAGTCAGATCAGGGCACAGTGTTTACTAGCGCTTTGACGACAGCCTTTCTCGAAAGGTGTGGGGTAAAGCTGTTACACAGCTCAGTGTGCCACCCACAGTCGAATTCCGTTGAGAAGCTCCACTCCGTCATGAAGCGCGTGTTGAGAGCATTGTGGTTTGAACAACAAACTGACTGGGAGGTGTGTCTGCCGGGGGTGACGTTTGCATTAAGGACCGCGCCGCATGCGGCTACGGGGTTTTCGCCAGCTGAGCTGGTGTACGGTCGCTCGCTGCGGTCTCCGCTTCGCATGCTTCGAGAATCGTGGGAAGGCAGGGGCGACGACCCAGTCGTGGTGGAGTACGTGCTTAGGCTCCTCGAACGCTTAAGAAGGGCACAGGAGTTGTCAGGTGAAGCAATGGCAAAGGCCCAGCAGAGGGCCAAGGTTTATTATGATCGGACAGCCAGGGCCCGTCGTTTTGAGGTGGGCGATGAGGTAATGATATTGCGCACATCGCTAAAAAACAAACTCGACGTGCAGTGGGAGGGCCCAGCACGGGTTGTTCAAAAACTGTCGGACGTTAACTACGTGGTGAGTCTGCCAGGAAAGCGGAAAGCACAGCAAGTTTACAACTGTAATCTGCTCAAACCCTATAGACAACGGGAAGCAGTGGTGTGCATGATGGTAAACGTTCCCGAAGAGCTTCCGGTCGAGCTTCCGGGACTAGGCTCAGTGACGAACAGGGAAGACACCGATCAAGTCATTAGGGACTTAATCAGTAAAGCACCGCTGTCGCCTGAGCAGAAAACCGAACTACACCAGCTCTTACAAGAGTTTCAAGGTCAGTTCTCTGAGAGGCCTGGTAGGACTTCTGTCCTTACTCATGAAATAGAACTTACCTCCCCAGAGCCAGTACGATCGAAGGCGTACCGGGTGTCACCCCGCCAGCGCGATATTATGGAGGCTGAGGTAAAGAAAATGCTACAGCTCGGTGTTATTGAGGCGGGTGAGAGTGATTATACCTCCCCTTTGATTTTAGTTGAGGTACCGGGCAAAGAACCTCGTCCTTGCGTCGACTACCGCAGGCTTAATTCCATCACTAAGGATCAAATTTATCCGATCCCTAACATCGAGGAGCGCCTTGAGAAAGTTAGTAGCGCTCAGTTTATTTCCACCCTAGATCTTGTCAGGGGTTATTGGCAGGTTCCACTTACAGAAGAGGCTAGTAGGCATGCGGCGTTCATTTCACCAATGGGAACATTCCGTCCTAAAGTGTTGAGTTTTGGTTTGAAGAATGCGCCATACTGCTTTTTAAGCCTCATGGATAAAGTGTTGCGGGGACAGCAAGAATTCGCTTTACCGTATTTAGACGACGTAGCGATATTCTCCGCATCCTGGTCTGAGCATATGGCACACTTGCGGGCAGTGCTAACCCGCCTGCGCGAAGCGGGCTTGACAGTCAAGGCTCCCAAGTGCCAGTTAGCACAGACCGAGGTTGTCTACCTCGGTCACGTGATTGGTCGGGGTCGTCGCCGCCCCTCTGAAATAAAGGTGGCCGCTGTGCGAGACTTCCCGCAACCGCGCACGAAGACCGATATTCGGTCGTTCTTAGGTGTCGCCGGCTACTATCAGAGGTACATCCCCAGGTACTCTGATATCGCGGCTCCCCTGACGGATGCTCTAAGAAAAACAGAACCCCAAACAGTCGTCTGGGACGAGACAAAGGAAAGAGCTTTTAGTGCCCTAAAGAGCGCCCTAACAAGCCAGCCTGTGCTACGATCGCCAGACTACACAAAAGGGTTCGTTGTTCAGTGCGATGCCAGTGAGCGAGACATGGGCGTTGTACTGTGCCAACGGGAAAATGGAGAAGTGGAACACCCCGTCCTGTATGCTTGTCGTAAGCTGACCAGTCGTGAGCAGGCGTACAGCGCCACCGAGAAAGAGTGTGCGTGTCTCGTATGGGCCGTTCAGAAATTGTCATGCTACCTAGCCGGCTCGAGGTTTATCATTGAGACGGATCACTGCCCTCTCCAATGGCTGCAGACCATCTCTTCCAAAAATGGCCGCCTCCTGCGCTGGAGCCTCGCTTTGCAACAATATTCCCTTGAGGTGCGTTACAAAAAGGGGAGTCTCAACGGTAACGCCGATGGCTTAAGTCGAGTCCCCTAACGTAGGAATCAGCCTCAAAGTTATTTGTTACTGATGTTTTTCTTCCTGAGGCAGGATTTTTAACATATTGCTTTTGTTTAGTGTTTCAAAGTGATGACGTGCTTTCTAGTGCAATTTTCCAATTTGTGGACGCGTTCTGAGTGCTGCTAGACTACTGTAAGGAACTAGGCAGTAGTATAAAAAGGGAAAGAGCCTGGCATGGCTTAGTGAGGGCTGTGTCGTGCTTGCTGACTGAGCGGTTGAGTTTCGGCGTAGTTCTAACGCTTGCTGGGAACGAGAACAAAAATGGCAACTCTCCCGAAGTCACTTTGCAGTGTCCTGTGTGAACCTGAACGTGAGAACGAGGCCTTCTCTGTGCGCTGCGCTCAAGAAACGCCGAGGGACGACCGACTTCGGTTACGAGCATCATCGAGCGACATCCCTCCGGACAGCGGATGGAGTCCCCTGACCATCGGGATCTCCTTCTCCCGGCGGGGCGGTCTGTTACGTTTCGCCTACGACGCGCGGTATAGCCGGCGCGGATGCAACGGCCGCCGGGGCTTCGTTCAAAGCGGCGGACATTTTGGCCCGTTCAGCGCTGCCGCAACGCCTCCTGCCATGCGCGTCCAGGCATGTTTCAATGCCACGTGTCTTCGTGTGTGCGTGTGTGTGTGTGTGCATGTTGGTGTCCACGCTTGTCAAAGCGCGGCAGCCGGGGAGAGGAGCTCCCCAACTGTGAAGCGAGGAGGTCTGACCGGCGCCCGCCCGGCGGATGCGTCACCTTCTAGTCTCAACGTGTCCGCGCGGCGCCGTCACGTGCGCCTCATCCCGAGCCGTTCCTACTTGCCCTCGACTCTGAGAGTATAAAAGCAGCAGCCCACGGACGCCGAGGGAGGCTCCGATTTCTTCCGTCGAGTAACGTGGTCTCCCGTCTCTCCACTTCGGTCGACCTGACCGGCCGCTCTTTTGCGATGCTAAAATAAACAAGTTGTTCTGTTAGCAGTCGACTCATCCTTTGCCAGGACCTTCGGATGCTTCCAGCTGTGCCCCAGGCCGCCAGGCCAACGCTATCCTTGGGGCTTGCGACCCATTTGCAACACGGCCTAGGGGATTCAATTGTGTACAAAATGTCTTCTTTTGAGTACAATATAGCGTCTTCGCGGTCCGGCCATCTCCAATTTTTTGGTCCTCTCCATAGTGCTGACGATGTAACCGTCAGGTTTGGCTTCCGTCACTCTTCCCGGGAAAAGTTGTCCTTCAAAGTTTACTACGACAGTCATCCCCCTTGAAGGTGCTTTCTCCGGAACCCGTACCGCGGACGCTCGGGACGTTGCTAGTATTTGGAATCACGGAAGTGGTAGGAGTGTCCGTTTCCGATAGGTTGTCAAGACTTCCGGAGAGTACCTCGGAATCACTTGTATCTCCTTCCGACCACCTTTTGTTGTCGCTGTGCTGACCATCTGAAGACGTTTCGCTGTCACTGCTTTCTTCTGCGCTGTCGTCCTCAAGAGAAGACCTCTTCCTGAGTCGTCTAGCTCTGATACCGGAGGAAGAGCTGCCCTTCTTTCCGGTTGCCGGTTTTCCCGTCCTGCTGGCTTCTTCTACTTCGGCAACCGATATGCTTTTCCCCGCTGGGACGTTGAACATCTTCCTCCTCTTGGTGGCCCGCTTTCCAGTCACCTCTTTTCTTTTTTTATTTAATTCCTCCAAGAAGACATGCCCTACGACGTCTGTCATGGATTTCAAGCTTTCCTCGAGGACTGATTTAGGAAGCCGTTGGAGAACTTCGGTCTTGTCCATGGGGAAAATCCCGGTCTTCCAAAATCCTGACTTGAGGTTTGTTTTAATACTTTCGTCCAATTTGATCGTCATTTTTTTTAGTAGACCGGGCAATTCGTCCTTTGGCACGCATGTTCAGTGGCTTCCAGAGGTTGACTCTTTCCATTCCGCCAAAAGTGAACGCCAAATTATTTTCAGGCTACGAAAAACGGCGACATCGAGAGGCTGCAGTAGATAAGTTGCATTCGGTGGGAGCGCGATGAACTTTACATTATTTTCTTCGCACAGACGAAGCACTTCGAGGCTAATGTGGGGAACTCAAATTGTCGCCGATGAGAGCTTTTGGACCATCTTGCTTTTTCAATATGGGGAGCATAAGTGACATGAACCAGTCTTCGAAAACTTGGTGATCGAACCAACCAGATTTCGTTCGATTATACCAAGCCCCCTCTGGTCCATTTTCGGTCCATGTCGACCAAAGCTTTTCTGCTTTGTAATTGACGTAAAGCGGAGCCAACTCTCCCGCAGCACTTCCACAAACCATAATCGAAGTACAGGCTTTTGATGCGTTTTGATTTTTTTCTGGATACTTAGCTCCTCTTCTAGTTATCACTTTTTGGCTCCCTGGATCATCCTGCACATTTGTTTCGTCGTAGTTCCAAATGTTTTCGCCCGGGATACCATGTAGCTCTTTCTCCAGATGGCCAAAAAAACGTGTCAATAACTTCTGCATCCGTTGAGACCCTTGCATATGTGATGTTTTTTGACACGCGTTCAGAGAGGATATCTTTGTGACGTTTCATGAAAGAGTTTGCCCACTCCTTACCTGAAAAGTTACCACCTGTGAAAGCAACACTTTTCTTCCCATTCGGTCGAGATACGCCTTCACCACACAACGCAAGTCAAACTTTGTCATTGGGAAGCCAAATGAAGACATTGCGATTGCATGAGCAATCAACCTCTACTCCTCCTCTTCCGTAGAAACAAGTTGACGGCCTACTTTTTGAGCCGGTCGATCGACTAAACCCCGAGCCTGTTTGGTCTTCAACCACCTAAGAGGAAAAACAAACAACACATAAGATATAGGTAATGGTAATGCGTAGGTAAGGACCTAAAAACAAGAAAAAGAAATATGTTTTAATAGTACTCACGAACCTTTCTGGTGCTGCCCTCAATGCCAATTTCTTTGAAAGGACGAACTGAACGGCATTATTCAACGTTTCTTGGGTATAATTTTGGTACGGCCGTGCACCAAGCTTCCTTTTATAATTCCTCATCTTTCTGAAACGCTGCAAAATCAACAAAACAACATATAATTTAAATTAAAAAGAGTAGGGTAACTTTATGACAGTTGGCGTGTCACAAGTCACCCCGCGAAGTATCAATATTTCAGTTTCCTTTCTATAACCTTAAACAAACATGACTTGATTAAATTTATATTACAGTTTATTTTAGCCTACATATTAATAACAATCAGAAGTACATACCTGTTTTCGCGGTTTTTGTCGTGCGGACGGGTCGAGCATACAAAGTTTACGGTGCTTCAACAATGCGCGCTAAAACACCATTCAACCTGTCGGCGTCTAGAGTGGCTCCGGAGCGCGGGAACTCCGGCCAGCTGCCGCTAGGTGGCACGGCATATCAGGCGAGCTTAGGGTGCCTCGATGCCAGCGCCGCCGTTCAGGGTGGTGCCATCCTTTGACCACCCTCACGCCGCCTCTTTCTCGCTGCGACGCCATTTTGAATCACGGCGGGCGATCAGAGTGGTAACAGTTGATCGGTGCTAACAGCTGAGCTTGCGTTGTTCAAGGCACTCGCTGGTGGCTCAACTTGTTTGACAGTGTTCGACTGCATGACTGACAAGCTTGTCAAGTCCACTGAGCCATCATGACGGGCTGTTGTGTGCCAATGTGCTCCGGGTCAACACGTAAAGGCCTGCGTTGTTTTCGCTTCCCCCGGGACTCGGAGAGAAGAAAGAAATGGGAAGCTCAAGTAAAGCGGGATCAGTGGAACGCAACTGACAGCTCATATATCTGCGAGGTGAGTTGCAAAACAGTTAAGTCTTATCGATCCGTATTTTGCAATTAAAGCAAACTCGTGTACGCCGCTGCTGCATAGGCAGCGTAAAGGTACGCGCATGCGTACGGGCGCGAGCGGGTTTTTCGTTTTGAACTTAGCTTTTCTACGCGAGTAGTGCCCTGATTATAGAGTCGGACGAGGGTGTTTTTTATTCGCGGAATATTTAACACTAACGTCGCACATCTGTTTTATATTTTCACAGGAAGCACTGGCGTCTCTTTTGCAAAGTTCGCGTCGCTGTTGTTTAGACAGCAGAGTTACTTTTATGTTGAGCGAAAATAGACGAACCAAAAGTTAAGTGCTCGTTATTTGCTACCGAAGGCACACACTACTTCGTCTGGAGAGTGCGGCTGTTGTGCTTGTGCCACTCGAAGCCCTGCGGTTTTCTTTGAGAATCTCAGTAGATAATTGCGGCTCTCATGTCAAACTGCATAGATGATTTTTTTTATTGGTATACAATTGCATCGTGCTATTCGAAAGCGACGTAGCCGATGTTATGATCGCGGGCATATTTGCACTACGCTGTTCGTAAGCAGACCTTATCGCTGCATGTTCATTCACGATCGTGGTTACTATTCTGTGACGGAGCTAAATACCTAAGCAGGATGTACTCATGTAAACGTGCAGCTAACGCACATTATGGGTCAAATTTTTCCTGAGCTTTCTGGCTCGGCGTCCGTCGTAGCCTACGCGTTGTTTGGAAACGTGCGAGGTTCGGTAATACAGCAACATTTTTTATGAACGCGACATCGTTTGTATGTACCAGCGCCAGCCTGTAAACAGATGTAATTGCACCCCTGTGGGCAATAAACAGGCGAGGAACTCGCAGTTACACTTCGAAGGATTAAAAAGCAGACAGGTTGTCTTTGCGAGCAAAACAAACGGAAGCAGCTCGCGTGACAGAAGCGAAACCAACCGCCGCGCGCGAGCGGCTGATGACGCGCGGCTGTTATCAAAGCGCAGGAATTGAGAAACCAAAAACCACGTCGAAAAAGAAAAAAACATTTTCTTCCACTCGCACGGAGCGGTAGCACCTGCTGGGCAATGGATCTTTAAAATGATAGCCTGTTTAATATGATAGCCAACTGACGGCACACTAATTGTTCAACCTCGACCACTCGGGACCCTAAAATTAATTCGTACAATTACGTCTTCGACCCTCGAATGTTAAAATGGCTATTATGAGTAAAAAGATGCGCAGTGCAATATTGATAAAAACATTGTTCAAATCAAAGCACTCGAAGCGCGCCGAGAGCATGAACGGCGCCGTTACGAACGCTAGCACAGCCGATCCCGTGTGCTTCAATATGGCGGCGCCGTTGAGGTTGTCTCCACCCTGAACGGCGGCGCTGGCATCGAGGCATCCTAGGCGAGCTTGTAGTGGAGATACAGGGCCAGGAAACACCTCGTGTAACAGAATATAAATACCTTGGTATATGGAAACACAGGAAAAAACAATAACAGTGAAGGGGAAGAGAAATGCAGCCATAATGAAGCACAGAGCGCTATGGGGATATAATAGGTATGAGATCCTCCGAGGTATGTGGAAAGGTGTAATCCAGGACTTACTTTTGGAAATGCGGTTGTTTTCTTTAAATCAGGGGTACAACCGTACTCGATGGGAACCAAAGGTCAGTGGGTCGCCTCGCATTGGGCGCTCACGGGAAGACTACAAATGAAGCTGTGCAGGGTGATATGGGCTGGACTAGTTTTGAAGTGAGGGAAGCTCGCAGTAAAATTGAGTATGAAGAACGCCTGAGGAATATGGAAGAAAGTAAATGGGCTGGGAGAGTGTTCAGGTATCTGTACAGGAAAAACATTGATTCACAGTGGAGGAAAATAACTAGGAAGCTTACCAGCAAGTATGTGGCCTGTAGCGTGGGCAGCACAGCAACAAAAACGGTCAAGCGGAAAGTCAGAGAGGCTGAAATAATCTCATGGGTGGCGGCAATGGAAAGGAAACCTGCCATGAGTAACTACTTAAGAGCAAAAAACGAAATCAGGAAAGAAACAATTTATGATCAGTCAAAGGGAAGCTCATTACTTTTCGAAGCGAGATCGGGATGCCTTAGAACACGCACCTATAAAGCGAGATATAAGAAGGAACAAGAAGCATGTGCTTGCTGCGGTAAAGCTAGGGAAACTATGGAACATGTTTTATTAGAATGTGAAGACGTCTACCCAGCGGGCGATTTAGGCATCACTGGCCTCCTTGAAGCCCTTGGGTTCAGCGGGAGCAGTGGAAAAGTAAACATGTCCTCAATAGGCATTAGTAAGAGGCGATTGGAGGATTGGCGGACGAAAAGTAGGGGAACGACAAAAAACGGAGACGTACAAAAGCACAGTTAGCAATAGGGGATCAGAAAATTTGGGCGTGGGAGTTCATATTGTTTATTTTTTAATTTTTTATTGTTTAACTTAGGTAGGACAATAGGCAGTATAATAGCAAGAACTTGGTGGTGCAACTCACCGCCCCGTTCCAAAGGGGACGCTCATAACATCCATCCATCCATCCTTGTTGAGTGGCTCGTAGCTCTTCGGCGGCGCCTGGTCGTGGCGCGAGATTTAAAATACAGAAAACCGAGCGCGTGTGACAAAGTAACCCCTGCAGTCACACAGTAACTTCATTTTACGGTATGAAAAACGCAAGCACCGTCAAATCGACTGCCTACTCCTGACTCGACCTGCCTGGACGTATTCACGTAAAAGAAGCTATTGCGCCGACATAATTCTACGCTGTCGCGCTCAACATGACTTGCGACGCGGGGACGGTGATCACCAAGGGGCCAAGGGGCTCTCGAGATTGCCCGGCGGCGCTGACGTACGAAAAAAAGAAAAGAAATAATAATAATGCCAAACTAAATTCCAGTTCCATCACTAGTTTTCAGTTAACCAATTTTTCGTTAGTCAGCGGCACCGTGCAATCTCGACGCCTTTGGGGCCACGAGCTCTCGTTTTGCAAGTCAAACAGATGGTTTGCATTGACAGACATCGGCGAGGACTACAAGAAGAAAGGAAAGATGCTTGTCACTGGAGTAACCTTATCCCATAAATTTGCAGGGTTATCGAGTCTAACGCGTTTCTTCAAATTATTATTATTCACGCAGTTATAATAATTTAAGCAATTCCTAAGTAGGCTTGCATGCGCGCGTGCGTGCGTGTTGTGTGTGCGGGCGAGACTGCAAGTTCTGCCCGCCGGACACGCCCAACACCTTGCGCCATATGGTGGGGGATGTGTACCATCCCCAACCATATGGGGATGTGTACCATCCCCCACCATATGGGGATGTGTGGGATCCCCATACACCGTATGGGGATGCATATGGATGTGCACCATAAGGGGGATGTGTACGTCATGTGTCCGTCTATAATGCATCGACACTTGGGCTTTCGTCTTTAGTCGTCTTCGGGATAACATAAGAGACCATTTGAATTTTATTTTTACAAAATGTGTTATTCCTAAATTTGATAGCCAGAAGTTTGATTGCCACAATTTCTTGTTTGTTGCTGCAGGACGTCGAAATATATATATAATAATAAGCTTTCGGATTTAAGGAAGATCTCACCAGTATGAAAAAGGCCATTTGAAGCGCGAACTAAACTTAGCCATTATTGTACACTCAGCTAATGTACCAAACTGTTTTCACCATGGTGCCGTGCTATCCAGTTGCAGGAGTTTGCCGAATCGCTCTGCATCACGCGCCTACCACCACTGTGTAAGCTTTTCCATACTCGAGACTCAGTGGGTTTAGCTTGCCGGTAGTTACAAATGCATTGTCTATGTTAAAGTAATCCCTCCAACAAACAAGTGTCGACGACAACTGTCTGACTGCTGGAGTTGTCCTTTGCAATTGTTCGAAATGATCGAATGATTATCCCCCCAAGCCATGGTAGTTTTCCGTAACTTAGTTTCTTGTCAATACTCTGAACGTTTCTAATTCCGGAACTCTTCTCGAACACAATGGAAGAGCTGTGTAATCGTTACAGGTGCGCGCGTCATCGAGGAAGCCGACCCGCTTTACGCCGGAGCAGACAGCAATTATCCGAGCCGAGTGCTTTTTTTTTTTTTTTCCTGCGTTCAGGACATTACGGGGCAAAGATAACGAGTTCGCTATTTTCAGAACGACTGGTCGTGGTTTTAGTCGGGACGTATGTGAAAGCGGAGAACGTTTAGAATTGTGAAGTGGACAGCAATTATCGAATTCGTAGGCCGTTCACCACGCCACGGGCGCGTCTGGCAGACGATGTCGCTTCAGCCTGTACTGTGTTGTAGGAAGCCTTCATTACACACAAAGGCCCAAGCGCTAAGCCTAATAGGCGCGCGTATGAAAGCTCCTTACTGTATAAGCGTTGAAGCCACATCGGTAATGTTTCGGTGCACCTGAACAGGCTGACTGCGTTTCCAAAGACGAGCAGTGCAGCGCATTCATGTAACTAGCGCTTTAGTATTAATTATAATATACTACGTCCCGAATACTACGCGGGCAGTATGCGGTGGCGCTGCAGTTGACAGTATACCGATGGCCGATGGCGGTTGTCGGCTTTTTCGCCCAGACCACAGGAATATATACAGAGAAGAGGAGGAACACACTTTATTGAATGACTAGAGTTTTTCTCTCCTTAACCCTATGATAACCTTACACGGTAACCATTAATTGGACTACATGGAACCAGTTAAGCTTCTAATTTAATTTCTCATGACGCGGATCAGTTATGAAGTGTTACTTTTGTGAGAAAGTTTCTCGTTAATCTTAGAAGCGCTCGAAAAACAAAGCATCAGCCATTTTAAAACAAGTTTACAATCGCAGGCCACAAGCATTTCAGGCGCTTCCTTTGCTTTAGCAATGACCAAAACCGCAGCCATTTTTGTTGAAAGATGCCCCAGCGCACGTCGCAACACCTTTTGCAATGTGTCAACCTTAATGCAGCTGGTTCGGCAACATAGGCAGCAGCACAAAAATGGTAACGACGCGCTGGGAGCAATGGGTCGCAGCATGCAACATATAGCGTCGCATTGTTCGATAAAACACGAACATACGTTTCACATTTGTAGTCGCGTGCCTCAGGATCATGCATTGTGGTATTGGCACGTGAAACTCCACAATTTGAATTTTTAAATTAATATTTGGGGTATGTTATTATTCACAAGGCAAGGAACTACACGCAGACTGGGCGCGTCATGAAATGTTTTATTTAATCTCGTTTGTCAAAGCTGCATGCCATTGAAACAGATGTGCGGCTTATACTTTGCCGAGATATATATATATATATATATATAAGCTTGTGTGTGTGGTTGAGGTTGAACGCTATACGCAAATCCACCTTGAGGCCCTGACGTAGTAAGTAAATGCTATACTCAAGCCATTGCAGTGGAAACGTTGGCTAAGTCATATTGAGACAATCTAGAAAATGGAATTGACTACTCGTCGGGCACGCGGTACTCACCAATGAGAAATGGCAAAATCGTAGGAGCAGCGAATACGTAGCCACGAGCACGTTCAATTCGTGCACGCTGGTGCACTCATTCCATTCGAGGAACAACAAAAGTGAATGCAGACACGCACACGCTTATGTAGACGAACGCTTGTAGATGTGCCGTGTAACCACTGGACTGAGTGATTGGCCTAAAATTGGCTGGTTTACTCCAAGTGATCATTGGAAAGAAGCATTCAGTTCTGATTAAGAGTAAATGATATGGAAAGGCAGATTTGTATGTTAGAATGAGAACAGCAGCAGTAACAATAAGTGACCAATATTTGAAGAGAGAGAGAGAGAGACGATATGCAAATTTAGCAGGGCAATCAGCTGGGCTCTAAGGACTTCCTGGACTGCGGAGTAAACACAACTGTGGCTGAATTCCGATGTCGAGTCCCCGAACAAAACAACAATAGCATCGGTTAAGTAGAGGCTAAGCCTTCGAAAGCGAAGTTCCTGGATTATTTCCCAGGATTCCAATATTATTTGCTTTTAGATTTCGCTGTCCTTCTCTGAAGTGTTGTATTTATTCCTTATAATCTTGCTTCGTTCTCTTCAAATAATCGAGGCTATTCCTAATGCTATATAACTTGCGATCAATACAAATTACTCTCTCTTAAATTAAACACGTTTATATTCTCCACAATCCTCATGCTGGTAATTAACATGATGCGTCGTTCATTTCAAGCTTCCTCGTTTGGACTTCTTTCTTTGTGCACTTCCAGTAAACGTATGTACGGTGAGAGTACGTTGCCTGCAAGCTATTTTTTCAGCAAATTTTAATATACGTTGCCCCTGATACACATGATCAAAATTTTTACACGTTTCCCTACCTGCTCTTCGTCACTTTCGCGTTGAACACGCCCGTCACTTTGGTGTGCTGAGTTTTGTTTCTTCTCATTGGTAGTTTAACATTGCCGCAAAGTCCTCCTACTTCTTTTTCGTCATGACTGGACGTTGGCACACAAACATGGGCATCATTTAGTTTGTAATTCCTGTTACGCTTCAATGCATTTCGTTGATGTTTACTATGCCAATAGTTCCCCGGTATTTCGTTATAAATACATAGTAATTTTATTTCGTTACGCTTTTTTGCGGGGAAGGCCTCTTAACCAGATGTATTCATTACTCAGGACTGTAAGCGTCTCAACAGTCCTCCTAATTTCGTCAAGGCCTACTACATCCAAGTTCTTTTTTGAACTCGAACGTTTCCCCAGAAGCCTAACTCGTATTCCACAGTATATTAGTTGCAACACGGCATATAAGGTAATGTAAAACTATCGGTCATTGACTACCGATAGCGTCGACAGCTTTTTTTAAACTATCGATAGTGTAAAAAAGATTTAATAATGCACCATAATCAACAGCACTACGACTAGTATTACAATATTTCGTTAGCAAACTCGATAGCGTAAAAGAATTATTAAAGGTACTATTAATATTACTATCTATAGTACGCTCGACAGTACTATCGATATTAAGAGCGCGCTATCGATGACGCTATTGATAGTTCGATAATGACTCCGCTATCGGTAGTTTTGCATCACTGAGGCACTTGTCACTTTTCTTTCACTAAAAAATGGCAGTAGTGCACTTGCCATTCGTCGTTTAAACAGGTGTGCTGCCAATAATTGGAATGGTGTAAAATTTACCAATACTTTGTATGTCGACGCCGGCGTGCAGTCTCGGGACCTTTCCGACCAGGGGCTTCTGTGTTGCAACTCATATTGAGCGCGAATGTACATATATTGTACAACGTCACGTTGTAGTGACGGTGAAGAGCCAGTCAGTGCCATTTCTAGAATGTACATCAGCATTAATGTCACGCATTTAATCTGATTAGATAAATAATTTCCGGTGCCGAATCTGCAACAACATTCAATAATTTTCGGGCACATTAGGCGCGTCTTGCACTCAGCGACGAATCGATATCAGCGACCGTCTTGCGAAAAAAAAAATATGGCAGAACTCATATCTCGATGACTGTCGATGGTAATGCGATTAGTATTAGAGCAAGGTAGCGACACACCGTATTTCTGAAATTACGTTTATTAACATGTGTAGTAGGTCATTCTGAGATTTCCATTGCTTCGGCTTTATGCGACGTATACTCCTGTATCGTCCTACTTTGCTGTTACTTGCCAAATTCGCCCATGATTATGCATGGCGGCCTCACGACGACTGTATGACACCGGCGCAATGACAACAATGTGACAGTGAATAAGTAATGAAGTCGATGAAGCGACAAAGGTGGTAATGACGACGAATCCATGACGATAGTGAGATTTCGATTTTTAAAGGGCCCGTCACCAGGTCTGGCCATTTTGAGCTGACAAGCGCAGAGCATAGAATGCGCGTTAAAGATCGTGTTTGCAAACTATTGCATCGCTACGCGCCGCGGAAAGGTCTGAAATTTCAATCCAAACGCCGTTTTCCCGCGCTCCAAGCCGGACGGTGACGTACTCGTGTCCCTGTGCCTACGTACTCGTGTCCGCAACGTGATGTCAATCATCGAGACACGTGACTTCGAGAATTATTCAAGGCAACACCCGTTATTTTTGTGACCTGTTGCTTGAACGGACGAATTGAAGTTTAGAGAAATAATAAAACACACAAACCGAATGTATGCGAGTTTTTTGTTTTACTTCGCACCGAAGCCAGAGAGATGTACTTCCGCTTCGTCTGCTTGTTCCCACAGTCACGTGCGCAGGTACCGAAACTATGGCATTTTCTACCGTGCTCCAGTGCGTGATGATGCTCTGCAATCCGCTTGTGTCTGCCTCACTAGTCATGTAGCACTGAATCATACCGCTAGTCATGTGTACTTATGCACAGCGCTCAAAATCATCGCGCGCGATGCCGTCAGCGGAAGTGCGCAGCGCCGAAAAAAAACGAGGAGAAAAAAAAAATGAAGGCCCGTGACGTATGCGTCACGTGATTATCGAGGTCCGGTGTGGGAGAACAGAGCTGGGGAAGGAATTTCGCGTGCGGATGCTACACGGGGCGAATGGAGTGAGCATCTATGTTTGCGGTGAAGCTCGCCTTCTAAAATCATGGGTTCGTGACAGTGAAATATTTCTATCTCTGCTATAGTGAGCCGATTTGAAAAAAATTTCCGTCAGAACGCTCCCTAGAGAACACGTAACAACTTCCAGCATATAACAAAGGTTTGACATGGGGCCTGGTGAGGGGCCGTTTAAGCGGTGACAATGGTATAACGAGGACAGCGTGACGATGATATGAGAATGATGAGATGACGACGAGTGTATGATGACGATGGCACGAATACGACGGCATGACGACGACGGTGTGACAACAGATGCATGACAGCGACGGTTTGACGACGACGCAATGACGAAAGTGACATCACAAATGGCGGCGTAGTCACGATTAAATGGCGACAACATGATTACGATAGAATGAGGAAGAAGGAATGATGATCGTGCATCGACGAATGTAGTATGGCGACGCGGTATGATGACAATGTGATGACGTTACTGTAGTGATGACGATGGTAAAGCGACAATGATACGACGACGACTGTGTGACGACGTCAGCATAACGGGAGTCGGATGTCGAAGTTAAAGTGACGACGCTGGAATGGCCGCGTCGACATCACGACGACGGTATGACAATGAATGCATGGCGAAGATGAAGTGACGCTGGTGGCATGACAACGGTGTAATGACGATGGGATGGCGACGAGTGTATGATAGCAACGCGTGACGGCGACTGTATCACCATGCCTGCATGACGAAGATGGCATGGCGAAGCTGGAGTGACGACAATTGCATGACCACGACGGCATGACAATGACGGCACGACGATGGATGCATGATAGCTACTGTCTGACGACGACGCGATGACGACGGCGGCATAATTACAATTAAATGACGACAGCGTAATACGACAGAAAAGTGAAGAACTGACATCGCTGTAATGACGAAGGCGGTATCGCGATGACGGCATGACTACGACGACATGAGGACAATGACATGACATTAGTGAAGGGATGACGATGGTAAAAGGGCAGCGTGACGACGAAGGCAGGATGAAAATGGTATGACAAGGATGGCGTGATGATAACGGCATGACGAGGGGCAGCTGACGAAGTTAGAATGGCGACGACGGAACGACCGTGATGGCGTCACGACGACGGGGTGACAACGAATGCGTGATGACGCAATGACGGCGATGGCAGGACAACGTCATGAGGACAACAGCGTGACGACGATGGCGGGACGGCAATGGCATGACGAGAATCCGACGACAAAGCTGGAATGATGGTGATGCAACGACTGCGATGGCATCACGACCACCAGAACATACTTTGCGGTCCAAGCTATTAGACAACTTGGGTCGCTGAGCCGGCGTTGAAGGCGTGATGACAACGACATGAAGATTAAGATCACAAAGCTGAAATGACGGTGGAATGGCCTCGACGGCACCATGACCACGAACACATACCTAGTGACCCAAGGTGGTGGACAAATTTTGACGCAGAAATTATTGACTACGAACTCAGCTCAGCGGCCCGACCAGCGTTTTGTGCTGCACAGCAGCTGGCGATTGAGGCAAGGCGCAAAAGACAAGGACTGAAGAAGGACACAAACGACAGGACCGGCGTTTGTGTCCTTCTTCAGTCCTTGTCTTTTGCGCCTTGCCTTTACTCATTCAAGCATGGACCAACTAGCCAAAGCAAGAGGTTTACATGGGTGATCGAGGGCCAGGAGTTAACAGTTAGCACACGGAGCACGTTTAGGTGCTGGTTATTGAACGCTTGTGGCGTGGTGACGAAATAAACATAACATAAATACAATTCGCACAAGTAATATACTAGGCGTAGGTCATGCTGTGGTTCAATCTTTTGCAGCGTAAGCTGTTATGGGCTCATTCCAGTGGCCGTTTCGGTTGCATGTCGCAGCTCAGCTAGCGCTAGAATTCATGACAATACGCTAAAAATCGTCAATCAAAAGCCGCCAACGAGATCAGTCATGATCATCTGGGCGCCAGCTCATCGCAGCATTTCTCGAAACGAGGTCACCAGCCACGTGGCTCGAGATTTGACCCGTCAAGCCGGTGCTGAGGAATCCGAACCCGAGCGCATGCACCCTCTAGTCTCGTACCAAGACATCAAACAATGTTACAATCTAACCCGCTAATAGAATCACTAATAGAACAGAAGCGATTCCTCCGAGCTCTACAAGTTAATACATTCCTCTACCCAACCGGAAACCATCTCATGGCCCCTACACAATTCCCTCCGCAATGCCGCTTCTGCGCAGAACCTGGGTCGCTCAGGCACATAGTAGGAGGTTGCAGACAGGCACCATTACATCCTCCAAACCTTTATCAAACCAACAAGCTTTGGGAGAGAGCCTTGGTCAGCTCAGACCTCGAAGATCAGCAACGGCTGATTGCGAGGGCCCAGGACGCGGCCCGAGCTCAAGGCATTCTGGAATGAGGAAGCCTCACCAAAGCTTCATTTATGTAATAAACATGTTTATTCTCTGTCTGTTGGCGATGTTGTCTGTCGCCGCCGCTGCCGCCGGTGTGCGTCGCAGTTATCGCTAAGAATGAGAAAAAAAATGCACAGTTCCTGTCTGGAAACGAACGTGGGCTGTCTGCGTAAGAGTCACCTACTCTACCACTGCACCACGGCAGTTTTTTTTTCCTTCGCTGCATGAACTTATGAGTAGTTTTACGGAAAAATTAGTTACAGTACATTTAGAGCCACATGAAAGGCAAATGTATACACGCGACGCAGTCCAGTGAAAGTTCAAAAGTCGGGCAAACAAACACAAGCGCCCAGAAGCGAAATCCACTCAGCTCGGGAACGGAATCAAAGGTTTCAACCACACTACGCACTTGAGCAGCCTCTTCTCGAAAGACAGATCTTGTCGAGCGAGGTGGTTCGGCATGTCTGCCGATCATGCGATTTCTCCATAATGAATAATTTCCTAATTACATAAACAACTCATACAGTGAATTACCGATTGTCCTTTTCAACGGAAGGAACTGGATACCGTATGATGTGAGAGGAAGTTCATTTTTGATCATTCTTTGTGAAATGCCCCAAAAATCAAATGCGACACGACAAATAATAAAGAAATGTTCTATTGTCTCGGGTTGGTTGATAAGCGTACATTTTGCATTCCAAGGTGCATATAATCCTTTTTCATGAAGCCATGTTTTAACTGGCAAGGTCGAAGTGTGCAGCTTAAAAAATATATATTTTCGCTGACGTTATACACATTCTACGGACACGGCAAAGAACTTGACGAAATAGAGACAGATACGGCTTTCAATACATAGGTTCAGGGAAAAGGTTATGTACAAGTGCTATATTCAACGACGTTCGATCAACGATAGACATATATTGTAGAGTGAATATGGCTTTAAACAATGAAATAGTGTCAACAAGTTCTTTTAGGAAGCCCCATAACGGCAATTTTTGATCAAGTTTTGCGGTGACAAAAAGAAAAGGGAGGTGTGAAGCAAAACGTGTTCTATAAACCGCAAGAAGGAATAGATGATGGACGTTTTTAAGGTAAAATAATCGCATGACCAATTGTCCCACAAATAAATGCGCAAGACTGAGACCTCCCTTCTCATGGCTTTGCATGACGAACGCCAAATCAAACATGCAAATATTCTATGAAGTGTTTGAACAAGGATGCGAGAGCAGTTCAAGACCTGAAGGACATAAAATTTAAAAGCAAGAAATATATTGCATGCCCTAGCGCTCGCAAAAATGGAGAGTTCATGTCCATGCCAGGTTGTCACCTTTTGACGGATAGTGATTATAACAGACGTCCAATGAGGCCCATTATTACGGAAGTTATCAAGAAGCACACCAAGACATCGCGGCGGAGACTGATTACAATGAATATTCGAGAACACAGGGGGAGTCAGAGCCTACACGTCTTGCCAAAAACCCCTACTTTTACCAAAATTTACACTAGCTACTGTAGTTTCACAGAAACGTAGGGTAGTGGGGAGCGCTTGCTAGCTGCTGCGGAAGCATGCCCTATACACGCGTCTTAGCGCGCGAGGAGTCACGTAATGTGAGATGTGCACCGCGTAGCGTCGATACGTGCACACTTTCGATTGATTATGCATATTATTGCACCGGGTGGCACGCGATGTAGCATTTGCATAGGTAGCGGTACAAGGTAGGTAGAGGAGTTTTGAGAAAGAAAATGAGAATTAAGGAGATGTATACACAAAAATTCTAGACTGAAAACCACGTATAGCACACCTTATTAAATCAAGCAGGCTAGGTGACTATTTCTCACTGCCCTGTTTCAAAAAGGGGTGCCAATAAATCATCATCATCATCATCATCATCATCATCATCATCATCATCATCATCATCAAAGTCAACATTGTATCGGGCCACTTGTCACTCGATGTGAAATGCACGCCACGCAGGGTCGATACGTGCATTCTAGCTATGTTGCATTCCACCAGGTGTCGCGACATGTAGCAGTTGCATCGTGTCACATGTCAAGAGATGTGACATGTGCGCTGCATAGTCTCGATACCTGTGTTTACTATTCGGTACACATTTTGGCGCCTCCTCGGAAGGTACGAAGCACTGCTGAAGAAGTGAATCGTATACATATAGACCTACGCGCGCAGCGGCAACCACTCAACATCGGGCTCAAAGAGCACAGAGACTTCGTCGCGAAGACCCTCCAGTGCGCGCTGCCGAAAATGGAGCTCCTATGGAGCCGCTCCCCCAGCTTGCGCTGCAGCTGTGCTGTGTGTGCCGCGGAGGCCTGGGTCTTTTTTCATGTGATTGCAGAAAAAAAAGTTGGAGCGTTTTGCTTGTCATGATGTCTTCAAAGACCAGTGCAGGCACTAGTTTTCAAGGTTTGAAGCAGAAGGATTCCAAGTGGTGCGTGACTTGGCGTGCCTTGGCGTGTCTTGGCGTGTTACTTCGGTCAATGAAGTGTCGATTCTTGTTCAGCCTTCTCCAAGTTTACAGGACCGGCCACGTTTAGAGAAAACACCTCATTAGCAATATTCACGAGCTTATAACCGCTGAAGATTAACATAAAATCTAGAAAACTATTCTTTCATTTGTTGAGATCATTAGGGGCCATATAAGACACATTCACACGTGAAGTAGAAGAAAAGTAGAAGTTATGACAGCTTGAATACTGTTGAGGCGTTTTTCATTAAGGTAGATAACCCTGTACAATCTATTGCGCAATATTCCAATTGTTTACTCCTTAAAATTCGTTAGATCTAGATTATTTTTGCTAGATTAAAGATACTTGTCCAGACTTCTTGCATCTGTTGCGGAGCTTTGAACAGCTGCTTCCTAGAGTTAAAAAAGAAAACAAACAAACAAGCAAACAAACGATCACCTTCGACATGCACTAAATATTTAGGAGCCGGAGTCTCATTTCGGAGACTGCATTGTAATCCCAGTGTTTTAATAAGAAAGCTTCTGAACGCGGCAACTATCTCGGGATGACTTTATGAAAGCTGTAGACACCAGCATGAAGCCGACGTCATTGTTGCTTTTATTTTCGCTGTTTAAGTCTCGTCATCTGCACTCTCCAAACGGTTGAAACGCAAATGCAGCCAGGACTGCATGGGTCCAGTGCATTGTTCTTTTGGCACTGCAATAAGGGGGAAAAAAAGCTGAATTGTATTTATTTGCAGTAAGGCCCTCACTTAACAGTCAAGTAAACGTTTTGCCCTCTGGGGTTTTTCAGGGACAAAATGACTAGCACAGCTTTTGAATGTCATAGCGTTTATTAGTCATGAACAGTGTTTGTATGAGCCACCACTATCAAGCAAGAAAAAAAACTAATATTTATAAATATTTGCCTCTATAGTGTGTCGCTTGCACACACGCATGAAAAAAAAAAAAAATTCTACACCTGTGCGAATGCTGCAGCCTCGCAGGCTTGGTCAGTAGGCCCTGGCCACAGGCATTCTTCGACCTCTCTGCGTCCAAGTCACAGTCTGATTATTCTGACGATAAGAATAGCAACCTTTCTATCATATTAATATTCCCTGCGTGATGGAGTCGATGGCCCACCGGCAGCAGCGTGCTTACTGGTAATAGTTACTTACTGGTATTAGTTACGTTGCGTGTAGGGCCGCGCCTAGGTCAGGCCAAGGTGTCTTGCGTGGGCCTGAGCATTCTCAATTCCTCGCTTCCTGGAAGCTTGCTTCGAGGAATATGCGAACTTTGCAACCAAGCTGCCATGGAACGTTGCGGCCACAACAAAACGGTGAGAAGTGAGCCCCTTATTCAATGCCCTAGGCGGTCAGTATACGCACATCTGCGATGTTATCATTACGGTCAGCGCAAGCGACAAGAACACGGGAAAAATTACATCAGTCTTGTGCGACCTTGCAGAATCTCAAACAAATTTACAGCGAAGCTGTTTCTTTCGAGAAATTGTCTTAATAACTTCAGACGCCAGTAATTAAGCCACACACTTTAATAAAGCTTTGATAAAACGTTGGCCGCGTATATGACTCACCCGTGTCAAACGTTCCCCGCGTGCATAACTTTCGAGCCTTTGTTTAAGAATTTTTAGGAAACGCTACTTATACCACAAACATTTAAACTTGTATTTATATTAACCATACTACCCACCTCCTTGTTTTATAAAATGAAATTTGATCTCGGTGTCGTTTATAGTATGCGAGTTCAGCTGGGTAAGTTCTACGCTGTTATTAAATGTATACTTATAACTATCTAAAATACTTGCACTAATAATTTCGTGCGAAAGTCGTAAGTCACATATTTTTAACTATGCCTACACATCGCCCATAAACTTGACCCTTATTTTGACCATATATAAACAGAGTGCCTTCTTTTATTTACCTAGGACATGAGACAATCTATACAAAATTTTCAAAAATCATAATTAAGCAAAAAACGCTAAAATTTCGCCACACATTACATAAAACAAGCCCCCCCCCTTTATCTTTCTTTACCAAAAATTAAGCTTGTTGTGATGTAGAGCTCTCGCAAAACAGAAAACATAGCAGATAACGGCCGTACACGCAGAAGAAATTTTTACATTGAAGCAGTTCGTGTGGGTAGAAGATTTCGAAAACTTTATATGCATTGACCCTTGACTATTGACCCACGTGACCTACGCGAATGTAGATAGCAGCGTCTCCGCGATTGGCCCAGTTTGCTTATTTCACTATCTCAATGACCGGCCCACTTTACTTTTCGAGAAACCAACCGAACAGGCGTGCCGATGCCCCAGGGTAGAAAGCACAGAAAGATTCTCTTTGATAAAGGAATGCACTCGAAGGGCCTCGAGCGGCCAGCCGCGCGGTAATTTTGCGTGTATTTGCGGGCTTCTTTCACGCTCGAAAAAACGCTTTTATGTAGCACGTATTGAGCAACAGACAGCTGTATCAAGACTTTTTCATGTTGCTCTATAATTGTCTCATTGACAGTTTTAATCTAATTATAATGTTTGAAAAATTCATTAATTAATTAAGACTAATGATCTAATTAGGCGGAAAGAAAAAATAATAATCTGAGTATCTCCAAGCAACGGCAACCATTTCTTTATTTATTTATTTATTTATTTATTTATTTATTTATTTATTTATTTATTTATTTATTTATTTCACATACCGTCAGGAACGGAGGCATCACAGAAGGAAGTGGGATACATGCGTAAAGCAGTAACAACAATTACATATCCTTAGTTCTCTCCAGCTACGTGGCATTTGCATATTTTTAATGTTTGGGTCAAGTTACGAGGGGCACCCTGTATATGTCGCACTGATGTTATTTGTTACTTTGCTATTTAACTGCGTAATTCCGTATGAACAGAGCAGGTATAACTCGCACTTCTGTAGGCGTGGCATATAAACTAACTTGTTGCAATTCCTGCGTGGGAGCTATTGGGTAAGACAGCAGCTGCAGCACACCGAGAAGGTTTAAATGCAGACCAGTTCCAAGCGAGCTACCCCACGAACAAGCGTTTATCATATACCGCTACTGCAATGCAGGTTACCAATTGTCCGTTACCAATTTCGAGCGATATCGGATATTAAGCCCAAGATGCGCTCTTTCTCGGGAATAAACGCTTGCTGCTTACACGGCCGCTGCATTTGTTCAGGCTTGTCTCCAGTGCGTTTGATTCAACGAACACACTTAAAGACAAAACAAAATTAATTACACATAGAAAGGAGAAACGTGGACTGGGCCGGAAAGCTTGTCACTTTATCACTTTGAAGATGAGGGAAAGCGGAACTTTCGCAAGACATATTGACCATGCAAGGCGTTGCGAAGGCAAACATTTACGAACACAGCCGTTAAGACGCATAGCGCGTGTATTAATTTTGACAGGTTAGCCCATGACACCTTACTGTGTTGCAACGGTGACACCTGAGTGGCAGCAAACGACAAAGAAAGAAGTATAGAAAGAAAGGAAGAAAGAAACGCGAGTAAGCATCATCAGAGAGAGAAAGAGAGAGAGAGAGAGAGAATATTTGTGGCAGGCCAGCCTGAACCGCTGTGTTCAAGGCAGCTTCTCAGCATTGGGGTAAAGGAAAGAAAAGCAAAAAAAAAAACGAGGTAAATAATGATTAATGAAAAAAATTACGTGGATGCAAAAAAAATGAAAAGAAAACTTTGAGCATGTATTACAATCTTCAGTTTAACTGTGTCTCACACAAGCCACAATGACCTTCAGGACCTTTCACGCAGAGTAATTCGGCCGTGGTCTAGAAAGACTTCCAGAAAAGTGGCCGGTTGTCGATTCATCTCCAACATATACTGTGATTAAGTTTTCAGTACAAATAATAGTAAACTGGGCTAGTTCGAATACACTCATAGTTCGTCCATCCGTCTCCGTTCGTTCAGCTGCCACACAGTGAATGGACATAATGCTTTCGCGAGCACAGCGAACACGCAAAAAGCACGTGATCAATAGACTCCAGAATTATAGGAGAAGGAAAGCAACTACAGTCTAAGAAATGCCTAAAAAAACTAAAAAAAGACAGTTTGTTGACATCTTTTCTTGTATACAAGAAAGCAACAACAAAGAAACTCCGCATCGCGAAGCGTTTCACAGGTTTTACTGTAAACTTAGGATGATATGAAAGTGACAGACAAATAACGTATGTTTTACGCCCTATATTGTATGTAACAGAACAGACACACGTGAGGTGACGGTTACCGGGAAGGGCCTCTAAAATACGTGGTGTTTAATGGCAGCTGATAGCTGCGTGTTCCTCGTGTCTGTACACCTGCCTGCCTTCATGTAGTTGTTCTCGAGCCGCCGTGGTTGCTCAGTGGCTATGGTGTTGGGCTGTTGAGCACGAGGCCGCCGGATCGAATCCCGGCCACGGCGGCCGCATTTCGAGGGGGGGTGAAATGCGTAAACACCCGTGTACTTAAGTTTAGGTGCACATTAAAGAACCCCAGGTGGTCGAAATTTCCGAAGTCCTCCACTACGGCGTGCCTCATAATCAGAAAGTGATTTTGGCACATAAAACCCCACAATTTTTTTTTAGTTGTTCTCGCTTTGCAACTTGTAAATCAATACATTGAACGTTTTCCGCTACTTTGCAGTGTAAAACTTCTGCGAACACTGCAGAAATAGACAGCAATATGATTATGTTGAGGCAGATTACAGAGCGCCTGTAAAACAAAATGCATATGTAATTTTTCAAAAACATAAGCAGACAAATCCGTTCAACGATAGAACATGCAATCTGGGGATTCTTATCCAATACTTCTCTGAAATATTTTAGAAATTTGTCTTTAGAATGTAGGTGGAAGGCACGACGTCATCCAATCAGATTTCGCTAGACGACTATCTATGAAGCAGTCCACTTCGCGTTTCTTATTTATTTTATTTTCATGTTACAATACTGCAGGCCATGGTGTGGTCCGAGCTGGAGAATGCATACAAAATACGCAGTAACAAGATAAGACGACCAGAAGATGAGAAAAGTTAAATATTCGAAGAAAGAAAGAAAGAAAGAAAGAAAGAAAGAAAGAAAGAGAATATAGTAATATAAGTAGAAATAAGCAATGCGGACTCAAATTCACGAACAAAATCATTTCCCCAAATATCTTTCTCCTGGCTCCAAATGGGACCCAACCAGGGCACATTTAAGTCTTGGATGCGCTCTGCTATCTCGGTTCACTATGTTTGGTTTCCGGTAGGCTTTAACTGATGCGGCACATGTTCGGGCGCTGCCAACCACTCGCTGCAATTGTTCTCAGGATATGCCTATGCAAATTAGGCATTTTATTTCTTCTTCGTTTCAACGTACAAATGCGGCATCCGCACGTTGCTGTCACAGTCGTGGTTCTTAAAGGAAAAACGCACGCTGAGCGTGGTGGTGGAAGAAACCGATGCCTACCGCGACATGATCGCTTGTTTGGTCGGCTTTTTTTTTCTTGGAGAGGGGGGGGGGGGGGGGGCGGCGGCGCTTTGATTTTATTAAGTGGAGCTCCCTGCTAATTTTTTTACTTCGTTGAAGATATTACAGTCCGGGCTGTCCGCATGACCCGTAAGATGGTGATGGTAGACAGTTTTAGCTTCACGTACGTAGAAGCGTTAAGTACGTGAAGATCTTGCGGATTCGAAATGCGCATGCGAGGACGTATTGAGTGCCATCACTTGTCACGTAGGCGCGTGAAGTCTGCGCCCTTGCGATGCGTACCCCACGTGTACGTGACGGGCTGTGCAAGTTACCAGGCAGGGAACACAGCCCAATCTACCACGGACGCGCAGTTCCGAGGTGTGAGAATCACGCGTTAACCCCTGATTCTAGCTCGTTCTGAATAAACTTGGCTGGAATAGCGTTCTAGCCTGTCGCAGAAGGTGCCAACAGACATGCATGCGGCAGCAACGATTTATGCGTTTGGAAGCCCTCCACATGCAGACTGTTGCCTACGCTAAACTAAAAGCATCCCTCGCATGCGGCGCGAAGCGCCCCTAGAACTCTCACGTTTGCGTGCGCAAAGCTCCTGAGTACGTGGAACTAAAAGTGTCTGGTGGTTTGTAAAGGTCACGCCAAGTGCGCGTTTACGTAGAAGGCTTGCGTTTCTTTGTTGTGTGCTGCGTGGTAACCTCAGTCGATGCTCTGTATGACGTATACATGTATTCGGCGGTGATTCTGATCTCGCCGAGTCCTGTAAGTTGTTTTAAAGACGCGGTTTGATCGGTAGATAACATAGCGTTAGTGTCTGCCCTCGCAAATACGATTGAAATGTAGACATCATTATGGACGGCCACTTTAGTCTCTGCGTCGTCTAGCTCATTCTTAACAATACCGAGATGTCCGGGAACCCATCGAAATATTATATGGTGCCCTTTTCACGAGGCGGACTCGTAAAGTTCGGCCACTCCTTGAACAAGCAAGGCATAATGTTATCGTATTAGCACAGAATCAATAATCCGTTGTGCTGGTTTAGCTTCGCAAAATACAGTCCGCCTCTGAGGCGGCTTTTGGTAGGAGAAACCAACTGCTTCGCGGATTGCAGCAATATCCGTAGCCGTCGACGTTGTCTTGTGGCCGAGCTTGTTGCTTCTACGAACAACGAAGGCTCCAGTGACGAAAGCAGCTGTGGAGGTCGCTGGTCTTGTACGTCAATCCATCAGCGTAGACATTCACTGTATTCGCACATGCTACAGAAATGTGTGATGGCGCGAGTTGCTTCAGGCCGCATGACTATATTTTGACCTCTTTGATACGCACATGTACGTACATTTTGATACGCACATGTACACACACGCACACGCACGCGCGCACGCGCACATACGCACACTGTGTGATGGCGCGAGTTGCGTCAGACCGTATGACTTGATTGAAAGACGCGCCAATGACCTTTAGAACAACGATGATGGCATGTTTGAAACTTTAGTAGGGGCAAAATTGTTCGCGACGAGAAATATGGCTCGTGCAAAAACGCAATTGGGACGCGTATAATGTGGCATCGTCATTAAAAGACGCACATAGACCATACATAAGGTTAGGCACGCCGAATGGTTATCATGCGCTCACGTGGACCATGTGAGCTCATCTCTTGTCTACGGTTGGTTTTTCTGCTTTGGTAATAGTAGAAGCAAGAAAGTGTGCATCAAGCATGCTTCAATCCTGAGTGCAGGCAGCTTTGATACATTGTGCCCTCTAAGCAGAGGGCACAATGACTTCAGGAAGCGCGAAATTTAAACCATAAATCGATTTATTACAGCTGCAGTTTTAAACGGTAATTGCAAAGCGAGTGTGATTCAGTCTCTTTGCACGCGCATATTTTTGTTATGCAACAGGGAAGGAAGGGAGTGAATCTGGGCGTGCACGCCTTGAGCGTGCGTGCTGACGTACTTGTACTTGCGTAAGCGTGCGTGCTTGTGTCTTTGTATCTGAATATGTGTGCGCACGAGCGCGTGTCTGTATGTGCGAGCATACGCGTGTTTGTGCGTGCGTCCCGTATGCGCGCGTGCGTTCATTTTTGTGCGTGCGTACATTTTTGTGCGTGTGTGCATGCGTGGGCACGTGTAAATATGAATGCGGGCGAGCATTTGTCGTATCCCTGTGTGTTTGCGTTTGTGTGTGCATGTGTGTGTGTATGTACGTGTGTGTAAGCCAGCAAGCTAGCGAGTATTTCGCCGCTTACACTTACTCTTGCGGATGAATGAGATATGCAGTTCATTAAAAACCATATAGAAATCTACGAGACGAGAACGAATGACATCGCAATTACAACATTATCTCTTTCTAAAAGCGAAATCAATGCGAAAAAGAAAACGCAGTTCTCTTCCACTCTGTCAAACGTCATGACCGGCGAAGTTGTGTATGTGGACCCCGTAAAGGGCTCCTCACCAGCCCACGTAGCAAATTTTGTTTATACATCGGAAGTAGTTACGTGTCTTCTAGGGAGCGTTCTGCCGCAAAAAGTTTTCAGATCGGCTCATTAATAGACGAGATAGAAACATTTCAGTGCCGCGAACCCATGATTTCAGCAGGCGGCCTCCACTGCATAGCGAGACTCCCTCTCCACTAGCCCCGTCTAGCCTTCGCAAGAGAAATTTCTTCCCTGCGTTCTCCCATACCGGACCTCGACGATCGCTTGACGCATACGTCACAGACCTCGCCTTCATTTTTTGTCTCCTCTCTTTTCCTTTTTTTTTGCCGGCGTTGCGCGCGAGCTGTTGTAATCATAGAGTTTCCTACAAAATTACTAGAGGGAACTCTGGCGCTGCAGTCGTTGTCCTACCATGGGAATGATGGGAAGTACATGGATTTGTCTGATCTTCGTGCTTGTGGATTCAAACGTTCTTGTGGCTTTGTATATTACGCTATATAAATATTATTGTCGTATATTTCGGCGCAATCTATATTCTTCGAAGTGCAGAAGACGCCGGGAACGCGTACAGTTTCTATTAATTGCAACGATTGAGCTTGTCCAGGTGGCCAAATCGAAACGCGCCAAGCGTCTCATAGCACTGGCATGGCCGCGATAAATTCATAAGGGCGTTTCATTCGCTTGTCGATACGTGCGTCCGTCGCTTAATGGTTTCAATATCAGGCTTCTGTGCTAGAGTCCCTGTGTTCGAATCCTGCCGTCGGGCAATTTTAATGATGTTTATTTAATTATTTATTCCGCAATATACTGTTGAAAATGACGAGTTAACAAAGTCACAATGCCGTTTGAAGCCAAAAGGACGAAGTTTAGGCAAATACATGTACTTCCCATAATTCCCATGCAGGGACAACCGCTCCCATTGCAGCTCCCGTAGACACTAGCGCCAGAGTTCCCTCTAGTAATTCTTGTAGGAAACTCTATGGTTGTGATGCCTCGTTTCTAGCAGCGCACGCTTTCGCGCTGCTACAAGCGGATCGCAGAGCATGATCACACGCTGAAACAGGGTAGAAAACGGCATAGTTTCGGTACTTGCGCACGTGACTGCACGACCGCGGGAACAAGCAGACGAAGCGGAAGTACATATCTCTTGCTTCGGTGTGAAGTAAAACAAAAAACAAGCTGACATTCCGTTTGTTTTTTATTATTTCTGTAAACTTAAATTCGTCAATTCAAGCACGCTATTCAAGCACGAATAGATCCCACAAATAACGGATGGTGCCTTGAATAATTCTCGAAGTCACGTGTCATCACGAATGACGACACACTGCGGACTCGAGTACGTAGGCGCAGGGGCGCGACTACGTCGTCCTCCGGCTTGTACCGCGGCGGCCGCGAGAAGGAAAAACGGCGTTCGGTTTGAAATTTAAGATCTTTCCGCGGCGCGTAGCGATGTAATACTTTGCAGAGACGATCGTTATCACGCAATGTATGCTCTGCGGTTGTCAGCTACAAATGGCCAGACTTGGTGAGGGGCCCTTTAACGAAATCGAACGGTCAAAAGCAAAAGCCGTCCACGACGGCATGTCTCGTAGACGCTGTGCGATGTTCGGACGCTAAATCTCGTTTATAGTCCGACGTTATTGGCGCGCGGGCGAGCGTCGTTCGCAGTCAGTCACGCTGCGTCGGTTGCGCGTCCGCCGTCGGCTATTATCTTCGAGCATGCGCAGAACGTTCGCCAAGTCGTGCGCCGTCCGCAAAAGCCGTCTGCGGAGTCGTGTTCGCGCCTTTTTCTTCGCGCGCAATGCATTGTGGTGCGAGAGTTCCGCCGACTCCGACGCGCGAATGGCTCAGGAGCCATACCGGCGCCGGGCCCGTCGGGGCGCGTCGGAAGCCGCCGGTTACGTTGGCTGCGCCGGTGCGCCCGACTATTGGCGGCGAGGAGTTACGGAGTCGCCATCTATCGGAAGCGCCTCGCTGTCGTAGTATGAGGGATCACGTGGCGCGCTCCTCATAGGTTTTGCTGTCAGCGCTCACTGAAAACACCACGCGCGAGCTCTCCCGGACATTTCTATAAGTACTTTCGAAACGAGATAAGTTTCTTACTGTCTAAATAATAATCTTGGGCAAACTGAAAGCACACAATCGTTTACAGACGCTATCTCTTTTCCGAATACGTACAGTGAACGCCACTGCGCGCGGTCGCCGCGATGGAGTCTCCCGAACCGGCTTCTTGCGTGAAAGGTAGGTAAACGCTGAGAGCAAACTATGTGAAATATGTTCTTACAGTGTTTGTATAAGTAAATGGAGTGTAATAGAACGAAGCCTCAATGCAGCGATCGCGCAGATTCGCAGCGACCGACTGCGCGTCTGCATGCTTGTCCGCGCACTGTTTCGCTTTCTCCGCGCGCGCGTTTTCGCACCGTGCCATGAGCTTTAGGCCGCAGAATATGAGCATTTGACAGTATACAAGCAACTATTGTTGCGTGGGCGCTATCACAGCTGTTCAAAAATAATTTCATTGAGGACGCTTCGACGCCTGATGTGCCGTCGCGACGATTCAATATTTTTTCTTCTAAATTCTTTGACCTTTCAATACTATATTGAACGCACTGTATGTTTATCGGTGTTCTCAGCGTGCAATTTCCCGCTGCTCCTTTTTTGTAATCCAGTGCATTTATTCATAACACAAACATGACCATATGCCATGCTTTTTTTAAATGTGCTTCTTACCGCTGCCTTTCCACTCCACTGAACTTGCCAGTATCTATAGCATCGACAAGTTCATAGACCAAACAGTCACGACATTAGTCGGGCAGCGGACTCGGGCGAGCGTCTCAGTGCGCGTTTTCAGAACATCGCAGACCGGGCGCCGTTGCAGAAATCTTCCTCGCGTCTGTGCTTGCTGCATACCCGAGTTGTAGCCGATGACTGTTTGCCGGTTTTATGTTTCGCGAGCCAAGCTTCACGCAGCTTCTTGTCCTGCGGCTACGTGTGAATAAGGCTCACACCGGCCTCCGTTACGTGCGTCCGGCCCTGCGGCACCGAGCAGTAGCCTACCATGTTGCGCGCCTTCAAAGGCAGCCACTACCTATTTTAGTGCTTTCAAGCGTTTTAAAGGAGACACTCGAAGCGGGAAAATTTCGCCACTAAATGAGGACCGCAGCGTACGAGGGAATTTAAACTCGTTTTCAGCTCGCTTCGGCGCGCCCGAAGCAGCCGACGCGGCCGCTATGTCCACGTGATCCCTCCTAGCACGTCACGCCGACGGTGGCGCCAGCTTTTCCAGTGGTGGAGCTCGAGGCCAATAGAGGGGTCGTTTTCGCCCACGTGACGTAGCGTGCGCGCGTGCGTTACGTCGGACTATAAACGGCCCTTAAGAATGTGTGCCGACTGAAGAAAAAGTGCCACGGAGTGCTTCTGACGGCTACCTTAGCTTGTTTACTCCGTAGCATCAGAAAGAAAAGAAGAGGAAAAGACAAAAAAAAAAAAAAGAACCATATCAAAAGCCCACAAGCAATCATCAGTCATCGCGACTAAACGCCCTTAGGGTGATAAGTCAGTTCCAGGCGACGAGCGGCTACGCTTTATCAAGAACACTGATAACGCCGGCGCGACAAGCATTGTGGTGAAGTTCAATGCGCAGGATCATATTCTAATTATTTTATTTTTGTTTTGTTGACGTCATCAACGCGTTCTGCTATTCTAGCGAAAATCAACGTGCCACCGCGGGAAGTTTGAAAAGTTTAAGGCCAGTACAGCACGTGGTGGAACTCACGCGGACTAAACCCTCGTGTCCAGAAAAGCTGGATACGGTTATGCTATCTGCCACAGATTATCTTTGAAAATTCCGCAAGGCATAAAAATGGTCACCCTGTTAAGCACCAGTTCTTAAGCTATAGCTTACTGAGCTTGTTGTATAAAGCTATAGATTACTGTGTACGGTAGGCTACGAAACAAACGAGATGAGGCCTTGAAGGAGGCGCATACGAGTACATCACCCTCGGCACAATAACGTTCCTAAAAGCGCGTACATCGAGCAGCGACATAATGACAGCGCAATACTGATTCCACTCTCCGTACTTGCTCTACACAAAGTAGAAAAGTTGCTGCAGCAAGCATAAATATCAGTGCTCTCATATTGATTATTTGCAGTGGGTCGATGCACTACAGGAATGAACGAGCTTCTGCAGAGTGTTTCTGCTTAGCGCATAGCAAGCCGGTGCTTATATCGGTTCCAATTTGCATTCTTTCGCAACTAATTGAGCACCCGACGGGTCGCAAGAAGTGCTATGAGTCAGCCAAATGATTGAAAATGCATTGTTTCGAAAAACAGTGAACAACCTTATCAGACATGTGCGCAGGATGTTTTTTTCGGGGGGCGGACCCAACCCAAGGCGACCTTTCTATGAAAAAGAAGGGGGGAGGGGTGCCTTTACTAATACAGATTTGAATAATGCCCACCGTTCGTCATAAAGACGCGTAAACCCACAAAAGAGAAATGAAATAAAGTGTATCTCACAAGCACGCCTGTGAGGTACACCTCCCCTATACTCGACGAACAAGGAACCACATCAAATGCACCCGCGCAGGAATGAAGCGCAGGAAGAACACTGCCAAGAACAAGTAAACGAGCGAAAGTGTAAAATAAAGATTTCTAGAAGCGTTTTTGGGATTATCTGTGGAATAATTATAGAGAAATACACATTTGCGGAACAATCGCAGTTCTTTTGGATCTCTCGTTTACTGCTCTAGCAAGTGCCAAAACCGACTCGTATTGTTATTTGGGAAGTTGCGCAACGATGAGTGGCCGCCAGTGTTGCACAACCGCGTGCAGGGCAGGACGCTGCAGTTCTAGACGTGCTGCGGCCACCGCGGAAGGTTAGAAAAACACTCACATAACCGGAGCACAGAAGTGCTACGTCAGGCGGCTCGACTAATAACTGTAGAAGCGTCATTCAAAACACACGGAATCATTCTCCACTTCCGGCGGCGCTTCGATCCTCTACTTCCTTTTTAAATGAAATGATCTTGATCCATAAATACTTTCACCAATAACGGCTAAATTTGTTAATTTTCGCTTTTCCTTCCTGTTTGGCTGTTTCCTCGGCTCTCTCCTTAGTAGATCGCCTAATTTGTCAACTCCTTGCGACTCTTGTTTCCAGTTGCCTACTTTTCACGAAAAGTGCTGTACGATTAGGGAAAAACCAGACGAGTTAACGAGTGACACTCATATTGCTGATTGGTTTAACGGTTATTGCAGGGCTTGATGATGAACGCTGCTTCGCATTATATTATTTTCCACCTTATCTAACCCATATCGCGGGTATATGGTTCAGAGGATCTGCCAGCGTCCCGGCCAGCCGTCACTCGAGGAAACAATAAAACAAAATAAAAATGTAAACGCAAGTGACGTTTTCTCCGGCCGCAACTCGTTCCACGAGCATACAGACCAGCTGACTACTAATTGAATTCTTGTCCTGGTCCCTGGATCAGTCTAAACAAAGAAGGTTGAACTAACGAAGCAGCAGAGATACGCGTGACCGTTGCAATAGATGGTGACAACTCAACGCGGCTCGGTTTAATCGTGCGGACACCAAATCGATGTGAAAACTGGCCTTCAAACTCCAGGAGATGCCGATAACTACCGCCACCCAAAAGAAGTGAAAAAGGCAGCAAAATGATGACCGCCGAATAGCCCTCAAGTCTCAAGATTGATTTCGCGGCGCTTGAGGAATGTGTGTGAGGAGTAGTGGTGTGGGCGGGGAGGGGGCGTGTTATGCTGCTTAATTTTGGGGTGGGGGGGGGGTGGGGGTGTCTGCCGGGCCCCCGCGGGCACCCCTCTGGGTACGTGCGTGTTATTGACTTTGTATTCCAGGCATTCAAAATATGCTAAGCGCATGCTTGCTAAGCGCCACTTGGGGGTACAGCACGCACATGTGTTAGTGTCTAAAGATTGTGAAAGATATTGCTGTTTATTTTTATATCAACAGGCCATGACAATCTCGAGGACATATATAATTGGGGTGATGCGCTTGTCAGTCCATGAAATTGAAGCATTTGTGGCGGATGCCATGTCGTTAACATCAGCAATCAAGAGGCACCAGTTTGAAACTTCCTTTTATATCTGCGCAATTACTAACTAAACACTACAGTACTTTAGCTTCAGGTTCCTCCTCACTACCTTTACTAAAATTGCACAAATATAATAAATAGAACGAGCTGGCCTGCCTCTTTGAATGGGTCCTCTGCAGCCGTCCAAACGTTGCTTAGCTTAGCAACAATTGCTTTTCGAAATTTTATTCTGTAGTATTCCCTCGCTTTCTCGTGAAGACATCTGCAGCTTCTCTGCAGCGGCTCGGTGCGCACGCTGAAGAGAAGGGCTGTGTTGTAAGGTAGAGGGGTTGCGCGCTCTCAGCCCGAACACAGCGCAGTGTGGCCGTTCTTGGCGGAGCGGCAGTGCACACAGCGACGAGACGTTCATTTGAGGGTCGCCAATCGTTTGTGCGCAGGCGCGAGTAAGAGTGAGCGTGAGAGAGAAAATCAGGGGACCTTTGCTCCTTGAATATATGTCTCTGCCTAGGTACTACGGAGGAGGTTTCTTAGCGTGTGTTGTAGGCGTTTCTCCCTAGTCGTGCAGGCATTGTGGAGTGGGGGCTAGTTTACGCTCGGGCGCTGGCTGCCGGCGCGGTTAAGTAGGTAAAGCAGTGGCCTAAGTCAGGCCGTGGCGGATCGTAGCTTTCTTGCGCCTTACGGCGTTGTACCTTGCAAATAACATCTGAAATGTTTCTGTGGGAGCAGTAGCGACCGCAGTATTGCCCTGGCCGCATATATTGAAAATCTAGAAGGCAGAGCGCCCTAGCAACCGCGGTAAAACGAAATTGGCTGAAACGCCGCCTGTGACGATGACTGATTCAGCACCAGCGCTGCAGGCGCGAGAAAGTCTGTCGGACGCACCACCAGAGGCAAAGTTCTGACTGGTGTTGCAGAAGTCGCTGGGCGCGGTAGTGCTGAACATAGCGTCACAAGTTGGCGGCTGGACGTAATCATATTGATTCAATCGTGTTTGAAAGTAACACTCCAATTCACGAACAAAATCATTTCCACCAGATATCCCTCTCGTGGCTCCAAAAGGGGAGCCAACCCTTGGCTGCACTCTGCTAACTCGGCCCACTATGTTTAGATTCCGGCAGGTTTTAACTGATGCGGCACTTGTTCGGGCCCTGCCAACCGCTCACTGCAATTGTTCTCAGGATATGCTTGTGCAAGTTAGGCATTTTCTTTCTCCTTCGTTGCAACATGCAAGTGCGGCATCTACATGTTGCTGTCACATCAGTGGTCCTTTAGGAAAAGCGCGCGCTGAGCGCGGCGGTGGAAGAAACTAAAGCCTACCGCGACATGACTGCGTGCTAGACCTGCTTTTTTTTTTTCTTTATGAGGGTGCGGGGACGGTGGGCGGGGCGCTCTTATTTTATCAAGTGGAACTCCCTGCTAATTTCTTTACTTCGTCCATGTCCTACTCGGTGAAGTTATCACAGTCCGGGCTATCCGCACTGCCCATAAGATATTGATAGTAGACAGTTTTTCACGTACGTAGAAGCGTAAAGTACGTGAAGATATTGCTGGATCGCAATGCGCGTCCGCGGACGTATTGAGTCCCGTCGCGTGTCACGTAGGCGCGTGAAATCTGCGCCCTTGCGTTGCGTGCGCCACATTCGTGACGGGCTGTGCAAGCTACCAGGTACAGAACATATCACAAGCTACCACGGACGCGCAGTTTATGAGATGCGAGAATCATGCGTTGGCCCCTGATTCCGGCTCTTCCTGGGGCCGAATCTCATAACGGTTCGGAAGAGGAACCGTTCATTGGCCAAAGTTTTGCTTGCGTCAGAGGCCGTCAGAGACAGCGGGGCGGCACCGCAAATTATGATCACGTCATGCATCTGTCAATCATTTTCAAAGTGAACCCGTCATTGGCTAAGAACGGAACCGGTGAAGGGGTAGTCAGCTTTGGGTTCCGTTGCTGTGGCTTGGCTGTTGGCTTGCTAACCTGGCCGCGCGCGCCGGTCACGCGACCCCGGAGACATGCAGGCGTCGCGCGTGCGTGCGTTGGTTGCTTCGGAGCCTATCACTTGCTCTAGTCGTCTGCTTGGCGTTGCTCTTTAAAAAAATTAAATTATGGGGTTTTACGTGCCAAAACCACTTTCTGATTATGAGGCACGCCGTAGTGGAGGACTCCGGAAATGTCGACCACCTGGGGTTCTTTAACGTGCACCTAAATCTAAGTACACGGGTGTTTTCGCATTTCGCCCCCATCGAAATGCGGCCGCCGTGGCCGGGATTCGATCCCGCGACCTCGTGCTCAGCAGCCTAACACGGCGTTGCTCTTTCGGTGTCGACCACGGCTAGACGTGCGATACGCGTTCCTAGAGATGACGGATAATTATTTGCACCGTCCCTGCCGGCTTTTTTAAGTAGACCTATTGGAGGCTACGCTACCAACTGTAGGAGAGTCAGGTGCAAGTGTACCAGTGGTCATTCCACGCAGACGAAGGAATTGCGAGCTGCGGTTCATCACCACCAGCCTGCAGTTCTCAGAGGTCGGTCGGAAGCGAAGCATTAATCGGAATGGCCTACATATCTGTTGCCGACACTGTCCACGAAGTTCTTCTCGCAACTGCTGTGTTAGCCAATAGAATGGGTGGGTCAGCTTTCCCGTGACTTCCTCTTCATAGCCAATGCAAAGGCGATATTTGCATGGTGAGATCGAATTTCCAGTGCTAACACCAGCGAGAATAGCTCGCAGATCGCCATTCAGCAATCAGAAGGGTTCAACCTAGGCTGCTCCAGTGCTTCCTTCGTTCGGATGATAAAACTATATACAGTAAGGATGGGAATATATTGTGGAGATCTCTTATTTGGCTAACATTTTTGCTCTAGTTCGGGAGTGCCGCACTTTCGTCCTCAATTTCACGGCACAGCATGCATCGTCAGCACCACGCTCTTCAATTTTACTTCACGCAGGCAATGCAGGGCACGTATATCGGAATGTTCGACTTCAAGTTCCATTGCTTCTATCACCCGACGTGCCGTGAGGCAGATCACAGCGATAGCGGCAGCGCGGCGGCGAGCGAGTCATGTCCGAGCCGATGACGAAGGGCCAAAAAAGAAGGAAAATTGATTTAGTCGGCTTGTAAAGGTGGCCATAAGAACTTAGGAACTTAGGAAGTGCTACTTAAGAAGTGCTGGCAGTGCATTCCTGGTGCGTGCATCGTGCAAGCTCCTCGTAGCAGACGACATAGGGCAGCGCTCTGCCAACTCATTATACGCTTTCGATACCGCCTGTCGGCTGAGAATGAAAAAGAATGACAGTAATTAATTACTTCAAGTATTGCGTAAACGCCCGGCACTGCACTTTTATACTTTAGGGCATGCTATATAATATTTAATTGAGAGTTTATATTTAATTAGCAAGCAAAACATTCTGGAGCTTCTCGATTAGCTCGTCATTTGATGACGTACACTTCAGAGGCAGCACCCACTGGTCTATTGGTAGCGTCCTCCCCTTCTTCCACCTCCGACTTGTGAGTGGCCCTTTTAGCGATGTAAGCGGCGAAGTGAACGGTTCGTTTTCAGAACCGTTATAAGATTCCGCCCCTGAATAAACATGGCTGGAATAGCGTTCTTGTCTGCCGCAGAGGGTGCCAACAGACATGCATGCGGAAGCAACGACCTTTACATTTGTCAGTCTTCCACGCGCCGAATGTTGCATACGCTAAACTACAGTCATCCGCCGCACGCAGTGCGAAGCGCATGTAGAACTCTCACGTTTGCGTGCGCAAACCTTCTGCGTACGTGGAACTAAAAATGCCTGGCGTTCAGTAAAGGTCGCGCCAAGTGTGCGTCTACGTAAAAGGCTTGCCTATCTTTTCTGTGTGCTGCGTGGTAACCTCAGTCGATGCTCTGTATGACGCATACATGCATTCGGCGGCGATTGTGATCTCGCCGTGTCCTGTAAGTTGCTTTAAAGACGCAGTTTGATAGGTAGATGAGAGAGCGCTAGCGTTGGCCTTCGAAAATAGGATTGAAAGGGAAGTAGCATTGTGGAAGGCCAATTTAGCCTCTGCGTCGTCGAGCTCATTCTCAACAATACCGAATTGTCCGGGAACCCATTGCCATATTATGTGGTGCCATTTTCGCGAGGTGAACTCGTTAAAATTCGGCCACTCCGTGAACAAGCACGCCATAATTTCATCGTATTAGCAAAGAGTCAGTAATCCGTAGTGCTGGTTTAGCTTCGCAAAATACAGGCCGCGTCTGAGGCGGCTTTCGGCAGACGAAACGAACTGCTTCGCGGATTGTAGCAATATTCGCAGCCATCAACGTTGTCTTGCAGCCGAGCTTGTTGCTTCTACGAAAAAGGAATTCTGTAATGACGAAAGCAGCTGTGGAGGTCGCTGATCTTGTGCGCCGATCCATCAGTGTAGACATGTACTGCACACGCACATGTGCACACACGTACACGCACACGCACGCACGCACGCACGCACACATACGCACACTGTGTGACGGCGAGAGTTGCTTCAGACCGCATGACTTGATTGAAAGACGCGACAATGACCTTTGTAACAACCATGGTGGCAGGCTTGAAACTCTAGCCGGGGCGAAATTGTTCGCGACGAGAAATATGGCTCGTCTAAAAACGCAATCTGGACGCGTATAATGTGGCATCGTCATTAAAAGACGCACAGAGACCTACATAATGTTAGGCACGCCGAATGGTCATCATGCGCTCACTGTGGACCATGTGAGCTCATCTCTTATATGCGGTTGGTCTGTCCGCTTTGGTACTAGCAGAAGCAAGAAAGTGTGCGTCAAGCAAGCTTCAATCTTGAGTGCAGGCAGCCTTAACTTTCACACTGCATGCAGGCAACGTCCTATCTTCAATGTACTAGAAGGCCACAGTCAAACTATATATTCCCTAAAGAAAGCGTTGAAGGCTTTCTTTAGGGAATATATAATTTGACTGCGGCTTTGTAGATACATTGTAATATACACACGTAATAGCCGTTCGAAGAAATCAAATAAATAACACATGATATTCTCGAATCACACATGTTTTGACTTGGCGATGAGTTCGAAATATATAATACCCGGGTGCACTCTATGTCTTTATCAGATGAGTGGGATGCATAGGTTTTTTTCTCGAAATCGACGTTATACCAGGCTAATTTGATGTTTTTTTTTTTCGCCTAGTAAACTTGAAATTGGACATGACAATCTAAAGGAGCCCCGGCGCAGCTTTATGACTTGAAAGGGTTTACCAGCTGTGTATTCTAGAAGGCTAGCTGGCATGCATTTCTACGGAGGCTGCGCGGGGATTTCTACTGACTACTGATGGAAGGCGGCACAAGAAAGGTGTGTTAAACCAACGACGATAACAAAGAACTCCATTCTTGAAATCTAACACCGCCAGAAGTGCACCGAACTTCAATGCAATTCTAATAGATATGATATAAAGATTGCACATATTTGGAGTAACAAGAATTTTTTACCGTCTTCGGTGATTTCGTGGGCTAATCCCAAGACACGTCGGACATATGTTTCGTAATTACAAATGGCAATTGAATTGAAATGTTCGCATGTAGTGCGCTTCAAACGGTTCTTCCTCTTGGAAATGCAGGCCACTTTCTATTGTCAGTTCAGCGCACGTCCTCATGCTGCCTTTATAAAGCTGCCGTAGAAATATTGCACTGCGCTCGTTAGCATGCACGCCAGTTAGCCTCCTCAAATCAGTTAGAGATCTCTAATCAATGCTGAAAGGTGTCGCGTTTGCTTTGGGCGGCATATAAAACTCCAACATAAAAACGGTGGGTGCACCCGTGCAAAGTGAGAAGATCACTCTACCTTCTCGTCTTTCAGTCGCCTTTTCCCCTTCCCTAGTGCAGGGTAGGCAACCAGGCTCAGCTTGGTTAACCTCCCTGCCTTTCCCTTATGACCTCGCTCTCTCTCTCTCCCTCGTGCCGGCCACCTAGCATTTTCGTATCTGTGTTGTGCTGTGTTCTGGCAACATACACGTGGCGACGCGTAGAACGTGTTTACCGTTAACAGTGTTCACAGTAAGTTTATTTCGAGGAAGGAAGCAGAAAAAAAAAGCAGAAAAGAAAAAAAGATGAAGCAAAAAAAAAAAAAAAAGCTATCGAACGACTCTGATATTGCGGCATTCAGTGTTTCTGAGAAGTACACGATGTATCAAGCTAGGAACGACCCCGCGCCTGCACAGCCTGTTATCAACTTCGTGACGCTCGGTGCCCGTTTTGGAGAACACTTTTTGTGCAGAGCTTTTGAAACGGTTCATATTCTGACTGGCTGTTGTGAATAGGATCAAAGGTCCGTATATGTCTTAAAAACGATGCTTTGTCATCTCAAGGAATTCAACGCCTCTTGTGTCCCCATGCAGTGCGGCGAAACGTTTTAAAGCGAAAGCTTTAGTGGCCGCGAACTTGCGATTTCGCCGTGGCGGTGCTCCGAGGAGGCACATGACGTCACAACGCGCGCCTCGCCGCGGATATTTCTCTCTCTCGCTCGCTCCCTAGTCACTACTGCGCATGCGCCACTAGTAGCACCGAGCCACAGGTGTCCGCACCGCGCCTTTCCGCCGCCTAAGCCGTTTGGTATGACGTCACACCGCGTTCCTCGTCGTTGCGCTCGCCTCCGCTCGCTTCGCCAGCTGCGTCGCATGCCTGATGACATGTCGGAGGATTGAAAAGGAGAGCTCGCGTGCGCCGCAACCACAGTTAAGGCGGCAGTATGGAGGGCGACAATTCTGATAAGCAGGAGGAGGCCTGGAATCGACATCTGAACGTGATGAAGAGGAAACGAATCGCCCAGGAAACAGACGAACAGCGCGCCGAACGACTGGCTAAACGCCGCAACATAGCTAGACAACCAGACTAACCTGGACTTGCAATCAAGATTAACCAAGGCTATGCGTTAGCTTTCTCTACGTATATCCTGGCATAGCCGAGCTAAGCCACTGCCAATTTTCTTTTCCTTTTGCATATGACCATGATCGGTAATGCGATGAGAAGCATTTGTGCATTTGGTGGTTAGTATTTGCGGAGAAAAGTACAGGGTCACGTAATTCAGAAAACAGTGAACTTGCTTTAGCGCTGAAAGGCTCGGACACGGGCCTTTCAGCGCACAGGAATAAAGGGATTCAGGAGCACAGGAATAAAGGAACTCCGAGCCTCGCTTGTCGCTTTGCGGTGCGACGAACCATTTACTTTTTTCTTTTGCACATGAAAGCAATTGATCATGACATGTGCTTCTTAATGAGTACGTGTCTGTCAGCGCTGAAATCAGCTAACTATGAATAACCATCTCACCCGGATTACCACCCATACTGCTAAAGTAGGCAGTACAGAGTCCGAACAAGCCTTTGTATACAATATGGGTAGTTTGGCGAATCAGTTAAGTGATAGCCCGCAAGAGAAATTAAGATTATTAAGAGGGGAAAATTTTTTATCCATTCAACTGTAACAGGAAGCTACAAAGAAAACACATACGGGTTTCAAAACCCAGAAACGGGTCTCTCTTGAAGTGCAAGTGCCAAGCTTTTTGCCTGAGAAACCCGCATATGTTTCCTTTGTACCTTCGTGCTACATTCGTGTGGATGACAATCTTTCCCTTTCATATGTGACGTGTGCTAGAGAGTGAATTTGATTTGTTTTATTGCTATATAGGAGCGTGTCACAGTGAAAGACATGGTACACAGCTTCATGTTGCGGCCTTTTCTATTCGGCCGATCCTTCGGTCTATTCGGTCGATCCTTCGAAAGGGTGCCAAAATATAGCGCTACACTGTGAACTAAAACAGCCGTTTTGTTAAACTCGGTATGCTGCACTGCAAAAACTATGATTTGAGTTTCTAGCGTTTTCGAAAGAAAACAATCACCAACTGAATCGCTGCTGTTTGAGGCTGTTTTTCATGGCAACGAGACAATTTACAGGAATAATAGAAAGGATCTGTAATAGCGAAAGCAAGAGCCCTACGCCTCTACTAAACTACATTAAGTTCACCTTCGATAGCCACTCATGCAGTGTCTGCTTGGATAAGTGCGCGTTTTCGCTCCCTGTAGTATGTTATATGACACTATTATAGCACACAGTATCTGATATATTATAATATTATAGCTTACTATAACGTATCATAACATTGCATTAACAGCATTGTAGTATAACGTAACATAATTATTACAGCATATAACATCTAACATAGTGCTCTAACGTGCAGCAAGTAATCTTCTCAAATAACAGAAAAGGGTTGGTTGAACGTGTGATTTTCGATCATTCTGAATTTTCTTACTTTTTGAGTACTCGTGGATGCTTAAACTTCGTATTCAGAAAAGCGCCTTAACTTGAAGCACATGCTTGACTTGATTTATATGACGCTTTGCGTGAACGTGCCCAAAGATCTCAATGCGTTTCTTTCGGCGCGTTGACGTCAGGCGTCATGTAGATTGGATAAGTGCGCGTTTTCGCTCCCTGTAGTATGTTATATGACACTATTATAGCACACAGTATCTGATATATTATAATATTATTAATATTATTATTATAATATTATAATATTATTATTATTATTATGCGCCTTAACTTGAAGCCCGTGCTTCAAGTTAAGGCGGGGAGGTTAGAGTGGACTACGTGCATGCATCCGCTACTTTAACATAGAGCAGTAAAGCCTCTTTTTTGGAGCCATCGCCTTCCCCTTAGGCCATTTGCTCGTGTAATTAAGCAGACAACTTAAATATTACCGATACCCTCGAAAAAAAAATGTATGCGTTCAGTGCAATCTACTAATATTAACATATAGGGCTGAAACTTGCATGTAAAAATATAATGCTAGCAAAGCCCTTCTCACAATGAATGTGAGAAGATAATAAATGTCGATGTTAATGCGATTAGCACTGAAGCAATGTAGCTACACATCGTATTGCCACCGCCGAAGCGCGTCATGAGGCACGTACTGCAGCCGCGCTCCTCCCTGGCGCTTCCCTCTGTACCCGCTGCGCCATCTGGAGGCGCCGCCTCGAAAGTTGCGCGTGGTGCGTCTGTGAATTCGACAAGATTCTCTGAATGCGTAAGACGCGGGTTTTATTCCGTGCAGCAGCGGGGAATTCTATGCTATATTTTTTTGTCAGTGAAGAGTAACACATACCCAGTGGCACATAACAAATGACAAACGTTTGTCGACACAAGTGGTTGCGTTACTTAGCGCAGTGCTCTGAGCACAGCTCGAGGCTTCAGCAAGTAGCTATAAAGCCTACCTAGGGTAAAACCTGCAACCAGTAAAATTAAAAAAAAGTGTGGGACTTACACAAGCATGTGCGGTAAGAGCGCGCAAGATATTTTAAGCCATGACTAGGCGTAGACGGAGCGCTTCGCGTTCAAGTAAGACGGAAGGTTTGAGCGTGTCTGCAGGTGTCTGCAGAACCTTTGGTTGCTACGTGCTCAATATGCGGACGCCAGCTGTTATATTTAGCGCCAATGTACTTGACTTTAAGAGGAAGCTTTAGCTCGGGTCCCATTCCGATGTCGCCTATCTAAATACATGTAAAACGCAGAAACATTTTTCCGAGATAACCGCCTAACTTAATGAAATTTAAAATTAGTTCTCAAACTTAATATTTGCTGCGTGTCGTCCTTTTGCACGCTGGAACAGTATGGCAGTTTTCACAACTCTAAAGTTGCGTGACAGTGACCCTACAAAGACTTTTGCAGAAAACTCTTCAAAAGAAGTACGAAAATGGGCTCGTGCGCACACTGAAGGTTCTCACATGTCATGAACAGCAATTAGAAGTGGGCGAAAATCAAATTTTTCGAATACGAATCGAATACGAATAGCAAGTACCGAATATCGAATGGACGATGGTATAGTCAAACGCAGACTCATATAGCAGGAATATTTATTTCGGCATATTTAACCACCAGGGCTTGTAATGACTAGTGAGAAAAAGACAGGCAACTATCACGGAAAATTAGTATCGATTTTAAGCACAAGGTCACTAATATTCAATAAAAGAATTCTGCGAATAGCCTCCCAACTAGCTTAGAGCCTTGTTGCAAACAAGCTTTCCAAGAAAGAATGGCTACTGTATGACTAGCTTGCGAAAAATCTTAAATATATGGTTGCCGAAAAAAAAAGGAATTGAAAAATATCAATAAAAAGAAAGATCCTGAAGGAACTGTACATAGAGGGTGTCCCAGTTATCATGCACCAAGATTTAAAAAAATATGCAAATGCCACGTAGCTGGACAGAACCAGGATAACGTTGTTTGCCTTTGCTTGGAGACACTCAGATTATTTTTTTTTTCATTCAGCCTAATTATATAAATAGTCTTACTTAACAAATTTCTAAAATATTATAAGTAGGTGAAAAATAATTGTCAATGAGAAAATTGTACAAGAAAATCAAAATTGCTTAATACGTGCTAGATAAAAGTGTTTTTCCAAGCGTGAAAGACGCCCGCGAGTACTTGCAAAATTGCCGGGCGACTGGCTACTCGACGCACTTTGCGCGTATTCGCGGGCTACTTTGACGCTCAGAAAGATACTTTTATGTAGCTCGTATTGAGCAACAGAAAGCTGTATCGGGAGTTTTTCGTGTTGCTCTACAATTTTCTCATAGACGCTTTTCATCTGATTATTATATGTATTTGTTATTAAGAGTAATTACTTATACTGTCGTAATGCAAAAAAAAAAAAAAAATATTCTGCGTATCTCAAAGTGACGGGAAAAAGCATTACGTAGCATTTGCATATTATTTTAATGGTGCATGATAGTTGGGACAACCTGTATAGTGCGCGTTGGAACGTTCCTGAAGGACATATATAAAAGTGCCCGTTGCAAGGATACTATTCTAGGTTGCAGCGTAAAAGATAAAACTGCTACATGACTAGACTGCCAAAACACAAAATGACAAATTGCAAGCGAAATTCCCAGGTTGTCATGTGAGCTTCCGCCGCGAAACCGAAAACATAGCTTTCGTTCCACATTTTGTTACTACATTGCTTCGCGAACTTTTGTCATTGTCTCACATTCAGTGACTTCGTATACTTTATTTAGCAGACGAAGAGCAGTAACCCTACTTTAAAGGGACACTAAAGGTTACCAGAAACTCAAGTTAAAGTGGTAGAGCAATGTTCTAGAACGTCTAAGGCGTCAATTTAATCGCGAACAGAGCTTTAGTAACCGAGAAATTGAGGTAAATGCATGACACGATTTGAGACCCCCCAGCGACATTCCGGTACTAGCCCGATGACGAAAGGACTCCTCATAATTTGTGGTACTAATACTCAACTACTCGTATTAAAAATATCATTTCATTCGATTATAAGACGGAAAAAAATGCTACTTGTCTACGTCTATTCGACTCTAAGAAAAAATAACATTTTGACGTTACCCTTCAGTAATATGGGTGACCGAAAGGTTTCGTTTTCGCTCGACTCTGCGCGCTCGACTCTGCGCCGCGCACGCTTTGGAGTTTCAGTACTTTCGTTATCGCGTCGTGCTGTGAGGGTTCTGCTGGCTCGCGACCCTTTCATTTGGAACAAGCAGCGAGAATGCCACGTCCATGTGATGTCGTGAGAAGCCCACGTTGCTTTCCCGCTCCGGAGAGCCGGTGTCGAGGCCGCCGTCGTAGTACGCAACGACGCCGGCAGTGCGAGCCCTCAGCAGCAGGTCGCGCTCGTCGGTGCTCAAATCGCTGAAGTTGAGCCCACCATCGCGAGCCAATCTGTCGGTGTCAGGGTCCATTGCGACGAGCGTCGAAGTTTGCGCCATAAAATGAAGTACCAGCTTATGGGCGTCTTGCGCTGGAGTTTGAGGTATAGTAGCGGCGCCTGGTGGCGGTGCGGGAAACGACATCTGGGTCGCGCCAGCTTGGGTCGTATTGAGCCCTGGCTGTGGCGAAGCACGTTTCTAGGCAGAGTTTTGCGTCGATTCGCACTTTTTTATGCCCTGTTGCGAGTGCGAAAAGGCTCGTCACTTCTCACAGATCACGCCGACCACGCTGCGAGCTCGCCGCAGCCTATAGTTTAACCAAAACGGACCCTCCGTGTGCCGTGGGACGTAATGTGGGACGTGATTCGTTTCTCCTTCCGCTAGCCACCATACTCCCGCTTTCGCTCTGCTGTCGGCTCTGTCTTGGCTCTGTTTCTGGCCGCGCGTTTGCGTTTTGCGCAGAAAAGCCGTAGCGCCGTCTGCGGACGCCGTTCTACTCACCGTTGGCGCAACGTCACTATGAGACCATGATGTCAGTACTCCTCGATCGGAGGGCGGGCGATTTGAACTGCGCAAGCGGTACGCGGACGCTTCAGAACGCATTTTCTCTTAAAATAAGTCTCTCCTTGGCACGAAACAAGCGTTTCGAGGTTTCTGTGATGGTATTTCAACAGTCCACGTTGACTTAATAGTAACCTTTAGTGTCCCTTTAACAGTGGGTTGTCGAAAAATATTTGGTTAGTTTTGATATTCGAAAATACCTAATAGCTCACTTTCGAATACGAGTAGTCTTGGGTAATATTCGATAAACATTCGGACCTTCGAATATTGGCTCACCCCTATAGCTACTTTTCTTTTTTCTTTGAAAGAGCGATATCACTGCCTTTCGCAGCTACTAATTTATATGAGGTCACTTAAAAGTAGTAGACGGCGAGCTAAGGAGAGCTCAGCGAGTAATAGAAAAGAAAAAGAAATAATAGGCATAACGATAAGAGAACAGTTATATTCAGGAGTGGAATGTAATTAACGAATTATATGTAACGCGGGTGGGTGATAAGAAAAAGTCCAATTGCCCAGATTAGGTAGCGCAATGCATGTATTAGACAAACGTTAGACAATTATGCAAGCTTGTTAGTATTACATGTGAACTAAATGACACAATTTTCACTGCCCAGTCTGGCTTTCGCACAGGTTTTCTTTTTTTAATGTATGGCGATTTAAGTTACATCCATGCAGAATATCGTCCATATGAAGCGAGCAGGACACCCTGAAGATCATTGCTATGAAACGTCTGTGCGGAGCAACTCCATAGCAAATTGTAGTTGACTGTTGTATGTGCCCGCGTGCGCTTGTTTGTCGCCGTGAACTATTTTCAAGATGCGCTGCCCTGTTCTATCGCCATCAGCCATGTTATGCTGAATGAAGCCGTTCTCGTCAAGTCACCGAAGCTACTCAGGGGCAGAATAAAGCAACGAATCTCTGTCGTTGCTGTTCTTTTTCACACTTCGCCCGTGGGCTGTGCAGTATACCACCCACGTTATCGAACCCGGCGGCCATGCGGATAATGAAGGAATAGAATCGAGCAAAAGGAATTTTTACATTATGCCGGCTTAGCATTAGGATCGGTCACCACTTGGCTGGGAGTAAAATGGCAGGTTATTTAAACAAATTATGGGATTTCCCAGAACTGCACAGTGAATTACCAAGAACAGCGTTGTTGAGAGCTTCGGATGAATTTTGATCAATTGGGGTTCAATAACGTGCAACCAAAGGGACACGAGCGTTTTTTTGATTTCGCTCTCTAGCGAAACAAACCTCTGCCTTGCCTTGGTTACGGTGGCGTTCTGTTGCTGAGCGCGTAGTCACGGTTGCAATGCACGTTCGTGGTGCCACATTTCGATGCAACGAATGAATGAATGAATGAATGAATGAATGAATGAATGAATGAATGAATGAATGAATGAATGAATGAATGAATGAATGACTAAAATAACGATTTTCCCAAGTTCGAATTCGGCTACAAAAACAATGCAGTTTTATTGCCCTACAAATGCACAGTGCTTGACGTTCGCAAGCGCAGAGGATTATGCGCCATTTATTTGACGACATTTGGCAAATCTTCACAGAGCAGTTACGCATATATAGGAAATGTAAACAGAGATCTAAATGCAGATCTAGCAAAACATCGCGTAGGCACCGTTGAGCGAAAGCAACCAAAAGGTTGAACAACAAAACATCGTATAAACATGCGCACTAACTCTACGGCCTTAAATACACTTCTCGTCACACAATAGCGTTAGTGCCTCACTGCGTCGTCCCGAGCCTGCCAGCTCTGTGCACGCAATCCTAAACACAGCAGCAACCAACGAAGGCGTAAAAGTAAGAAAATAGCGTGACAACGACTAGCGTGATTCGCGGGTTAGTTGTTGACACCGTGACTGGTCCACACGGAATCGCACGACACATTAAGTCCATTGCCGACACCACGTTGTGCGCTCCTGACGAAGTCGCTGTCGAAGAGTTTGTCGAAGTAACATGTAGTTGGCGGGTAGACTCGAATGCTGTCGTCAGCGGTTGCACTTAAAGGAAATGCAGAGCATATGCACAAATTCTGTGGTGCGTATCACTGATAAAGGTTGAATGAACATCAAGATTTCCTCCAGGCCGCTGGAATAGGATAGCACATTTTTATGCACTTGGAATAATGGTAAGTGTGACTACCAAGGAAAGACGTCGGATACGATATATCCTTAAGCACGATTAGCTTTCGACATCGTTGTTCTTCGATAGCCAGCAGGAAAATAATTGTGTCGGCGTAGGCTTGGCTGTAAGTTGTCACGTCGCTTGATCGAGGCTGCAGCTTAACACACCGCGTGACAGTAGTCCGGTAAGTTGGACTGTGCAGTCAGTCATCTTCCGAAATGAACCACAGAGGTTGTGGCAGGCGACACTCATTCGCTCTGTAATAATCTTGCACAGTCACCGGCTGGTAACTGCTGAGCCATTCGCCAGCAACTATTAAATTGCTACAGTAGGCGCTTTCACAGAATACGGAGAGAAGCTACAGCGGGATTACTGTGCGGCCAGCCAAGAAACTAAAATGGTTCATGCGTGTATTCGAGCGAGAACAAGACGGTGCTATGTTGCATCTGGAAAACTAGACAAATGCGCCAACTTCTTGGACTAACGATTTCTTGCCATCTTGCCAGCACAGTACGCTTTGACTAACAAAGGACACGACACATTTAACGCCCACCGGGATCATCGGGCTACGTTTGCGCGATAACATTCTAAAGAAAGAAAAGAGGGAAAGTAAAGTTTTCACACAATCATCGTGCCAGGTCACTGTCCGGAATTAGTGGCTAATTACTACGACACATGATACCGGGTAAAAAAAGAAAGTCGACCACGACACTCCGCGACACGCAATATAAATCGCTGCTATTGGTATATGGACATGAGGCGTTCCCTATTGGCAGCTGCAGTGGCGGCGGCCATGTCGATGTCCTGCAGCTTGGAGATGAGGTCCTGCACGACGATCTGTTCTCGCTTCATTCGCTGGGCCACCGACTTAGGCATGGCGGGGATCATGCCAGCCACGACACCCGTGATGAAGAAGACCACGTGCTGCGAGAGAACGAAGAAAGGATGGCCATGCTTGGGAACGCAGAGAAAACAAATCGTGCAGGATGCTTTCAGCGTGAGCCCATTCACCTGAATTGCGGCGATAGTGTTGACGTGGCCGTAAGACAGAGGCTTCTCATAGTGACCGCTAGTTAGCCCCATGTTTTGTCAGTGTTTGATAGCTTGCTAGATTGGTCCTTCCATCTAATCTAATCTGCTTTCGTTGATCTGCTTTCCATTTCTTTGGGGCCATTTGTGTAACCCTCACAGACTAACGGCTATCTGTCAAAGAGACACTGCGCGCAATAACGTGGTAATTATTGCTTCCGCTGCTTCTCACTTTAGGCGAAGCGTTTCCTTTTGCGAAATCAGAGAGGCTGGGGGAGAGGTGCCTTTGAAAGGATTGCAGTCAGACCAAATTTGGCTGTATATGTTGTGTTTACAAATGTCTGAATTCGCGCTTTTACATCTAATAACAAGTCTTACTACATGTCGACGTCATTACTTCGCACTCTAGTTAAGACTTGTGCTTCGACACCCCAAGGATGTTGCAGGCCGAGGCAACTTGTGGCGAATTTGTACCTTTCTGAGCGCCTCTATCTATGCTACAGATTATACCAAGTTTTACGGCACGTCTCTTTTGCTGCTTCGCAAGACAGAACTTACCGAGTATGTGCACCGCTAGAGTAGCTGTAAATTGCGCAGTCACGCTTAACAGAGAGTTTTACAACAGCGTTTACAAATAAACGGAAGCACATTACGTACGTGAAGAAATAGTCCTGTGCTCACTGTAGATGCTCAGTGCGTTAGTGAGATTTTTGTGCTTTACGTGCGCAGTGATAACGTACGTTAGCAGGCGAGTTTGACGTTCGTAAGGTTTACGCATGATAAGAAATAGCCTTGTCGAACATTGCGCCACCCATGACTCCCTCTTTAGCGTGGATTCTCGTAATGTCTACCCTCTCGCTTCCGTTGATCTGCAGTAACTACTGAAATTAGTTATCGCTTCCTCTAAGCTCACCGGAAATTTTAGTTAACGGCGCATAGCGCATCCAGCTTTTTTTAGATAATTCGGCGATTCCGGCGTCCGTAGGACCAATGAAACTTACCGCATAGAAACAACAGGATGATTGCTAATGAATTGTCTTGGCCTGGATGCGTTTGCACCATGCGCGAGACGGCGCCCTGTCTTTTAACGTCCTCCTTGCGTTTGCGTTCGCGTACTTAAAGGAGTTGATTGGGACGCGCAGCGTAACGTCCCGCAAAGTTGCTTGCTTTAACGTACGTAAGGCGACAAACGATATTCTAAAACTGTCTAAATCTCGGTCAACGTGGTAGAATTTTACGCTGCGTTTTTCGCAGCTACGATTTCCCGCAAATGCGAACTTCGCGTTCGCCGTTCCATAAGAACCCAGGGCGGCAACTTGGATTTTCGCATTTTCTAGCACCTAGCAGAGGACTGAATTATTCGTGGCGTCAGTTTGCTACGGTAAGAACAATATGACGCAACTTAGAAGCTGTTTTCGTAAAAGTTGTTTGTGTTTGAGTGCGTTAATTTATCAAAACAAATATTAAGTAGGAAGGTCACAGTGACGTGTCTGCAATCCGTGCTGTGATTGGTTCCCCATCCTGGCCGCATGCGTGTTTTCGCAGAGAAGTTCAGCACTCCGAACATCGAAAAATCGCATGCACGAACGGTCCGACGGCCCATATTTGCCGCATCTGCGAATTCGCAAGTGCGAAAACGCGGTCGAATTCGCACCATGTAAAACAGGCTTAAGGCGACAAACGGCGTTCTAAAACTGTCCAATAACGAATCTCACTAAACGTAATCCTGCCACGGAGCTTAGCTATCGCTCTAGCAGCTTCGCACTCTGGGCGAAACTGTATAATCTGGACGTCCTAGAAGGGCGGCATGGTCACAGACGAAATTAGTGCGCAAATGTCACCTCGAAGATGATGACAAAGCATAGTTGGGCGGTGGTGATGACCCAAAAGTTGCCGGACAACCGGTACTCGTTCTCAGAGCCCGGAGGCTCGCGGAATCCCGAGTACCTGCGAAAAAAATGATTTCGCGCCAACGCCCAAAGTACCAAGCAGCGACAGCGATAACTTGCGAAACTCCTGACACCCGCCACTGGAAACCTCCGTCTTTCCTCGCCCTGATTCCGCATTTCGCCTCAACGACGTTTAGAATTGCAGACTCCTTAACTCGAGGCTGTGTAGCAGACAACCGTCGAGCATACTATCGATTGGCTATGAGATGACTAGTAGGTCAGTTATCGAACTTGGATTGATGGTTCATGTAGCCAAGGCTCCTGCCTCTGCGCCTGCTGGTTAGGCTGAACAGGCGTCGCAGGTCACGAGACCCTCTAAAGGACGCATATGGCGGGCTATAATTAAGCGAGCGCTCCCTGTAAAGACACTGGTGTGCTTGCTTGAAACGAGTATGAGCGTCCACTGCTCAACATTGTAAGGAGTTCCGCCACGATGGGGCTGAGCGGAGATAGAAAAGACCCTCTTGTGATGATTTATAAAATGTATCTACGGCCTAGTTTGAAATTTCGATGTGTTCTATATTCTAGAGCACCAGCATAAAAATGACTCCCCATTGTGCTTCTGGAATGGGAAGCTCTACGCCTATGCCTTGGTTTAGCAAAGTTCGTTGCCAACGATGTACTGTGTTTGGAAGCACGCTTGCTGCTCATTATGTGTACATTTCGGCTATTAACGGTCCAAACATATTAGGGATGTATGATTCGCCCATAAAATTACAAATTATTTATTTCCCGGCCTGTAATATATATATATATATATATATATATATATATATATATATATATATATATATATATATATATATATATATATATATATATATATATATATTAAATCTTGCTGTCTTCGTACAGACAGTTGTTGGTCCTTTGGATGTACAATTGTGCGAGGTCCCTCCTATTGGCAGTGAGAGAGACAATCTTCAGATTATGTTTTCTATCTACCCAAACAACACGAAACATCTGTCTTAAAGTGTATTAAATGGTCTCTTGCAAACTCACTTAGTGTAACTAAAGATAAGCGCCATCACAGCGACAGATGCATCGAAAACCAAAGAAAAATCTGCAATAGGAATTTTCTCTTCCGTCTTTCACTGCTTGTTCTACTTAAGATTAAGCTTGAGCTCGGGGACTCCCATCGAAATAGATTGCAAAGCAGAAATTGTTTTTATCCGCAAGCACGGTACCAAATCTTTTGAGGTTTGTTGCATTACAGAAAAATCTTAGTCTAACGACTATTGCAAGCAGATTCCTATTTATGCTGTGAAATTGTTATAAAAACTGTTGAAAATCGCAAATTTTGAGAAAACAAAACTATTAGTTTTACAACCTTGCAACCGAACAATGAAAAATGGTATTGCCATTCTGTCAATGGCATCTAATAGCTCATACAAAGCGCAGAAAAATAATGTATTATACATTGTTCTTTATTTAACCACTAATATATGAGTAGGAATTTTGCAAAACCATTGTAAGCATCGTAAAAAATAATGTAAAATGTAAATTCATACATCGAATTTGTCCGCTTTGAACTTGCTAAGGGGTGCAGTTTACAGAACTGTGATATATACCTTTAACGCATTGTTATGCATTCGGAAACATCGTGCTTCCATTTTTTTCAAACTTGCCAATTTTTGGCAATTATTGTAAAATAATTCCCGCCCTTAATCAGAATTCATCTTCAGCCAGTCACTAGAATTTAACTTGCTCTCTCAAATGTAACTCATTTTATTAAAATTGGCTAATGGCCTATCTCATAAAAGCGTTACTGCGTTGTACATGTAGTTGAATAGGCAGAATCGGAGTCCGCGGCCCGCGCTAAAGCTTCCTCTTAAGACTTTGTGACTACATGCCGGTATATTTAGCCGAGTTTCTGGCGGTTATATTGGCCCTGTGAACAGTGAACTCATCAATTTCGAAACTTGTTATGGTAATAAATTTTTTATCTTTACGTTCAGCTCTCAATGCAAACAGTGGCTCGCACATTTCACGTACGTTTCATTGTCTAATACCCTCTCACTTAACACAATTAGATTGGTATAGGTGCCTGTGCACAAATAATTAGTTATGATTGAAATAGCAGGCTTCTTGGTGAGAGTGGCCTTAAGTAGTGCAATTCTATCGGTCCTTCATTTGTCAGCTTTCATAACTGCTGCTAGGTTCAGCAGACGTGCAGTCATGCAAGGCTCTTGGAGCCTATTATTACCAAATTTGGCTGATTGCCGACACTTCCTATTTCCTTGGAGTAGAAATGTCTGCCATACTGGAAAAGTTGGAACTCCTGTTTACCCCATTCTGATGTCGAATACCTACATTAAACTATTATTTGCATCGATCTGGTCTGGCGCTCTCCTCGTTGTGCTCACATTGTGGCGGGGAAGGGTACACTTCTCGTTGTCATGTCGCTGTTTTTCACCACGCTGAAAAAAATCAAATTTTAAACTAACAATGTCATGGTGCTGGATTGAACCTAGCCATTCCCGATATTCTAATCTTGTGGAGCCTCCTCTCTAGGGCATAATCTTAAAGATGTTGGTGCAGCTATTGTGAGGTTTGTAATTGAATCATGACGATTTCCTTGGCAAATTCTGAAAACATTGTCTGACTTCATTTTTTTTTCATTTTTTCACAATTTCTCATTGAAGTTTCTCTCTAGGCTTGAATTATTTCCCTAGTTCACCCAATTCTTGGCCAGTTCCCCATAGTAGGTGTGAGCCACTCGCAGACAAAACCAACCAACCAGCCAACTAGCCAAAATCATGGCGTACCTGAGTATCTTTTGATGTGTGAGACATTACATTTGACGCAGTCGAAAAAAGACCATGTGGATCAAGCTAACGACTGTAGAGAGGAACGGCCAGACTCACCTGCGGAGCTACCAACTTCAAGGAGACGGCTTGGTGAGTCTCCGTGGCCATCCTACGGCAGCGGAAGTCTTTCGACTCTGTTTCGGTGAACACAAAGCTGACCACCGCAGAGCTCACCTCCATACACAGTGTGAGAATAGATATTGGGCTGGGTGATTTTGATAAACTACTTTTTACGGCCTACCACCCAAGAAGCTCTTGCAGATCAACTTTCACTGGAATCGCCAGCGCAACGTTTATGACGAGTGTGTCAGAACGAAACTAACACAAAAACGAAAGGTAAAAGAAAACGATATTTTTGACTGGAACGAAAACCTGACCGAACCGTTATTTACTTTTTCGTTTTTGTTTCGTCAAAGTGAAATATTTTTGATCGGTTTTCGGTTCAAGGGGAATGTCGGCAATCCGAAACAACCGACATCAGGCAACCTCAGAATTAGCGTTTATCTCAGGGGTCTGCATAAGCGCGTATCTCAGGCAGGGATAGTGCTAGTGATAGCCGGTCGAGTGCACCACTAACTTAAGCTTGCCGCTAGGTGCCTAGCAGATCGGCATCGCAGCAAAACTCAGGGCTAGCGCGCTGAAGAGCTTATCGTTTCGTTTGCTACGGGCACAACGCTTTGTTACCGAAGTTCTATCCGTTTATATTCGTTTAATTTCGTTTTATCAGAACAGCGGTCTGGCGTTTCGGCGAGTACACTTGATGACGGGCTGCTTCTGAGATCATACTCAGTGCCTTGACTCATGGCACTAAGCATGATCTCAGAATTCATAATTCACTTAGAAAAATAAATACTTGGTTTTTATCGTTACTTTGCTTCGGAAATTTTTCCATGCGATCCAAAACCGTTATGAACCGTTGCGGATCATTTTGTTTTCGTTCCGGAGCCGAACCGGAACGGAACTTTTTTCACTGGAACGGAACTAAAACCAGAACGAAAAACATTTCGTTCCTACCCCTTGTTTACGACAGAAGTGTTGCGCATTCAAGTGTCGCAGTTACAGCAGGAATAGAAGCTCAGGATCTTTTGAGCTAAGCAGTCACTGCGATTCCTAGGAGACCTGAAGTTCTCGTGCTACCAGACATCTTTGACTGAGCGACAGATTCCGCCTTGACATGGATGCGTTTTTACGAGTACGCATGCCAACACGATAAATATAAGGACGATGAAGATAAAGTGCTGAATATGCAAACATATTTGACAGGAAATGCGCGTAAAAGGTACAACTTGCGTATCAGAGAGCACGTAAGCAATCCATGGAAGACCTGGCGGGAAAGTTTTACGACGGCTTTTGAGAGTAACGCTGTAGACCGTTGGGACAGAGGCAATATCCTCCAAACACCGCTCAGGCAGTATCTGGGATTACATTTATGAGAAGAGGAGTCTTTTTCAATTTGCTGAATCTGCGCTACCCCCCCCCCCCCCCCCCCCCCCGTATCTTCAATAATACTTTAGTTTCTCCACGACATCACAAGGGACAAGCAAACAAGCAAGATTCCTGAAGACGTTCGATGCACTGAAAGGTGTTTTTACGACAACTACTCGTATTACATGGACACTTCAAGTGCATTTCTGCCGTCCTCGTCGGATCCGCTGTCGGAGTTGGCGTGACGTTCCGTATATAGTTCAAGGGCGATAGCATCTTCGCCGCGCGCGGTAACTTGTATGTGAGAGTGAAAACTTGCGAGGTTGAGCCGACGATGGTGGCTCCATCTCACGCGCGCAAGGAAGGAATAAGGGGAGGAAGCACGCCGTCTTCGGTCGCGTGCAAGGCAGCGGGGGAGGGGAGAGAGGGAGGAGGGGCGTTCTACTCTGGCAGTGGCTGCGTATGGCGCAACTGCGCGTGGCCGCCCAGCCCCCATCTTGAAATCGATCTGCGATGAGTACAGAGTTTGCTTATGCGCGCACGACACCGTGCTTGTAAATTTATTTAGTAAGCGAATGTTTGCAAGTTTACACGGCCAATAGAACTGCTATCCTTACTCCACATAGCTGTCAACGAATTTGCTATCGCAGTCGATGTTTCGCCCTTCGAGCGAAACTGTGAACTTCTTGTCACCAGATTACCGCGACCTCGTTTTCAAGAGTCACGACAGTCAGTCAAAGACAGTTCCTTGCGTAAAGCCACCATTCAGCAGGACAGATATTCAGAAGCAGCGCTCGCCATACCCGGGAAGTCAACCATGACCCAGCAAAAGCGAGTAAGTGAGGATGCACAGCTGCACCTAACGGTTAAAGAGGAGGCTGTATATTTGACGAAAGCTAGCGTACTTCCCGCCACACTGAATGTGAACGGACAAGATGTTAACGCATTTATAGACGCCGGAGCTTCTGTTAGCTTTATAAAATGGTGCCTTGTCGAGATAGTGCGGTTCGCTCATGCCGTACCATGAAGGTCCACAGTTACGATGGCACAGTAAGATGCGTGCAGAATTGGGTAAGCCTAATAGTAATAAGAGAATAGTAATAAGACAAGATTGGAGCTGGAGGTGCTTGCCATGAAGGATGTTGAATATATGCTTGCTCTGTCTAGATCAGATGTGAAACGTTTCTCTATGAAAATTTTGTGGAAGGGTGAGATAACTATGGAAGGACAAACACCCGCAGAAGGAACACCGATGATTCAACGACGCCACATGTGTACGATCTCTATACTTAAAGGTCCTTTGTGTCGAAGCCCATCCTTCATCAGCAACCACCATAGAAGTGCCATTTTTACTTCATGACACAACGCCAGTGAGAAGAAAGCCGTAGAGTGTGAGACGAGAAAAAAAAAGAAAGATCTGGCTATAGCAAGAATTGCACAAAATGTCGGACGCTAAGATAAACCATTAGCTTCACCTTTCGCATCTCCAATCAATAATTCCAAAGGAAGATGGCTCGTCTCGCCTTTACATATATTATCGTTTCGTGAATCAGCAAACTGAACTGTTCCCCCTTGCGACGCCTCATGTAGACGGCATCATCAAGAAGACAGTAAGAAGAGGGTGTACTTGGTTCTTAAGGCTCGATTTGTACAAGTGGTATTGGCCAGTGTCGCTCGCGGAAGAAACGAAACATTTCACTGCTTTTGTGACCCCCCCCCGCCACCCTTTGAAATATATTAATACAACAGGCTCCCTTCTGGGTAGAAGAATTCTGGCGCTTGGCTTCAGAAAATGATGAACGGCGTTTTCGAAGGCTTTATAGGCATATTTGTAATGTCTATATGAATAACGTTATGATGTACTCACGAACAAAAGAAAGACACGACGCCCACCACACTCAGGCTCTTGAGGCTCTCAGCAAAGCAACGTTGAAGATAAATGACAGAAAGAAAATGCATTGTGTAAAAAGAATGTTGCCTTTCTTGGAAGCATATTTCAATGCAGAACAAAAAGTATAAAAGAAAAGTCAGTTCACTGGACATGTTAGTTAACGAAGCCACACGATATACATTCACTTCGTGCTTTCCTTGGTCTCGCTGGACATTTTCGAGCATTTATATCAGACTACGCCGCGAGAACGAAGTGTTTAACTGTGCTAATGAAGAAATGGGTACCTTTTATATGGTCAGACAAATTTGAACATGTTTACAATGATCTGGCACGAATGATGCAAAGCGATCCGGTACTAGTTCTTCCTGACTTCACGTTATCATTTGAAATTTGAGAGGCTCGCACACAGCGGCACTATAGTTGCAGCCCCCACTTCGTAGCTTTTCGCTAATTCAGCTTTAAGATTAATTAGTGCATGCATTGTAATTTAGAAATTCTAGCCAATGAGACTACAAGGCAAATCCTCTTGAAAATAATTTTGTGGATGACACCGTTTTTGAGATAAGCGCCAGCAAACTTGCGGTAAAAATGAACTGTGATTCCACTTACTTCTTTTTTAACAAAACGCAGTTTTATGCCTTAAACTGTTTTAAACTACAAAAGTAACTGAACCGCCAATGTATTTCTTTGCAAAGTTAGGGAATCATTATCTCGAAAGTGGTGTTGTCATGAGAATTCGCTCCAAATGGATACACCTTGCTAATTCCCCGCCTACAATTAGTAAATTGCAATATGTGCCGTAAAGTAATTAGCTTAAATGTTAATTAGCGAATGTTTGTTATTTAGTAAGTTAAGTATTTATATTTTTTGTGCCAATAATATCCCGCCCCGCTCCCTCTTTGAGCAATACAGCTCATGGATTAGAATTGTTCCATCTGCCACAGGTGATCTTTTTCTCAATATTGCTTAATGTATTCGCAGAAACGCCCGGTATATGCGCCGCATGCACTATCGTCGTCAAATGAAACGCGAACAGCGAAGCGCGTGCAAAAGGCGTACCTGAGGGCCCAGTGCGCGCCGTCGGCCAGTCACATTTCCTTGATTCTTGTTTCCTCGCTCTCAAATAAAGGGAACCAAAACAGAAACATAAATATCGCAGTGTAGGGCGAGCATCATCACACAGTGCAGTCCGAAACCGGATGTGCGCGTCTGTCAGTGGTGGTGACCGGCCGACGGCGGGTGTTGTGCCTTCTGTTATGCCTCGGTCACGTGCCCAACTGTTCTCGTTTCATTCGACGTCGATAGTATACTGGTCAGATCAACTATTCATGTTGTTCGTAACTGGTACATCCAATATCGATGCACCGCAGTCCGTATATGTAAAGAGCATGCAGACTGTTCAAATCGATTATTGGTGTTGTCAGCGGCAGGCGTGCTTCGCAATTCCACATCAATGCTCCACGGCCTATTATAGACAGCACGTGGACTGTCAAAATGACTACAGCAATGGGAGAGCGTGGTACCTGCACTCCCGCACGATGGACCCGTCGAGGGTGCCGTTCTCCGGCCGGTGGGCTTCGTCGTAGTCGCTGGTGTCGAACGTGGCCAGCGTGAAGTTGACGTAGCCGCTCAGGCTGAGCCCCTTGCTGTGGCGCACCTGGTACACCAGTCGCGGGATGAACTCGCTCGTGAAGGCGATCAGGAAAGCCTGCGTTGTGTAGGTGGGTGTGGGGAAGGCGAGCCATCACACGGCTGACGTCGGGAAGGTTGGCGCACTTGCGAGAGATTTAGATCTATAGATCTAGAGCATAATACAGAATCCCTGGCACCCATTTCTAATGTGATCTTTACCTCACTTTGATGGTGTATTATGGCGAAACAGCGCAGATGATGGGACGGGTGAAAAGCGGACAGGACAGCACGCTTTCATAGCCTAGCTTGGAGTCCTTGCGACGTTCTTTGTCACTTTGTCTATTCAGGTTACCTTGGAGCAGACGTTGGTACGTTCTAAAGTATATAAACATTTGGCATTTCCCCTGGCTGGTTTCGAATCGCGTTCCCCCAGCACAGAAGCTCGATGCTCTAACCCTTAGGCAACAGACGCATGCCTAAAAAGATGGAATGAAACAGCTTTTCGAATTTTTCCTTGTGCTAGCCACTACGTTGAGACACTTGAGGCGTTAGGTGCGTTGCATAGCACTCAATATCATAGCATAGGCTTTAAAAAGTCAGTGCGCGCCTTAAAGCGGACAAAGAAAAATTGCCGTGGTTCAAAGCGGTTAAACCAAGTTTGTTGAACGATTGCACGGTTTTGCTTGCTTTGGGAAAGGACACAGTCGCTGCTCGGCGCAGTCAGCAACTACCGCATCTACCAATGACACCACAAGACAACACGCAGGCGCTGCACAACACGCAATACGGGTGCTTGGGAACTATAGGTAAGTGTCCGTCATTGGCTTCTCCTTTTGTTTGTAGTTACTGCCCCATATCAACCGTTAAATAGCAGCCGGTATAATAGCCGAGGTATATCCGCCGTGGTGGCTTAGCGGCTATGGTGTTGCGCTGTTCAGCACGAGGTCACGGAATCAAAGTATGGCCGAGACGGTCGCATTTCCATGAGAGCGAAATGCAAAAACGCCCTTGTCCCGTGTATTGGGGGCACATTAAAAATCCGCTGGTAGTAAAGATTAATCCAGAGTCCCCCACTACGGCGTGCCTCATAATCAAATCGCGGCTTTGGCACGTAACACCACTGAATTTATAACGACAGTGACTTCGTGACAGCGGAGTTTGGTTACAAAAACCTACTGAACTTCTTGTTGATGGACGATTTTACATATTCATGTATTGTTACCTATTTCTTTTATCCTAAGTTTTACCGCTGCCGTGTACAGGTGAAAATCGAAGAGAAAAAATATATGTAGAACTAAAGCAGAACCAGAAATGCGCAGATAAGATGCTTAGACTTCCTTTTTATTCTGCTACCGGAGGGAGATGCTTTTACATAAAAACATCTTTATGAAACACAACACCCTATAGCATTTTAATATGCTAGCATTAAACAGCAGGCTCACCTGCCCTTGTAAATGGCGTTGGCGCAAAACATATAGCAGGCCGATTCCCGAGGCAGTGCCATCAGTCGTGGTGCGTTAGCCAATCCTGATGGATGTGTGCGATATCTGTATTCGCCTATGTTCCAATGCGGTTTCTAATAGAGGCCAGAATCGCTGAGGCAGTGTAGTCGAAGGCATCGGTGGGCTGATCCTGATACTGCTATCGCATTAAAAATCACCCATGTGTATTATGAGTGTTTGCAGGTTTACTATTATTTTTTTCGTGGCTTACGTTGCAAATCACGGCGCAGCGTGCGAGGAGCCTCAGAATGGCTTGCCATGCACCTGTGGCAAACAACAAGGAAGAAGCGCAAGAGATAAGTGTGCAAGAGATAATACGCAAATCATGAACGTCGAAGACACTGCGATACAGTTCGTTCAGGTTGTTGCAAGAATGGACATGTGCACGAAACGGCGCAAACGTGGTACGGCGCATGTAGAAGACACGGGTCACAGCGCTCCCGTTCTCTCGTTGTCCCTTGTTCGGGCGATTTCTTCACCATGTTAACTCGCCAACTAGTGCACATGTAAAACCTGCTACAAGAACATGCGTATTTCTCTGTACAATACTAGCAAGTCATATGTATCTACATATTTGTAAGTGAATTTGTGTATAAACAACAACTTGCTATAAAAGAAAACATGGGATACACGGGCCCTCAACCCCCCCACCCCCCACCAAAAAAAAAATATAGCAAGAAGATTCAGGCTAGTAAAAGTGAGCACACACTCGGGAAAGAAATGGCAACATGCACCCGAGCGTGTTCTTTTTTGTTTATTATAAAACGGCGCTGTTTTTCTTCGCATGATGGGACCCTGTCAAGTCACTCAGTCTTGCTCTCAGTGAATGACTTTGTCCGACATGAATGAAAAAGCAAGACAGTAGGATATGTTCGAAGGTTAGGCTACTTTTTGTGAGCAACGTGATGATACTGTACGCCGAACGTCAATTTTTCACTTGTGATGGCGAATTACACTTCGTGTTTGCACTGACTCGCGTATACTCTTGTCTGAAGTGCCTTGTGTATCCTACGTGCCTCCAAGATCCGTAACCCCGAAAAATTTTACTCGCAATACCAAGTTGTACTTATTGTTTGTAATGGTTCATGTCAACTTGTCTGAAGCATACTGTGGCACCTATGTGCCTCCAAGATCCGTAATCACGGAAAGCTTTACCCTCAACACCAAGTTATACTTACTGTTTCCATCGCTTCTGGATAACTTGGCTTAAGCCTCTTACGTGCAATGTATCTGATTATACAACGGGTGCAGCGAAATCTTGGAGCTCGCAAAGTCGTCATTTATCGAGATCATCATAGATGGCGCAACTCCACGCCGCGGTATGGATAGAGCCTTCTAAACGACATAGCGCCCGAAGCAGCGTTTGATGAGTATGAGCAAGTGCTTAGTGGTGGCGCTGTGCATTGTTTTTGGACGTATTGTTAAAAAATTAAATTATGGGGTTTTACGTGCCAAAACCACTTTCTGATTATGAGGCACGCCGTAGTGGAGGACTCCGGAAATTTCGACCACCTGGGGTTCTTTAACGTGCACCTAAATCTAAGTACACGGGTGTTTTCGCATTTCGCCCCCATCGAAATGCGGCCGCCGTGGCCGGGATTCGATCCCGCTACCTCGTGCTCAGCAGCCCAACACCATAGCCACTGAGCAACCACGGCGTGTGACGTATTGTGCTTGTGCGAATAAGGGTTCTACAGCGTAGATGAAATTACCGCACCGATATTTGGGGCCCTCTCGGCGACTGGACGTCGCAGCCGCTTGCTGTACCGGTACGCATCGAGCCTGATCTCGCAGACGTTGTTAATGAGCGCGAACAGGGGCGCCAGGGGAAACGCGGCCACGAACAGCGTGACGAAGCCGAACTGGATCGCTGCGACGCCAGAAGAAAGTGTTCGTTATAAAGAGAAAACTGCAGGATCTCGGGCGAAGGCTAACCAGGGTGACAAAAGGTGTGCGTGTATGGCGAAAATCTAGTAGGAGTGTTAAGTTACCTGTGTTACGTTATATGCTGTGTTATGCGTGGATTGACTTTTCCAGTGCGTTATTGTGCACCCATGCATGCTTAAGTGTTTTTCCTGCAGGCACTTACGTGTACTGTTTGATTAATTCCCCATGGAATTGGCTCCCATGCTTAGGTGCCTACATCTGATCCGCCGCAGTGATTCATTCATTCCAGTGGCGTTCTGCTGCTAAGTGTCGAGCACGATGTCGCGGGTTCGAATCCCCGCAGCGATGGCGGCAATTTGACGGGCGTGAAATGCAAAATGGCTCGTTTACTTTGATATGGGCGCACTTTAACGAATTCCAGGTGCATCATCATCATCATCAGCCTGGTTATGCCCACTGCAGGGCAAAGGCCTCTCCCATACTTCTCCAACTACCCCGGTCATGTACTAATTGTGGCCATGTTGTCCCTGCAAACTTCTTAATCTCATCCGCCCACCTAACTTTCTGCCGCCCTCTCCTACACTTTCCTTCCCTTGGAATCCATTCCGTAACTCTTAATGACCATCGGTTATCTTCCCTCCTCATTACGTGTCCTGCCCATGCCCATTTCTTTTTCTTGATTTCAACTAAGATATCATTAACTCGCGTTTGTTCCCTCACCCAATCTGCTCTTTTCTTGTCCCTTAACGTTATACCAATCATTCTTCTTTCCATAGCTCGTTGCGTCGTCCTCAATTTAAGTAGAACCCTTTTCGTAAGCCTCCAGGTTTCTGCCCCGTACGTGAGTACTGGTAAGACACAGCTGTTATAAACTTTTCTCTTGAGGGATAAGGGAAACCTGCTGTTCATGATCTGAGAATGCCTGCCAAACGCACCCCAGCCATTCTTATTCTTCTGATTATTTCCGTCTCATGATCCGGATCCGCAGTCACTACCTGTCCTAAGTAGATGTATTCCCTTACCACTTCCAGTGCCTCACTACCTATTGTAAACTGCTGTTCCCTTCCGAGACTGTTAAACATTAGTTTTCTGCAGATTAATTTTTAGACCCACCCTTCGGCTTTGCCTCTCCAGGTCAGTGAGCATGCATTGCAGTTGGTCTCCTGAGTTACTAAGCAAGGCAATATCATCAGCGAATCGCAAGTTACTAAGGTATTCTCCATTAACTCTTATCCCCAATTCCTCCCAATCCAGGTCTCTGAATACCTCCTGTAAACACGCTGTGAATATCATCGGAGAGATCGTATCTCCCTGCTTGACGCCTTTCTTTATTGGGATGTTGTTGCTTTCTTTATGGAGGACTATGGTGGCTGTGGAGCCGCGATAGATATCTTCAGTATTTTTACATATATACGGCTCGTCTACACCCTGATTACGCAATGCCTCCATGACTGCTGAGGTTTCGATTGAATTAAACGCTTTCTCGTAATCAATGAAAGCTATATATACAGGTTGGTTATATTCCGCACATTTTTCTATCACCTGATTGATAGTGTGAATATGGTCTATTGTTGAGTAGCCTTTACGGAATCCTGCCTGGTCCTTTGGTTGACAGAAGTCTAAGGTGTTCCTAATTCTATTCGCAATTACCTTAGTCAATACTTTGTAGGCAACGGACAGTAAACTGATCGGTCTATAATTTTGCAAGTCTTTGGCGTCCCCTTTCTTATGGATTAGGATTATGTTCGCGTTTTTCCAAGATTCCGGTATGCTCGAAGTCATGAGGCATTACGTATATAGGGTGGCCAGTTTCTCGAGAACAATCTGCCCACCACCCTTCAACAAATCTGCTGTTACCTGATCCTCCCCAGCTGCCTTCCCCCTTTGCATAGCTCCCAAGGCTTTCTTTACTTCTTCCGGTGTTACCTGTGGGATTTCGAATTCCTGTAGACTATTCTCTCTTCCATTATCGTGATGGGTGCCACTGGTACTGTATAAATCTCTATAGAACTCCTCAGCCACTTGAACTATCTCATCCATATTAGTAATGATATTGTCGGCTTTGTCTCTTAACGCATACATCTGATTCTTGCCAATTGCTAGTTTCTTCTTCACTGCTTTTAGGCTTCCTCCGTTCCTGAGAGCATGTTCAATTCTATCCATGTTATACTTCCTTATGTTAGCTGTCTTACGCTTGTTGATTGCTCGAACTTAATCCCGAGACCCCGACTACGGCGTGTCTCGCAACCCATGTGCTGCTTTATAAGTTTGGATATAAAGACACTTGTAAAAGACAATACACGATGATTTAGCCTACCATCTCGCGTGCCGCATTCAAACGCACGCATGCCACCGTCTACGTCCACGCACTCATACATGTACGTATTCGTCGCTTAGATCCCGCGTTTCGGTGTTAGCTGTTCAATCACGCGCGTAGGCAAGTTGTGTGCTTGAGATATTCTCCACTCTTTATGTAACACCTTCCCGCGAAGCGACGTGGGTGCACTGGAGCTGCACTGGAGCTGCACTCACCCATTTGGAGGTACTCGTCGAAGGGTGCGAGCTTGGGGCACTCGTCGAGGTTGAAGTCCTCCTCCCAACGCGCGAGCTTGGATTTCTGCTCGACGGCTTCCTTGCCGAGTCGCCTGCGACGCTGCCGCCACCACGCCTTCACGATGCTGGAACACACACACATACAGAGTCTGGAGTTTTATACTCTGGAGCGAGCATTGCTGCAACTAATACTCCGGTGAGGCTGGCGAGGTTATTGTCATTAAATGTCCAGGACTTCTTAATTCGATTAGATCGGGTGTTTTCTAATGCGATTGACACTATTAAAGTAATTTACGCGCCTTGCGGGAGCTGACTGCCTATCTGTGTCTAACCGTTTTCCCCGCCAACCTGGGTAGCGGGATAGTCCACGGCCGAGTGCGTAGCCCATCGGGCCGCTGTGGTGAGGTGGTTCGAAACCAACCGAATTTCAGCTCTCAGTATATGCTGGCATAGCTTCGAGGCCAGATAGCTAGCCAGATTCCGAAAACTTGGTAGGAGCAATCACAACGGTTATATTACATTTAAAATTGAAGACATCTTTATTTCTTTTTTTTCTCTCATGTTTCACAAAAGAACAAACTCGTTAGAGCATACGAATGAATTGCGCTTATGGAAGCCGTATTATCTTTTTTGCTGGAAACTGGCGTAGTGTTACTACTTACGGAACCACAATGCTATTCCCGGTCCTGATGGCTTGCTGACCCAACATGACGGTGGCGAGCTGGACGAATACTTCGTATAGGCAGCCGCCTTCGCACTGCGGTATGAAACGAAAGGTGGGGTGTTGGTGACAACACGACATGGTACGGATATTTTTGCCGCAAATAAATATAGCTAACGTATATATGGTATTTCTTTAGCTGCACCAAATTTCTAAAAAATTGCCTGTGGCAGGTAGCAGGGTTCTAAACTTCTATCTAAATTACTCGATGAGGCGGCCACTACTTCTATGAAAAACAGAAATGCTCAACTAAATGATTAATATATTTATGCTAGGTAATTTTTTAATTAATTGCTTTACGGTAGATATTTCAATCTACGAAAAATAGCAGGTGCGTTCACAAGCTGTATCCAATTGGAAAGAATTATCAAGACTGCACCAGTTTCGAGATGTTAATTTTCAATGGGTCCGATGAAATGCGTTGGCTGTTTCAGTTACCTTTATCAGGAAAACGCTGTTTTATACATTGAAGCACAAAAATAACTGGGACGCCAATACATTTCGTCAGATACATTGAAAATTAACATCTCGAAAGTGGTGCAGTCCTGAGAATTCGTTAAAAGTAGATAAGCCTTGCGAACTCACTAGCTACAAATCGTTGATTAAAATATGTGCACGAAATAAATAATTAGAGCCTTAATTAGCCCACTTATATTAATTATTGAATAAGTAATCTGAATTCTCGTAGAAATAGTGGTCGCCTCATCGAAGGTTAGAATTGTAATATCTGCCACAGGAAATCTTAAAAAAATTTAGTGATGGTAAAAAAGATAACCCTGTATATGTACAAGTCTGATAAGAGGCTGAACTAAACAGAAATAACTTTACCCGTTTTTTTTCGCTAAACGTTACGCCTTCCAGTGGAACCAGCATCGAGTGGTATCGCTTCGGGACCCCTTTCCTTTTTCATTTTATCGAATGTGCTTTCACCATGCATATGATGAAAGTACATTTATATGGTGAAAGTACATATAAGCATGCGCTAGGCCCACGCCTCCTCCTCCTCATATGCTCGTAGGATGAGTTCGAATGACTCGAGAAAGGCGTAAGGGGAGATCGTGGGATGAGGCCTTTGTTACTACGGCAGAATCAAACAACGTGATGATGACGAAAACGATGATTACGTTGAGAACGATGGTAATGGCTGTGGTTTTGGAGATTATGTTACTGATTTCGCGTTTCGGGGTTGTCTTTCTAGGTTAGCTTAAGATTGTTTTGCATGACTCCACTACTTCACCAGTCTTATCGGTAGCCTACGTAGAATAAATGCGTTTTCTAAATAAGGTGCGTAGAAGTTGAGTTACGCGCTTAGCCACGTAAACAAGAACAAACCTTGTCCAGAGTGTAGCCTCGCCAATGCGCCTCGCGTCCCGGATCGCCTGAAAACCTGAAACGTGAGCCATGAAAAAAATTGGCTGAAGGCTCAGCTTGGTCAAGCCTGGACGATTGCGAAAGCAATACCCGTGGCTGCGCCTTGGTTCGGCTGATGGTGTGGACATGGTTGCCCTTTGTTAAACTTATGGCTATACATCATCCGACATAGCGCCGATCACTGCGAGGAGCCGAGCTGTAGCCCCATTTATCCTCCTAGCGTGACGTCACACCAGCGAGCGCCCTCTCTCGGTAGCGCCGCAGCAGCGGCGCGCAAGGCTTCGCCTCCACCATCGATGCCGCGAGCTGGGGCCCCGTCTCTCGGTCTGGCGTGACGTCACACGGTCACGTGACGCGCAGCTGTGTAAGGAGGCGCCACGACCACCGATGGGCCGAAAGTGCGAGCAGTATTGCTTTCGCAATAAAACAGAGAAAGGTCGCAGACGTGAGCTGAACTTTGATGGTCGTGCGATGTGATGTACACGTGGGCTACTCGTTTGCAGTAACAATCCGGGACATCGGCTAAATGCAGGAAGCGCACGCGCAATTTAATAACGTGGGTAGCTAGAAAAAGACCAACCATCACACGTTCAGTATTTCTGTAGCCCGTTTCATTTAGAACCACGTTTAGGATGCAAAATTTAATGTCTTCTTTCACTGCGGCAATAGTTGGAAGCCCGACGTCGAATTTCTGTGTCGGCTCTTTCCGTTACGTCGACGATGACGGCACCGTCAAATAGTCCTCGTCTGGCCACCTCCTCATCGTTATGTTCACCAATTGCCTCATGGCCGAGAAAAAAAAAAAAACTTATTTCCAGCTAGATCCACTTTGCGGCCCTGTTGAAGCGAATCTGAATTCCCGTTTCTTCTTTATTGTTGCATTGATCGCGTAAAACTGTGATTTTTTTTTCGATATTGCTACATAACTATCGCTATTTTTTTCCCACCCGCCATGGTTGATCAGTGGCTATGGTGTTGGGCTGCTGAGCACGAGGTCGCGGGCTCAAATCCCGGCCACGGCGGCCGCATTTCGATGGGGGCGCAATGCGAAAACACCCGTGTGCTTAGATTTAGGTGCACGTTAAAGACCCCCAGGCGGTCGAAATTTCCGGAGTCCTCCACTACAACGTGCCTCATTATCAGAAAGTGGTATTGGCACGTAAAGCCCCATAAATTTTTCTTCTCTCTTGTACGTTATATATTGGCATGAAGAAATTTTCCAGGTGCGTTTCATACTGTTTGTTTCATACTGTTTCATAAAGTGAGAGCCGCCTACTGTCGCCGTACATATCGCTAAGAAATCACCATTTTTTTTTTGCGAGCCATTAAGGAATAGTTACGAGCAAGCTTTGCATACTGCTTCATTGCGTCGCTGGATTTGAAACTATTTCTTTGTAGCGACAAAGCGTCGTCCAAAGGAACTGAATGGTTGATCATATGACTGAAGGTTAGTTTCTAATCGCAGATGTTATCTTTAGCGAAACATTGTTGAATGATGGTAGCAAGATGTGTAGCCGTTCTCTGACCTTCCCTTGAAGAAGGCGATGTATATGAGGGACGAGTAGTTGTTGAGGAAGGTGAAGAGGAACATCTTGAATGCGAAGCTGTACTCGTATTCCCGCTGCGTCCGAGGCCGTTCTGGAAAGAAAGAAGAAGAAAAAATGACGGGAGAGAGCACGGAAGCATGCACTACAACAACACTACATTGAACAATTAGCAACACTGACGTAATGAAATGTTAAGGAAATATGTAACTCATTTGCATTTCTCAAATTTTTTTCTGTTTCTTCTCAAAACTCTTTTGTATATTAATTGTACATCAGATTTTATATTTGGTTTGACTAGATTTCATAGATTGGATATTTGATTTGATATTTAGTTAAATTGCATGCTTGACTGTTGACTAGCAGTTCATCTGATATTTGGTGATTTTATATATTGGATTATGTTCAATGTTGCTTAACCTGTCCGAATTGCTATTGTGACAAAATAATTCTTTTTGGACCGAAACTAGCCTTGGGCCATGAGTCCACTCAGTGTGTGCGAACTTTATGTTACAAAAGAAATAAATAAAAGCCAGTCAATGAATCAAGAAAGAAGGCTGGTTAGCCTACAGAATTAACAAGGGCCGCAAAATTTTCTACGAATGGTTGCTGTGCTAGCATGTGAAAACATATTAACAATAAAAGTACGCGAGCCCAAATATTACGTGGTCGCATCGTAGAACTGTCAGGTTATTGTCAAGAAGGAGCGATTTATGATGATTCATAGTGTCGGTACATGGGCTACCGGGTATGGGAATTGACGGCCCTAGAAACACCGAGAGCTTCAGAAAGGCCTTAGTCACTATAGCGTCGTAATGCAATAGTATGCTCACTGCTGAGTATACATAGTATTATACTCAGCCATCCCAATAGAGGACGCAGCGTCGCCCCCTTTCCATAGCATAAAGAGCAATCCATCGCAAGGAACGCGCAAATTATGTTCTGTGGTTTTTTTACTACTTGAGCCACCAACGTTCAAATCGGTCTGCATACTAACGCAGTTACTCCGAATAGCGCAAACCATCGCCGCAGGCACTCACCCAGATCTGTCAAACGAGTGGCGACCCAGCCATACACCTGGAAAGAAAGAAGTGAATCTTGGTGAGGTTTCATCCAAATTTTGTCTGCCAATGAGCATCTACTCAGTGGCTTGATGATGAGTAGATCAGTGGCACTGATGAATTCTGCTTTGCGGAGAGCTCTTTGTATGTGTGTGTACGTGCGTGCGTGCGTGTGTGTGTATGTGCGCGTGTGTGTGCGCGTGCGCGTGTGCGTGCGTGTGCCAACGTACCGCCCTCGAATGTATGCAGTGCCTCATAACCTAACTGTTACTGTTGCTCTGAAACCCGCATAAGTCATTATTGTTGTAAACAAAGTAGGTTCCTGGCAAGCGTGAATATTTACCATTCAATGAGTGTCATGTTGAAGTACAAACTTCAGAGGTGAAAAGAGCGTTAAACTCGCAGGGCTGATAGAAAAGAACAGTACACGCGCGTACTAACTCGCAACTGAAAGTTTAATTAAGGCTTTCTACCACGGTGGACTGCGGCACATTCGCAAATCGAACTGAAACCATTTCCCTGTTTTCAAGAATTTTTTTTTTTTTACAACGCAGCCGTTAGCCTCTCGTTGGTCGGCCTATTTTATGTTCATATACGTGGGCGAAAATGTGCGCGAATCTAGGAGGTAATGCAATACCGGGCCGGCCCACGGCGGAGGCGAAGCAGGCTTCACGCACTCAGCAAAGTGAAGCGAAAAGGGCGTACAATCTTTGGAATAATGCATACAACGTACAGAAGAGAATTTTTTTCAGTAAACAACAAGCACAAAACAAGCATAGGAACCACATAATTGATAAAGAGCTCCCGATAACAATGCGAAGCACGTAGCGCTCTCCGCACATGTTTCCCCGTCAATAGATCGTTGCGCTAGCTGCCGCGGCAATGGCAGCTTGCGACGTGGCAGTGACGTCACTAGCCCTTCGTAGATAAAAGAACCAGCTTAGCAACTGAGTTTATTGTTGCTGCAACGGCGCTTTGGCTAGGCAACGCGTAGTTAGGGCCCCGGGAAGGCAGCGTGAATACGTGGAACAGCAAATGGGAAAAGAAATGATACTACGACAAGCAGCGGGGTGCTGTCAAAATTACCATTACTCCAGTTACTCTAAGTCACCTAGTGTCATAACTCTAAAGCGATAAAGCATTGCATACCTCCCTCAGAAGTTTTAAAGGTGGTTTTCAACAGCTTCGCTGGACATCCACTTTCGCAGGACCGCGATGGTGAGTGGACTTTTTCTCTTACTTTAAGTCATTTAAATGTCGCATTGATTTTCATATTCAGTCACTAAGTGGAAGTGCGGACAATAGTAACTGATATAAGGGAGCTGTGGCCGAACTAAATCACAGAGCCCTCTAGCAGCTTAGGATAGAAGCAAGAAAGTAGTTGACGCATGCGCGAGATCCGGCGCTCATGGCCAGCTGGCACCACTCGATTAATTTATTTAGAGCGCAAGAACTTAGGCGCCCGTTCCTGCGTTGAGCGTCGGCGTCCCTCGGCGTAACCGAGCGAAGGAGCACAGCGAAGGATGAGGGAGGGAACGCGGAGCGCGGCGGGAGAGGCTCAGCGCTGCCGCCGAGAGGACCCTGTCGTTCAGAATTAAATTCCTTGCCACAATGCGTAACGAGCTCGAAACACCTAAACAACTGCGCTCTAAATTCGCATTAGGGAGTACCGTAATCGTAGGTGAATTTTTTACGCCAATATCGGAACGTTGTTTGCAGCGTGTCAGAATTCGGAGCGCGTTACAGGTATTGCTGTCCGCACTTGTACGTTGAAACTTTGATGTACCTTGGTAGCGGTTATGAATGGCTTTTACGCATGCGCCGGGGTCCAGAGGGGGCGACAAATTTTATTAAACCTTCAGTTGTAAGCTAACGCTTGTGTGTCCTGTTCTGGTCTTTGAGTCGAGTGCGCCGCGCTTTTATAGCTTTTTAACGATGTGGCAACTGATCCCAACGCCTACCCTTCTGAAGAACAATGTTCATATGACGTCTCGACTGCAGAGTACTATAGTATTGATATATCAACAATAGCTGTCCCTTGGAAACGTGGTGCTGTTGTGCCTCGTGTAGCAGGCCGTTTCTTTAATAACGTTACAAGATGGATATTTAGCGTTGGCATCCTCCGAAGCAGTTAGAATGACGGCTCATGCCAGCTTAGCATTGACGAGTAGTGCATATATTTGCCTAAAGCTCGTCCTTCTAGCTGCAAACAATCTTTCGCCCTTACGAACTTTTGAGATTCAACATTATATGACGCTATTGGCTGCGAGATCAGGGAAGGTATTCTGTAAGAATCAACCTAGTGGACATGTCCATTTGATCTGCTGTTCTGATTGGCTGGGCTGGGCTGCGTGTCCACAGCAGTGACGCGCTACAGCCAATCACCACTTCAGCAGCGGACGAAATGGACATGCCCACTAGGTGGGCTCTTACAGAATACCTCCACAGGCTATAGGGGGCAGCACCATTGGCCCCTATATGGACATATTGGCACCTTAATGTGGATGGGCGGTCAGCGGCGCGTACTGAAATGTACACGGCGGCGCTTCGCTATGAGCCATTCGGGAAGACTATGCTGTTTGGTAATGATACGCGTTGACCGCAGTGAACTGATTAGATATTGCTATCCAATGCCACATTTTTGCTGAAACACACTGAACATTCCTGCTATACGTGAAAGCAGAGCGAAACGCAGTTTCTGCTCCGGTGCATTCATGGTCCTTTTTGTTGGGGCTCGGCTTGCGTTCAACCGACTTTGTTGGCGCTGCTGGTGTGAAACGCAACTTTCTAGTATTCTTGCCTATATTTCTTTGCAGTGAAGTTAACGTAGGTAGTTATTGTTACTCTACTTCACCACTTGAACGCATACGTAAATGACTACCTTTCACTTCTTTATATCTATTCTCAGTCAAATGCAAGATAGTTAATAAGTTTGGTTAAACAGGGTATGCCACTAGGAGTTGCAGCGCAGTGGAAGGATCCTCGTGTGACTTCAAACACGTCCTTCTCTCTCCCCTCCCGGTAAAAGCGTAGCATTCTAGCTTAAGGATGTGGTTGCATAATTACGTGCATGATATTGGTGCGAACGATCTTAAATTATTTTAAGAGTCAACCTTATTAAACTCTTTATTTGTGAAGATAATGACCTCTACTTTCCATCTAGCTAACAAAATCAGGCTAAAGAGCTCATTATATTAGCCGCCAGCAGCTGAGTTTTACGAAATCCTGTGTCTAGCGACTGCAATCTTACAATTGGTCCTCTGGTAACGCTCTATTTCCGCTTCCATTTAATAGCACATAATCAAAGTAGCAAAGCGCGAACATTCGCTTGCGAGGAAAAACTATTTCTGCGTAGTGGACTATCGAAATTACAGAAGGGCACCTCCGGAACAGCTAAGGATGGTTGTGTAACCACTAATCACAGTCACAACCCCGCTCATGCAATTATACGTCTAAGAGCAATTGTATCCCGCGACATCATACGGGCTCTTAAGGTTTTCTTTCTTACTGCTGAGTGATCTCACGCCACCTCGTTGATGTGTCATAGGGTACCACAAATATTGTGAAATCATAAACACACCGTTACCAGGAGTCCCTGAAGCACTGCATTAGTTCACTCCTCGCTTCGACCACCTCATTTATTTCAAACGACGCGAAATGTTCTAGAGAAGTGCTTGAATCACAATTCGGCACTAAAATTTGAATAATTGTGACAAACGGTGGGCGCGATGATCACACATCGCGCGCTCGACACACACAGATTTTATGGCAGTGCAGAGACTACAGCGCTAACCCAAACGAGTCTATACATCGTTAAAGAAATTGCACACCGCCTTATACGACTGCGCTACAACCACGGGGTCAGCAGACAGTAAAGGTTATGTGCGCCGTACGCGCACATGTAAACAAGTATTCGCTGGCAGGCTGCGCGACGCGCCATCCACGCAATCTTGGTTCAGCCATTCTCCGCCAGGCGGCGACTCTGCTCAATCTCGCGAACAATAGTAAGCAAAATTGTGGTAGTATGACTGTGCGCTACGAATATGCGCGTGCGCAGGGAGTTATTAATGTGATTATCATTGTCTGCCAACTTCAGGCGTTTTGAGTCCGTCCGTCCGTCCATCCATCCATCCATCCATCCATCCATCCATCCATCCATGGATGGATCATCATCATCATCATCATCATCATCATCATCATCATCATCATCATCATCCTGGTTATGCCCACTGCAGGGCAAAGGCCTCTCCCATACTTCTCCAACTACCCCGGACCCCGGTCATGTACTAATTGTGGCCATATTGTCCCTGCAAACTTCTTAAATCTCATCCGCCCACCTAACCTTCTGCTGCCCCCTGCTACGCTTCCCTTCCCTTGGAATCCAGTCCGTAACCCTTAATGACCATCGGTTATCTTCCCTCCTCATTACATGTCCTGCCCATGCCCATTTCTTTTTCTTGATTTCAACTAAGATGTCATTACCTCGCGTTTGTTCCCTCACCCAATCTGCTCTTTTCTTATCCCTTAACGTTACACGCTCTTACGCCGATCCAGTAGCTCAAGTTCCATCGACGTCATTACAGCTTCGTGATCTTCAGCTCATTTATTTATTTATTATACCTCAAAGGCCCCAGAGATGGGGTATTACATGAGGGATGGGCTTTAACAAAACAGTGATTCGAGAGCAGCCTTGAAGTGATGAGTGTCGGAGTGGTGCGTGATGTTGGCAGGCAGACCGTTCCAGTCCCTGGCGGTTACCAGCATACGGTTACCAGCATACAAGCATACGCAGTCGTGAATTCTACTCCGACATCGTCATGCCATCATGTTCACGCGACCGTCGTCATGCATTCGTTGTCACACCACCCGGAATGTCATCGTGGTTCCAACGGCGAGACTTCAGCTTCGTCATGCGACTCTTGTCATGCCTTCGTCGTTACACCATCTTCGTCGTACAGGCTTTGCGGCGTAGTCTTAGTCACGCTATTGTCGTCATACACTCGTCGCCACCTCATTATCCTCATACCAATGTCATGCAATCGTCATCATTGTGTCGTCGTCATGCATTTGTTCTCATACCGTTGTTGTGATGCCGCCGCGGTCGTTCTATCGGCATCATCCTAACTTTGTCATCCGACTCTTTTCGGGCCATAGTAGTCATGTCATCTTCGTCATTGCGTCGTCGTCAGGCAGTCCATTTTATGCACCAGAGCTCTCATACAGTCATGATAATGCCATCGTAGTTGTGCCGTCGTCGTCATTTCGGCTTCGTTATCCCTTTGTCGTCAAACTGTCGTCTTCACTCCATTGTCACCATGTCGCCTCGCTGTTACACTGTTATCGTGAAATCATTGAAATCTATTAGGAATCAATCATATCATCGTCATCATGTCGTCGTCGTCCTTACCTGTGTCATTCCATCGAGCTCATTCCTTCCTCGTCATCCCATCGTGACATGCTCGTAAGCGACCTAGGCAAGCGAGTGCTACAGCCAAATGGGACGATACCGACATACGTCGCATATAGCCGAAGCAACGGAAGTCTCAGAATGACCACTACCGATGGCAAACACGAGGGTGAATCAGGAAGTCCTTGCCCCTATTTTCTATTGGGTATTACAAATACACGTATTGTTTTGCCGTACCTTACACTATTTTTCCACTAGTCCCGAAACCGGTGCAGACATTTGTCCCATCGCAGCGCTAAATTTTAGATGCCCCAGACGTAGAATTCGTCCGGATGACTGTGGAACAACCGTCAGACTGCAGTCTTGGCTTCATCATTACACGTAGATCGCTGTGCTACCAGTCGTCGTCGTCGTCATCATCATCATCATCAGCCTGGTTACCCCCACTGCAGGGCAAAGGCCTCTCCCACACTTCTACAACTACCCCGGTCATGTACTAATTTTGGCCATGCTGTCCCTGCAAACTTCTTAATGTCATCCGCCCACCTAACTTTCTGCCGCCCCCTGCTACGCTTCCCTTCCCTTGGAATCTAGTCCGTAACCCTTAATGACCATCGGTTATCTTCACTCCTCATTACATGTCCTGCCCATGCCCATTTCTTTTTCTTGATTTCAACTAAGATGTCATTAACTCACGTTTGTTCCCTCACCTAATCTGCTCTTTTCTTATCCCTTAACCTTACACCCACCATTCTTCTTTCCATAGCCCGTTGCGTCGTCCTCAATTTAAGTAGCACCTTTTTCGTAAGTCTCCAGGTTTCTGCCCCGTACGTGAGTACTGGTAAGACACAGCTGTTATGCAATTTTCTCTTGAGGGATAATGCTAACCTGCTGTTCATGATCTGAGAATGCCTTTTAAACGCCAGTCCTGCCAGTAACACTTCTCAAAGCGAGACACGTTTCCCCACGTTTTCCCTGCGGATTTCCATGGGCGTTCGTCCCTTGCTCCATAGAAGGTGAATCGCACTTCGTTACTCGGTAATCGTTATTCAACGACTGACAGCAGCGCCGTGCCGCGGAGCTACCGGAGGCCGGCGCAGTCCGAGGTCCATCGCAGCGAATGGATATATTTACAGCCGTATTTTGGCTAAACAAATAGGGACAAAGACTTCCTGATTCGCTCTCGTAATCGTGACTTCAGAAATGTGGTATGTCGATACATAGCTCGAATACTAATGGCATTAACGTCGACAGCCATCGTGAGATGAGTCCTGCCGTAATTGTTTCCTTCATGCGTCTAAAAAAAAGAACTACGACTGCTTGAAAAATTAAAAAGAAAAAGCGTAAATAACCCCACAAGAGCGTAATGAAGAACTCCATCATCTCTATGCAGTAGCTGAAAGATCGCGTAGTTTCCACCAGCAAATTCTTTCAGCGGCTCTGTACGCTGAGCACCACGCACCCTGTTCATGCACAGAATGACAGCCAAGTTGATCGTGGACGCGCTGACGGTGGAGCCGATTGTCGCCGTGATCCTGGAGACCTTGCTCGACAGGAAGGTCACCATGAAGATGCGGTATCCGATCACCCCCATGACTGTGCACAGCACCAGTAAGAGCTGCGGCGAGAACGTAGGCAGGACAGATCGTTTTTGTCACGCCACGTTTACGTTTACGTGCACTATACCTCATGCAATAGAGAAGCACGTCCTTTCGTCTTTTACTATTGCAATAGCAATTATATGGACACTCCAAGAGCACTTTCGCCGTCGCCGTGATGTTCCGCACAAAGTCCAAGGGTGGTAACACCGTCGCCGCGCGCCCTACGCTGTATGTGCGAGTGAAGGCGCGCGAGGGGAGACGAGGATCGCGGCTCAATCTCGCCCACGTGATAGAGACAAAAGCGGGCAGGAAACGCGCCGTCTCCCGTCGTGAGCGAGGCACCCAACGTTGCGAGGCAGTGGGGGAAGGAGAGAGAGAGAGGGGGGCCATTCTATTCCGGCTGCAATTGCGTATGTGGCGGCAGTGCGCAGTCGCCCGGCCATATCTTGAGAGCGATCTGCGTTCGGGGCAGAGTCTAGGTGCGTCGGCGGCTCGTAGCTTTGTGCGTGCTGTGTGTGCTCGACGCTCACTTTTCGTTGAAGCGATAGACAGCATGAGAGTCACTTCGCTCGCTGCTGCTGCCGCGTTTCCTCATGCCAGCGTTTTGACACCGAGCTTCCGCGGTCATCGAATCAAATGTATTCGTGTTTGCTTGTGCGCGCGTGAGACCATGGTTTTTAATTTACTTAGTGTGCTTATCTTTACAAGCTTATACGACCGATAAAACAACTATCTTTACTTCATATAGCTGTCCACTACTTTGCTATCGCAATCCATGCTTCGCCTTCCGGGCGAAACAGCGTATTTTTCGTTTAGAAAATAACAAGAGGTCAACTAAGTGTCGACGCTGAAGAAGACAAGCTCGACGCACATGATGGTTCAAGTGATTCGGTGGTTAAATGTTGACTTTGTTTCGCTATTCTGTATTTTCGCGTTCGTTATTCACTGATTTCGTGTTTTATTCGTATCGGATTTCAAACGCAATTACGTCAGCCTCATCTTCTTTAGTGTCGACACTTTGTACGACGAGGCGAAGCAAGTCGATCCCGGAGATAGCAGTCTATGGTGCAATGTGGTTAATTTGCGACTATAGTGGCGCTAATTACGCCCGTGCCGTTATTGCACCTGCTTTGCGACTAATTTTCGCTTCTTGCCTCAACGAACTACATTTTGATATCTTTTACGACTCGCTACGACGCTCTGGAGGCACGAAAGGGCCGTTTTTTTTTGGATGTTGTTACAAGATACCCAGACCCCAGAAACTCCAAACCCGTGTGAAGCCAGAAAATAAGGCCTTGTCTTCAGAAATGATCTGCGCGGCTATTATTTCTTAAACCCACCGGCTTGAGGCTGGTATCGCTATCTGAAGCCTCCTGAGCTGGATTATTTGGTTAGACAGACACTTCTTATAGGACAGAGCAGAATGACCAATTGTGACCAATTGAGCTACCACACCAATACTTCAGGGCACATGCACCAAACCTCGCAATCTTTAGTGTGTAGTTCAGGCATGTATTTAAGGATTTCTCGTTATTGTGCAGTATAGCATAAAGAAGATATTACGATGACGCACCATGAACAAGAGGATAACATTGGCAGCGGCGACCCGACCGATCCTTTCCCAGAAGGGCACATGGGGCTCGTACCTCTGCAAGACAACGCTTGGTTGAAGTCAACGTTGCAACGTAAAGCAGCCAAGTTCATAGCTTTTTGGCAGTAAAGCTTAATTGAAACTTGGGAACCATATATTGCCTTTGAGTTTCTCACGCGAATACCTACAGTAGGGCAATTGACTCTGTCTAGGCTTAGCATTGCGTTGCACACCAGCAAATTATGGCCTTTGCTTGGGGATGAGAGATGAATTACGTCAGTTATGAAAAACGATCTACTTTCGCTAAAATGTGTGTTCACGAGCATCCACAGTAGTACTAAGTGTACTTTCGCGTGGCATGACCAAATTAGCCACCTCATTGGTTATGTTGAGCTGATTTCGGCCCTTCCAGAACTTACCTAATAAATTATATTAGTTTGACATTGCTGTTTCAATATGTTGCATTATCGCTTTCAGACGCGAATTATAATCGACTGGTAAAAAACATGCCAAATTTACACAACTTCATTCCGAAGCACTCGATACTCCAGTGCAAGACAAGATAGTAGGTTTGGGCATTTTGCATTTTCTGGCTATTAATTATAATTAGAGATTAAATGATTGTCTAATTATTGTGAAGTCAGTAATGCTCCGTTCTTGCATTAAAAAAACAAATCAATATATTGAAGGACGCGAACATCTTTATTATTGGCCACACGAATTACCACAAAGAAAAATTATTCTTTCTGCATTGTTGCCGGCATGCGGCAAGCAAACAACTCGTCAATTATTGTGGTACTTTCAGCAATGTGGTCGTCTGTAGCAGTACGGGGCGCATTGGAAGTGAAATGGAATTCGCGTTAACTATGCAGAGGGCCCAATTCACTTGAAGTTCAGTGTCTGTTGCTTTTTCTTGGCCACCAACCCATAGTACCGGCAAAAACAAGTCGCATGCACAAATGTGGACGCCAAGCCATGTATGGTTGTCAAACTAGAGCGTTTTGCCCGCGGTATGATGGTTCTTGAGACACCGGTGCGGCCTTTGTCATCTGGTCTTGACTTCTTGAGCGCCCCCCTCAATACTCCTCTACCCTATTTGGGCAATAGGGTCTAGTTTTTCTTTTTTTGGAAGTGAGAATAAAGGCGAACGAGAACTGACAAAAAAAAAAGAACAACAAGAAACCTGAGGGAAGTTCAAGACATGGGCACTGTGTCCACGCACGCAACAGTTGCTTCTTTGCGTATCAGAACAAGATATTTCAGCAAATTACTTTTTTATTTTATTATTTTGTTACGTTCGTAAACACCATTTTCCAGTTAAAGCGCGTTTTAAAAGGAACTCCGTCGCACCGCCTTTCTTGTGTTTTGGGGGGAGGTTGAAATAACCCTGGTATTCGTCTATGCAAGATCTCGACTGTCAGTCTTTTACCGTATTATGTTTGTTTGCTTACGAGGGTGACAGGGTTCAGCTTATAGACGCGTGCCTTGGCTTCGTATTCTGGATTCACCACTTCCTGCACGGCAAAAACAAAAAACAGTGATTAACCAAGAGTCCATATCTTTGGCGAGACCTGCAATATTGAACGACTCAAACATATGCACGGGTACTATAATGAATATCTGACGGAAAACTCCCTTGTCAGTCTGTTACATCTTTATAAAGGTGAAAAGAAACAAACTGTCCCCTTTATATCCCGATGTGGTACGCGAGTGATACCTGCGTTGGCTAAACGACCCTTGTTGTGCGCAGCCTTTAAGTGGGCACTCGAATGATTCCTGGGTGATTAAGCGGTAATGATGAGTAAGGTGTGTCGTACCTCCGCTCATCTTACAGTGGCCTGTTGGCAGTAGGTACTGTATATATACGGCAGCGAAGCTGCAAGTATTGCACTTCAACTTCCGAGCTGTACGTCCGTGGTTTTATGAAATATCAGTGCAGCCTGCTATGAAAGGGGCGTACGATGACTGAGGACATACTTGAACCAGCGGGCATACGGTAACATATATACAGGAAGTTTCAGCGAACACTTTAAAAATTTTGTAAAGGTTTCCTGTAGCAGACAACTCAATTATAGATTATGAGCCGGTCTACTCAAAGCGGCGGACACTACTGGCAAAAAAAGCTATAATGCAAAATTAAATAAATAACAAGAATTCACTAATAAACTGTTAAGCTAATTATGCCCCATATTGCAATTTACAAATTCTAGCAGTGGATTTCGAAAGGCGGATCCACTTGGAAGGAATTCTCAGGACGACACCACTTTCGAGATATAAATTCCCGACCTTTGTGGAGAAATGCATTGGCGTTCCAGTTCCTTGTGTGCTTCAGTGCATGAAACGACGTTTTGTTAACAAATTAACTGGAACGCCAATGCATTTCTCCGCAAAGTTCGGGAATTTACATCTCGATACTGGTGCCATCTTGAAAATTCGTTCCAAGTGGATCCGCCTTGCGAACTCCACGGCTATAATTAGTAAATTGCAATATGGGCAATAGTATAATTAGTTAAAAGCTTAATTAGCGAATTTTTATTAATTAGTCGATTTCGCATCTCAATTTGTTTGTGCAAGTATTGTCCGCCGCTTCGATTAGACCAGCTCATGAACTAGAATTGTAATATCTGCCTTAGGCAACTTTTAAAGATTTTTGAAAGTGTTCGCTGAAACACCCTGTATATTGTGGAGCATTAGGAGAACCTAAAGTTAGAACAGTTAATCGGACCTTGTATTACTGGTACATAACAAGAAACAAATGGTACGGCGAACAGTTATGGCGTGAACATAGCAACAACAACAAAAAAAAATGAAGCCTGCGAAAAATAAAAGAAGCGAACAACAATAAAGAAAGAAGTGCCTCGTAAAAAGGAAGATGAGTACGTTTTGCTACATATACTCGTAAAACGACGTCCACGACGACGAGAACAATAGAATTTAAGGCCCTTTAACAACTCTCGATGCGCAATAATCTAAGTACTACCGAAGTAACCCACATTGAATAAAGGGTGGTGTCGGCGGATTCATTGCAATATCTGGTGGTCCGCGCGGCTGTTGCGAAGCTCACCGTGAGGGTGTCGACGTTGCTGAGATTCCACTCCCAGGCGAGTACAACCTGTTGGCGCTTCCAGAACTCGATGAATATGGTGGCTGCAACCGCCAGCAACGTTATCGAGATGGAATGGTCTCGAAAGTTCAGATAAAGACAAGTGCTGGATATGACGCTTGCGCAGCTGAGCTCACGAAGTCGTGGGTTCAAATCCAGGCCGAGGCTGTCTGTCGATTTTCGATGGGCGCGAAACGCAAGAACGCTCGTGTATACTTATATATAGGAGCAAGTTAAAGAATCCCATGGGATCGAAATTAATCCGGAGTTTCGCTCTACGGCGTGCTTCATAATCATATTGTGGTTTTGGCACGTAAAACACAGGAAGAAAATGAATAATGTTTCAGGATAATGTCATCTTGCAATGGAGGTACGGGAGGTGTGCTCTGGAGCTGAGGTAAAAAAAATTATAAGGTTTTACGTGCTAAAACCGCGAACTGATTATGAGGTACGCGCTAGTGGGGGACTGCGGAAAAATTTGGACCACCTGGCGTTCTTTAATCTGCCCACAAATCTAAGTACTCGGGTGTTTTCGCATTTCGCCCATCCAAATGCTACCACCGTGGCCAGGATTTGATACCGGGACTTCGTGCTTAGCAGCCCAACACCATAGCTACTAAGCGATCACGGAGGGCTTCGAGCTGAGGTCAGACTGTGCTTATAAATTAGCAGGCCTAATGGCACGTTGGCTACGGACATTCGTATTGCTATGTGCATATTGCTTATTTCTTTTGGACAATACGCACAGGCACCTCGGCGAGGAAAACGAACTGCTCCAGGGTCTCGAGGTGTCAGGTGAATTGGCCTGCGCTGCAGTTGTTTTGTAAATATACTTTGTTAATAGCCTTCAGTGTTTAATCCCTCGTTCGCGTAACATTCTGGTGGACGTGCGGGGACGCGCCGCATTACTTTCATCGTGCCAAAATCCTCCATTGACGCTCCCAACGAACCAGAACTTTCTTGATGTTCACGTCGACGGTTTCCCTTTGACGGCGTTAATAGATACTGGAGCACAGATGTCGATAATGAATGCTAACCTCCTTCGTCGACTAAAGAAGGTTATTACGCCTGGTACTGCACGGGCCGTACGCGTCGCCGATGGCAGTACTGTCGCCATCACTGGAATGTATGCTGCCTGTGTAAGTATCGCCGACCATCACGTTCCTGTTCCTTTTACAGTACTGACCAATTGTCGCCACCATCCCCCCCCCCTCCCCCCCCCCCTCCCCAATACTCGGACTAGACTTTCTTACGGCGCATTCCACTCTGATCGACCGTTCTGCCGGTACCCTTTGCCTCGACCTTCCTCTTCTCCCGCATATTGGGACCGAACTCCCGAACAAGTTTAGTATGACTGCCTTCGTCCACCTTCCACCTAAAGCCTTGACTTTCGTCGATTTGCTATCATCTTTCCCTGTGCCCGATGATGATTACGTCATCACATCTGTTCCTGATGTACTTTTGATGCGCAAAAGTAATGTGCCTCCCTCCGTCGTAACCGTTGTCGATAACTGGACATGCGTCCCCGTCGTCAATTTTGGCCTGACAAAGCAAGTGCTACGGCAAGGCATATCGGTTGCCATGCGGCATGCTATAGCAGATGATCACGTCACGAGTTTTTAAGTCAACGTCTGCTCCGATTCTTCACCATGTCAACGGGATGCAATTTGCCTCGACGCGAGATGCAGTCCCATGATTGCTGCTGCCTTATTGCCTGAACAAGCAGCAGCTGTGTTCAGGCAATGCCGCCTTTTGGTTTCCAACTCCTGAGGTTAGAACTAACTATGGGCTTCAGACTTTTGAACATACCATTATGACTTTCTTGAATGACAACAAAGGTATCGAAACGCTCATACACGAGTTCCCAAGTAAAATACGTTACAAAAAAAAAGAGTTAAGGATCTGTTACTTAGGTCATAACACACAACTTAGACCTACTGTAGTCTTAACGTGGCAGATTATTTACAACATTGCTAGATAACGGCGGTTTACTTATTGATTTCTGTGTGCTCTCTTTCCTGTTTCTTTTCACAGCCGTAATTTCAAAAATTACTATGTCGAAACATTTATATACTGTACAGAATTGTGGATGTTCCTTTTTCGTGCGATTTTAATGTTACTTTAGAAGAAAGCTTGTTGTCGTCTCAAATGCACTGTTTGTCACCACGAGGAGGATAGCTAGGCCTCGTCAGGCATACAAAGCCTTTAGCCTCCCTCCTGATGTGGTGATGCATGTTTGGATGCTGTATGACATTGCAAAAGAGAGAATAAACTTTACATGTTCGACCTCAGCAATCGACAACTGAGTCCGATTTCACTTGTTAAGCCCTACATAATTACTAGTGATGCTAGCTCCATACATCGCCGGCCATATCGAGTTTCTGCTTCAGAGCGTAAGGTTATTCAAGATAAAGTGAACAAAATGCTTGCCAAAGGCATTGATTAACCCTCGTCGAGCCCTTGGGCGTCGTCCTTTGAGCTTGTTAAAAAAAAGATGGCACGTGGCGTTTTCGCGTAGATTATTGCCATCTCAGCCGAATTACCAAAACGGACGTCTACTGCTTGCCTCACACTGACGTCACCCTCGATCGTCTCTACGGTACCAACTAATTTTCACCAATAGACCTTCAGTCTCGTTATTGGCAAACTTCTGTGAATGAAATGGATGAAGAGAAGACAGCGTTCGTCAACCCTGATTGTCTAAATCAACTCAGTTATGCCATTCGGTCTGTGCCATGCCTCGGCAACGTTCGAACCTATGATGGACTCTGCTTCAATGGTTCAAATGGTCAACATTCATCTGCTACCTAGACGACGTTCTCGTACATTCCCCTACATTTGAGACACACCTTGAGCGCTTATCAGCTATTCTTCAAGTATTCCGGAAGGCTGGGCTAAAACTGAATTAATCAAAGTGCGACTGCGGCCGCCGGCAGATCACAGTGCTTGGCCACCTCGTCGACGCTTTTGGTATTCGACCAGACACGGAGAAAATTCGTCCTGTTACGTCTTTTCCTGCACCTAAGTCTGTCAAAGACGTCCGAAGTTTTGTAGCGCTAAATTCCTACTTCCGACGGTTTGTGAAAAATTTCACAGGGATTGCCCGACCACTTGCTTTTCTTCTGAAGAAGAATGTGTCGTTTACGTGGGGTCCCGCTCAAGTTACCACTTTTGCCCATCTCATGGATGGATGGATGGATGGATGGATGTTATGAGCGTACCCTTTGGAACGGGGTGGTGGGTTGCGCCACCAAGCTCTTGCTATTATACTGCCTAATGTTCTACCTAGATTAAATAAAAAAACACTATGAACTCCCACAAACAAATTTTCTGATCCCCTATTGCGAACTGTGCTTTTGTACGTCTCCGTTTTTTGTCGTTTCCCTATTTTTATTTCACCAATCTTCCACTCGCTCCTTACTAATCCCTGCGGACATGTTTACTTTTCCACTGCTCTCGCTGAACCCAAGGGCTTTAAGAAGGCCAGTGGTGCCTAAATATAATACTGGGTCGACGTCTTCACATCCTAATAACACATGATCCATAGTTTCCCTAGCTTTACCGCAGCAAGTACATGCTTCTTCTTCCTTCTTATATCTCGCTTTATAGGTGCGTGTTCTAAGGCATCCCGATCTCGCTTCGAAAAGTAATGAGCTTCCCTTTGAGTTATCATCTATTTTTTCTTTCCTGATTTCGTTTCCGATTCTCACCACGCCACCTATACTGGCCTACTTGAACCCGTTCTCTTCTAGAGTGGTTCGGATGAGGCAAGGTTGAGAGATGCCACCAAGAGGCTAGGATTAAAGATGCCATTGTAGACGGCCACAGAATATTTTTGACCACGCGAAGTTCTTTTACGTGCTTACAATACATGGTACATAGACTCCTATTTTTTTGTATTCCATGCCCTCGGGAATGTGACCACCGCAGTCTGAATTTGAACCAGTGACCTCGTATTCATTACGAAAACATTATAATCACTGATCTACTGTGGTGGGAAGAGAGGCATGACCCTAAATGTGTGACTACTTTAGAATTTTTAGTGTAACTGCTAAGATCAGAGTGCGGACTTAGCGATCTATCGTAGCTTCGGACGGGAGTGATGAGGTTAGGTACTTTGGTAGCAAGCATTTGTTCCGACATACGAGTACCGGGTAATCACCCGGTACTTGCGTAGTGTTAGTTGTTAATTATGCCACGCGGCTTTATCGAAAAAAAAAAACGAAGCGTACTATAAGCTCCACAATCACTATATTGAATATACTGATATTAAACATATCGGATCCTATATAAAATCATATATGTTTCAATATGTCATAGATGATTATTGGATAAAGGAAGTACGGGGCATTTGAAAATTTTCAATAAGTGGGGCATATCATTTTCCCTAATAATCTAACTAGTAGCATTTAGAATATTCATAGCAATAATTTTCTTTAGCAATTGGACAGTGGCCACAACATGACATAAAACGTGACTTACACTCACCCCATAGCGACATAAATACCGAGAATCCGACTGTGCCCGAGTTGTCAAATATTGAAATAATCTGTATGAAAAAAGAGGAGAGTAAAAGCAGACGTTGGTTTGCTGTTCGATGTTGGTTGTAGACCTAAAGAAATTGCCTGTAACATAATTCATTCGGATGTCGCCAACCTTTCAACAAACATTTGAGACAGATCATGGGAACCTCAACCGTCGACAACATAAAAGCGGGTTTTCCCACACCAAATGTCGCGATAGCTGCTTTTGAGAATTGCTCTTTAAAATTTTCTACAGAACCACATGCCTCAATTAGCGATGCTTTTAGCTGACTAGAAGCCCCGGTTTTGTTAGGAGTCAAACAATATAGGACAGGGTGAAAGTCTGCAGCGCCTTGTAGTTTTCATGTAAAATTCGCAAGTTATCAGGAAGAAATGCACCCTTCATTTCCTGGAGAACCTTTTACTAATGCAAAAGCCGATTTCAAACGCGTTAGCGTTAGTTAACATGACAGTCTAAAACTTCTGCTGTTTTAATGTGCGTTTCTCTAAATTAGGTCACGCTAAACTTTGATATTCATCAAGCAGACGCCAACCTGCTTTGTCTGCCGCAAAAGTATAGCCATAGACGTCTCCCTTTCGAGGAATACCTTACAGCCTTATCTACCAACCTGGCACCGCTATCGCACCTGCGTTTCTCACCGTCGGTGACGTATTTTGCGGCTATTTTTTGCCACATGATACGAATACTACTCCAAGAATGGTATTTGACGACGAAATAAAATGTGTAGCAAACCCTTTTCGCGTCCTCCTGTGCAGTGTCCTAACCCTTTCGAATGTCCCAAAGCCTGCTTTCCTGCAAATGAACGGCTGACCAAAATTTGGCGGCTGATGCATTGCTAATGTCCTTACCTCAGTGCCAGTTGATGCATATTTTTTTTTCCGTTGCGCACATCCTCCTCCCCCCCCCCCCCCCTCAAACCACACACACACACTTATGCACGGGAGCCTATGTCCAGACACTATAGCTTCGAGCCAACATTTCCACATAGAAACGTTTTGATGGACTAGTCACCAAGACGCAACGATAGCTTCAAGCTAAACGTTCCAGGCTATGGCTTACTTTCTCAGCGCATGAAGTTAATCAGTTACTATTACATTGCAGAACCGCATCGAGTCAGTATAGAATAAGGCGGTAAGATTCATACTTTCCTCATGTTCACCCCCTATACGAGCATATCATTCTTAAAAAGCAGCATCAACATTTCCACTCCGAACAACTGACGGAAATAATCGCGCTTAACCGTCTTTCATTCTTTATATTACTGTGAGTCAACATTTGCAACGAATCGCATTAAACCGGCAGATCACATTCCATCCAGGCGGTATCATGAACACAAAGTGCAACCCATATTTGATCGTACACTAAAGTACCAATGTTCACCTCTAGTGCAATCTATAAACGAATGGAACGCGTTACCAAAAAACATTGTCGCTTGCACTGATGCAGCTAGTTCTCAAAGGGAGCTTCTGGAGCATCTCCATGAATAACGGCTATTTTTGTGTGTATGTCTCTCTTACAATTATGTCTTTTTTTGTTTACTCACGCACATGTGTCACTCAAACTTTATATTATAGTACAGTACTCACCGATTCCGAGATTAATTTCAGTGTTGCCGTTATTTATGCGCATTCGAAATTGTGTAATATTTATCTCGTAGCGCCTGGTTCAAATGTGAATAACATCCCGTAAGTGGCGTTAAACTTCCTTTATATGACGGTGTCTTCCTGTCACCCAAATCGTTTCTTCTTGTTTGTTCAGGCGTTTGACACAATGATTTTGTACTGTACCTCCCACCCCCTTTCTAAGTGGCACCCCCCTTCAGGGCGTTTAGGGTACCTAAATAAATAAATAAAATAAATAAAAATCACGCATCCATTCAGTTTGTATCAGCGCTTGAATTCATTCATGTGCGGTCGAGTCACTGTCGATTTCTAGTGACACGATTAATATATGAACGCTAATGAGACAGACTTAAAACAAGTTCTATAGGCTCGCTGAGACGGTTCCCTGTGATGTGAAGACTCCGCGCTAACCATATCGCGCAGTAAGTTTAGCGAGCATTATTCTACTTTCAATTGAACTGGTAGCGCACACGATAAGGCAAAAAAAAAAAAGAATGTTTAGTTTCAGTGCCCCTTACCCTTGCTTCGAAGGAACATTCGGGTTTGTAATCTCACTTAAGACTACAAGATTGAATCGTTTGGGTCTCAGTGTAATTGCGAAGACAACGCGAGCTCCAGGGATTCCAGGAAACCCATTTTTTTCCGCAAGGTCCACGAATGGATTCATTGAAGTATAAGTAATCACATGGAATCTATCCATTCTATCCAATGTAACCCACTTATTCTAAAGTATGAAGTTAAGAACGACGCCCGACATGCGCTTAGTTTTCCGCTTTCGCCATGTATACTGGTAGCCATACTTTGGGCAATAACCGCATTCTCGGAAAGAGCCAGCTTGTTACTTTTCAAGGAGGCTTATTAGCCCTGACACGACTACACGAACACGAAAGCTGATCTAGATTTCATCATTTATTCTACTTTTGTTTCAAACACACGCAAGACTTGCTGACCGAGGTGAGCGAAAATCCCTCATGTCCAGCCTTGTTTATAGTAGTCACCCGTGCATCGTACCCTCGTGATGGTGCATTTGTTCTTGAGCATGTCGTAGGGACACAGCTTCATGCAGCTCGGACACAGCGTGAAGTTCCCGAAGGTGTTGGGGTCGCACGCCTCCTCCCTGCGAGATAAATATTTCAAGGACAACCGCTAGGCATGCGAGTCTGGGCTCTACTGGTGTTCTTATGCATCAGCGAGTTCCTAATCTTTTTGTTCACTGTTGCATGATCAGTCATCTCTCATGAAGCTTCTTCGCCACTTTAGAAGCACAGGCGAGATATGCACGCAGCAAGCTTGAGAAGATAGCTGAATATACTGTACATGTTTGCGCGTGAAGGCGGCAATGCTCTTTGCAGGATCATGTGCTCACATCACGAGTTTTGGTATTTCTGCCACTTGGTAGTTATTTCAGCTGCTGGAGCCGTCGAGAACCCCATTAGAGAACAACCCGACAGCTTAGTCACTTGACCGACATCATACAGGTAAGGCCTACTACGTTAATCACCATGTAAGCGGCGTCAACGATCTCTTGAAAAAAAAAAAAAATGTTAAGCTACGCTAGATCTGCAAATGAAACAGCCTAGTGACTGTAGTGTGAAAACGTGAGAATATTAAGCTCTAGGGAGAGATAGAGAAGTTATATGAAAGGCAGGGACGTTAACCGGGACTGAGCCTGGTTGGCTAACCTGCAATGGGGGAAGGGAAAACGTGAGGGAAAGTTAAGTTCTAGATGGGGGGGGGGGGGGGGGGGCACAGAAGAGATTAAGAGGACATGCGTCGGGCTGTCAACCTTCTACGCGTTCAGTCATTGCTGTCTTCCTTCTACGTACTCGCGCATCGGCGGCATCGGGGCCACCGTTAAAAATACCCAGTCTCTATACGAGACAATATGTGAGAAAACATGTTCTAATGCAACCGAAGCGTGGCGACAAACAGAGGTGTCAGCAGCGTGGTACACGTGGATTGAAAGCACAAAACGGAGGGAAGGGTTGCTCGGTCTTCAGGCCTAGCGCCACTACAGACGCTCGACCGGGCTGTTCAGCTGTGCCCATGTAACCACTTCTTCCTCGTACACCAGCCACTTCTGAAGAATTTGGGCATCACTTTTAATTTTACAGCGATCGGGCTCTCACTATACTCAGTAAAGTGGAAAGTTGGGCTAGTTGGTGAGTGATCATTATAGCTTGCTGGTGAAGCAGCGCACTGACACTGACACAGTGAAGACAAACAGGAAAAGACGACACTCGACGGCAGCGAGTGTCGTCTTTTCCTGTTTGTCTTCACTGTGTCCGTGTCAGTGCGCTGCTTCACCAGCAAGGTATAATGAAGTCTCACTATACTGTAGTCGTTTTAATGTCCATCGGTGTTCGTCGCAGCAATCCCAAAACACCTGTATAATCCACATACATACATACATACATACATACATACATACATACATACATACATACATACATACATACATACATACATACATACATACATACATACATACATACATACATACATACATACATACATACATACATACATACATACATACATACATACATACATACATACATACATACGCACAGTGGTAGAGTAATTCGTTTCTGCAGGTATTAAAGTGCGGCTAGCGTTAGCAATAGCCCGTTCAGTGCCATTTTGCCATGGCACAAAGACTCAGTAGCATCAGTGTGCAGTTCAGCATCGTCATATTATACAATGTTCCCAAGTAAGGGCGGTGTTTGGAGGCGCCACTGGAGCTCGGAGAAAGCCTGTCTCTGCTCTGTACCCCCAACAAACGGTATATCCTCTTTTCTTTAAACAACTCAGGGGCTTTGCGATCTTTGCAAAAATTTTCCACATAGCGTCTGTAGTATGCGCAGAGGCCTAAGAAGCGGCGCACGACACATTTGTGGGCTGGTTGTGGAAATGCGGCAACAGCCTTACTCTTTTGTGGGTCTGGCCCAACACCATCGTGACTAAACATGTGGCCCAGGGACTTCAGCTCCTGATAACCGAAGTGACATTTCTCAGGTTTTAATGATAGCCCTGCAGAGCGATTTCCAAGGAACACGGACTGAAGACGCCGCAAGTGCTGCTCAAATGTCGGAGAAAAAACAATGGCGTCGTCTAACTAGACGAGACATGGTTGCCACTTAAGACCTGACAGCATGGTATCCACCATCGTTTTAAAAGTCGCGGGAGCTGAGCGTAATCCTAAGGGCCGCACCTTAAATTTGTACATGCCGTCAGGAGTTACGAACGTAGTCTTTTCGCGATCACGGTAATCAACTTCAATCTGCCAGTATAAGCTTCGTAAATCCATTGAAAAGAAATATCAGGCATGTCGTAGGCGGTCTAGTGAGTCGTCTATACGGGATAAAGGGTAGACATCCGTTTTCGTCACCTTTTTCAGTTTGTGGTAATCCACGCAAAGCCAAAGAATGCCGTCCTTTTTGACAAGTACAACGGGGGACGCTCACGAAGTGGTTGAGTGTTGAATTACGCCGTCGTCGAGCATTTGCTTAACTTAACAACGAATCCCCTTTTTGCTCCTTTTGTGACACTTGGTAGGCATGCTGGCTCACGGGACCTTCAGTCGGGTCCGTTATAATGCGGTGCTTCGCGATGGGGATCTGTTTTACTTTTGACGGGGGTGCAAAGCCATCACTGAACATGCATAATATATGGCGTATGCGCTCTTTATCTGTGACTGAGGGCTCAGAATTTACATGGACTGTACTGAGAACCGCGGTATTACTCTGGATGGCTGCAAAAAAGCCCGCTAAGCGTAGAATGTATTGCATCCCCAATGCCTTCAAAGTGAGCCATGGCCATTCGTTTTGCCAGGCATTAGTACTCGCCGCTGAAGTTCTTAACTAAAATCTCAGTCATCCTGCAGTTGAATAACAGCGTGCATGACGCAGACTTTGCCGAGTCAAGAGCACCGACAGGTTTCCTTCAGCGATGCCGCAACTGTTATGATCGCAGTCACTTTGAACGGTTATGAATATACTACTTCGAGGCGAGAGTGTCACAGTGTCAAGCCACACGCACTGCTGTCTTTCGCGTGTTACATTCTTGCAGTCCGGCGACCTAGTTGGAAAATGTCATAGTCAGCTCCCGAAGATCAATAACAGCTCCGTGCTTGTGAAGAAATATCATCCCAAGGACGACTTTCCAAGAGCACTCGCACAACACGATGAAAGAGGCAACGTACGTTGATTAGCGAATTTCGAGTCTGGCGGAGCATCTCCCCATCGGCGTCGAAAGATGACCGCCTTCTGTCCGGAGGCTTGGTCCATGCCATGGAGTCGTAACTTTTCTCACTTGAGCAGCTAGTTCGGCACTGATAACAGAATAGTCGGCGCCAGTATCTACGAGGGCCGTGACGTGGTAGTTGTCGACCTGAATGGGGATGTCGGCGGAAGCACCGTTGCCGTCAACGGCATGCGGCTGTGATAGGGACCTTTAATCTAAAGGAAGCAGAGAGTTTCAGTCACACACCTTCACTGTCAGCGCGTCCTCGTCGGCGACACTTCACTTCGTCGTACTCAGCTTCCGCAGAAGTGGCAAATATATATATATATATATATATATATATATATATATATATATAGAGAGAGAGAGAGAGAGAGAGGAAGGAGTGTGAACCGATGGAGATGGATACGAACGTCGGTCCCACCTTCTGGCAGCTGAGTGGTTCTACCTTTCACCTACTCCGCCGATGCTACAGCACGAAACACTTCAGACTTCAGCGCCTTCAGCCCGCGGTCAAGCCACTATCTGCTATGAGTGATTGACGCCAGGCGTGGCAGCTTACCTGTAATTTAGAGCACCAGCACTTACATGAAAACACTTAAAAGCCAGCGCGAAATGCGACAAGTTGGATAGTAAAGAGGAGCAAGAAGGCATGCCTCGCCACTCGTTTACTACTGCCTCTTCCACAAAAGAAAATATGGACGAGAGTCAACCCACAAGGCCGCTTTCTTCCCAAAAGCAGGCTACACGCGTGCAGCGGCGAATGATTTTTCCAACCGATGCCACACGTAAACAATGAGAGATTTACTACGTGTAAAATTCCGCCAGGTATCGCGTCCCTGCTTCTCATTGTGGCTGAAGCAGCTATTTTTTTTCTTGCGCACTATATATAGAAGTAAGGGTTTTACTCTAAATTTATGTTAGCATTTAATGCAAGGACACCGAGCTCATAGAGGTAATCGGGCGCACGTATTGTTTTTATTAATCGAAAAATGAAGCTCTGTCCGTAATCCGGTGTGTGAATCGCAGTCAATCTATAGTTGGTCGAATCCACCTAGCAGCAGGTACTCGTACGCACGTGGGCTTATTGGTGAGCATGTACGCGAGTCCGTAGAGTGACGTGAAGATCCCGACGAAGGCTGGCAAGACCAGCATGGTGGTGTAGAAGCCGACCCAGGCGAAGTACAGGCCAACCTTCTCGCCGAAGTAGCGCCTGTTCGGACACATTTATCATATCAGGTTCGCGCATGTTTTACGAAAGACTCATTCTACAACTAGCGGCCTTTTCTAAAGTCACTTAGATAAAATGCACGCGCTCTAAATTTAGGAAAATCAAAGCAATAGTTTAGAAAACAACATGGTGCTCAAACGTTTTAGTAAGGAAGTTATATGAGCAGTTGTGGCATTCCGTCACTCCTATTGCGTTGTCACGACTTACGTTTTAAACTCTACTCTACTACTCTACTACTACTACTACTACTACTACTCTACTACTCTACTACTCTACTCTACGTTTTAACTCTACTCGCTGCCTTAAGCGTGAGTTACATTAGAACTTTTCTAAGTGTTTCTTCAACCGTCCTGGGTAAGCAAGTTTAAGCTCACCTGATGAGAGAGAGAGGCTGCTCTTTGTACCAGCAGCGGGCTCTTCCCCACTCCGCGTACAGGACCTGCACGTCGCGTGCAGAAAGGGTGAAGTGAGAGCCATTACCTTCTATCGTGACTACGCGCACACCGGTGACGTATGTGAAGTGACTTCCGTATAACTATCTGTAAACGTCAAGAGAACAGATGCGACATTCCTTAACGGGACTATGCAAGCAACCCAACGGGGCCAAGCAAGGTTAACGCTTCATACAGACAGCATTTCATCGACTACCACTCACAATTGTTCGCTCGCTCATTCAGACCCTCACAAGAAAACTTACCTGCCCCCCCCCCCCCCCCCCCCCCCCCCCCACCCTCGTTAATCGTGCGCTCGCTCACCGATTCACTCAATCGGACATTCACTTACCAACACCTTCACTCACTCAATAACTCGCCTTTTTGCTCAATAGATACTACTCTGCTTCTGTCGTTCGCGTTTTCGTGCTGTTATAAGTTCTGTCATTTGTTCTCTAAGGCGTGAATCTGTTACACATTCCTTCATATTTGGCAGACGGCTAAAAGAAAAGAAGATCCAAGTTTTCGTACCACTATTTTATTAATTCACATACTACCTCAGTCACTTGCTCACTGGCTGATCACAAATTCATTCATTAATGTACTCGCTTGCTCACTCGCTCATTCACCAACACGCTAACTCGCTCACTTATTCCCTTACTAGCTCGTATGCACATGCTCCGTGGCAACATATATAAGGGCTACATTATGCATCCTCGCAATTGTTTCTTCACTGGTATGTCAACCACCTACGCACATGTTCGCAGACTACAATGACTAGTTTGTATCCCAGTATGAAAGCGCCCTTTCGACTTCGGAGCTCCAATTGGGCGTCCGGCTGCTTCACCCACGCCGTAAGGGTGGCACTAAGCATTTTATTGCGACGAATATATTTAGGAAGCTTCAATTGAAGCTAAACGTACCCTGCGCTCCGAGTAGGTCTCCGTGGCCTTGTTGTAGCGCCCTTTCCCAAAAGGCCCCTGTGAAGGGCGAACGGATGGTCAGTAACACGAAGAAAAGAAAATAATGAATGCAAAAAAAAGAAAGAATGTGGCAGCGCATACGTCATTGCGTGCACTTCCACCAATGGAAGCTACTTCTAGCACGCTGCCAAGGTCTGCGCTGCGGACGGCTACGCTGCCAACTGAGGAACGCTCGAGCCAAGGCTTTCAAATTTGAACTAAAAGACAAATTGCACGTGTGTGCAACTGTATATGCGAATCAGGCGAGCCTGCCACCTAAAATCCAGCCATCACGATTATCCATGATTATCATCATCAAGTGTGCTGCAGAACGAGCCCTCACCCAACGATCTACAATAGGCACCTACGCTGGTCCGACGTCCCACCACGTAACTATAAGCCGTCCTGGCAGCGTACTATGTCAAGGATTATTTCGCAGCGATTCTATTCCTTTTCTTATCCCCCATCGCTATGAGTGGCCGGCACCGGCGATAACGCGGGCGTGGCGTCCTGCCAGCCAATGGCGACCGGCGAAAAGAGTGGCACATTAAAGGAACCGTTGCGTCGTACGACCTCTGGATTCCGTATCCCTTACTTTGGCACGTATCCTGTTACTGTAACAGTTCGCCTATGATCTTTTCCACGCACTGTGTCAGCCGTCCAACTCTACTTCATACTGTTAATTTGACTCATGGGCTACTATTGGGAGGAACAAGTGCACTATAGGAGATGTCATGTGAAATCTCGTTGTCTCTCGCCATGTAGGTTAATAACACAAATTTTCCTATCGTTTATGAAAGAAAGCCGCTGAATCCGGGAAGACTAGGGGATGGTGAATGCACACCCGGCGTGGTGGCGTAGTGGTTTAAGAGGAAGCTTTAGCTCGGGCCCAACACCGACGCGGCCTATTCAAATACCTGTCAAACGCAGAAATCCTTTTCTGAGGTAACACTTGGACCGATCTTAATCAAATTTGTTGTACTTGAGAGTGGAAGTGAAACTCTAGTGACTGTTGGCAGGGAAATTTCTATTGAGGGCTTGAATTTTGTTAAGATAACTTTCAAAAAAATTCGAAATGTCAAAATAAATAGAAGCACGAAGTTTAGAAACCAATAGCTCTGCGTCAAAAACAGACATAGCGGTTCTGTAAACGGCATCCATTAGATCATTCATAGCCCACAGATTCGATATGCCAATTCATATTTTACATGAGTTCATTACGTTGTGTAAAGTGTTCTGCAAAAGCTGTATTTCCATATTACAAATTTTTTTTGAGGTTCACGTGTATGTAAATTTGGTCCGCTTCAGGTGTGCTATTAAATGCAATTCACTGAATTGTGATATCATTTTTTCATTGCTGGGTTACTAGAGTTGCAAGCTTCATAGCTTCATTTTCTAAATATTGAACTTTTTGTAAATTTTTAATAAAGAATTGAGGACATAAATTGAAAATTCAAAACCAATAGTCACTAGAATTTAAGTTTTTCTTTCAAATGCAACAAACTTCGTCAAATTTGGTGCATTGGTTGCCGAGCAGAACGAATTCTGCTTTTACATGTATTTAGATAGGAGCACCCGAGCTAAAGCTTCCTGTTAAGAAGTTGCGCTGCTAAGCATAAATAAAGGTACGGGATAAAGTCCCTGCCGCGGCGGCCGCATTTCTATGAAAGGCGAAATGCAAAAAAGATGAAAAAAAGAAAAAGCAAACGCCTTTGTACCGTGCTTTGGGTGCACGTTAAAGGACTTCAGGCGGTGAAAGAAACATACCGGAGTCTCCCCCTATACCGCGCGCCTCAATCACATTGTGGTTTTAGCGCGTCAATCTCCGGAATAAAAAACGGCGAATTCGCCAACTCACGTCGTGCAGTGGATAAGCTGCTAGGTAGGCCTCGACGTTCAAGAGGTTGTGTATGCCTGCAAGGTAATCGTTAGGTATACTGCCCACGCTCGGAGAAGTTAGCACTACAAGCGCACACCTTCACTGGACCCCGATAACAAACGTTTTCTTGTCCTCGCTCTTGGTATCGTCAAGTTGGCAAGCCTTGCGCAAGCTACAACTATCCGGCCAACTTTTTTTCTCCCGTGCTCACTAGTGAGCGCTATTGGCTTGAGGTTGATCGTTGCAGTTTGAAAACGGCGACGGCATCGGATTTAGGATGGCGGGCGGTTTAGCACTTTCCAAGAATTCGTCGAAAAACAAAGTGGGCCTAGATGACTCGCCTCTCTGGTGCTCTGCCTCGTCGTATTTGGCTCGAGTGAGCACCTCCCATGTTATCCGGCTTCGCATGGCTTGAGAGAAGAAGGTGTCCCTGTTAGATATGAGGTACCTGCGAGGAACGCAAAGCAAGAGTAAACGTTATGTGGGAAATTAACTTCTGTGCTTTTGTTGACCCTGGTCAATGCTACCAGGATATGCAGAATAATCAGGCGCTTCCTAAAGCTCTTGGTGTGCGGTAAGGAATTTGGCTATGCTGTCTCGCTGCGTGAACAGGAAGACCGAATTCCCAAGACGAGTACTGAGAAATACCATTCCGAACTCTTCGCTAGAAGGTCGTATCAGAAACGCTTTGTTTTAGTAAAGTTAGGAATGGCTTGCAGAATGGGTGGACAAAGTTATTAGTGAAGAGGGACACATACACGCACATGCAGGCACACGCACGCACGCATGCACATAGACACACACGCATGTATACACACATACACACGTACACGCACACACGCACACACACGCGCGCACGCACACACGCACGCACACACGCACACACAAAGTTAAATCCAGCCTGCATTTCTAAAGGTATAGCTCCGATGCGCAGGTGGGCGACTCCTAGGTGCGCTTCTACACGTAATTTATATCTTCAGTTTGCCAAGAACGCGGAAAAAACGACGATTCTTATTTCTTATCCGTCGTTCATTGTATTACAGGTCACCCATAGGGCATTGACGATATTGTGAAACGGAAGCAATCAAACAATAAATAGGAGAAAAACTACAGTAGGAGAAAAAAAAATACATATTCAAAATTTAAATACTGCTATGCTCGTGACATATGACATCGAAAAAAAGAAAAACCTCGAACACGCACATGCGTTCTCGCTGCCGCACGAATTCGGCGTTGTAGAACTCATTCTCGTCCGGGATGAGCTTCTTGTCGTAGGGAAAGGGAGACTTGAGCCGGGACAGCTTCTTCTTGCTCGGCGCTTTGCCCACCACCTCGATCTCCACGGAGTCGCTCTCGAACTGCGATCGAGTTTCGAAAGCGACGATGATAAGGACTGTTAGCGCCGTGTGGGAAGGAAAAAGATCAGGACAGAGCATTGCCTAACACGAATGAAGTCAAAAAGTATCGGCCTGACACGGGATCGTATCGTCATAGCGCACGGAAGGTCTAAGCGCAAGGAACCAAACGTTCTCGCCCAGTGGGGAAACCTGTGACGGCCAGAACGTAGTACTGGCAGTTTTGAGCGTGCAGCTGAAATTTGCTGTCACCATATTCCATAGGGAGGCCACGTTATCATCCACGTTTTGGATGATGACAGATGCTCGCCAGTATTAATGTTTGCTTTAAGTCTTGTGCGTCCTGCCAAGCTCTGGCGCCATGAGTAGTGGAGAAGCGCATGCCCTCATATATGCGTTCGAGAGCGCTGGTTCCCAGTGAGGCCAGAATCTGGACACGTGTGCCTCAAGATGAGCGGGGAAGTCTGTGTTAGTGAAAACTGTCTCCACCGCTCACTAGGCTGTGTTTTACGGCGCTGCTGGTCACACGCGAATTATCAGCGCTGGTTGCCCATACGCTGTGTTTCAGAGGTCACATGTTGGGTCAATAATGCGAGGAAAAAACAGCAACATTGGAATAGCTTCACGGAGAGTTAGCTTGCCAAGGCTGGCGACGAGACGTAATGGCCTCTACTAGCTTATTTCCTTTTTCCATGCTTAACCAGAATATTATTAGGTCGGTTTTACTGCACACTGGGAGAGGGAAGACCAGAGCCAGAGGAGTAGGGAGTTATTGTTGGAAGAGAGAGAAAAAAAAGCTGCCGTAATAGGTGATGTTCAAAACGTCTTGGCCATGACGTTTTTTTGGCACCTGATATCGCTTTCGACGCCTGCGGTACGCAGAATCATGGCCTTTGAGATTTTCGTTAGTTTCGATGGAGTCGTCTCTGAGGGGTTCATTGTGGACACCAACTAATGTCTCACAAGGTGTTCCGCACCTCAATCGCGGTGCGCTGGAAAAGGGAGTGGTAAGGAGAAGGGGATGTATGGCGTCGATAAATGGTAGAAAAGTAGACTCCCCAGGACAGGCTCGCAAAAGCGGTGGTCGAGAGAGAATGGGTAGGTGTTGGCGTGCTCGCAAACAAAATCACAGTACAATTCAATGGCAAATTTAGCGACTTAGCAGACGCGTATAACTTGTGCGGTGATTCAATAATTGTGCGTGGTTCTGGACAAATGCAAGTGCGGCTCGTTTGGAGTGAAGCACGGGATCATCAATGTGGGTAGCTCTCCGCCACGCCATGTCATTGCTCGCAGGTTTAGAAAAGGAACCGGCATTTCGCCTCACCGCGACTGCAGCGCCGCAAGTTCGGCAAATTGAAACTACATATTGAAAGGGTGCGCGCACTTTTGTCACACAACTGTGTTATTTTTCGGCCACAAATATTTTGTTTTTCTGTTGTAGCTGTGGTTGAGGCGGCGTGGAAAAAGATGACGAAGAGTTACGTGAGAAAATGAGTGCTGATTTTATACATATATGAGTCGATGGCTTTGGATTTGCATCCATTGCTTTTATCCGGCGACACCAAGGCCAAATCATGCGAGCACTGCAACGCGACAACGGGCATAGACTCACGACTTTCATGTCTGGAAAGACAGGCTTCTCGCCGGGCTTGATCTTAATCTTGGGGAACGCCATGGCTGGACCCTTTTTCTGCATGGGAGATTGTGAGAAAATTATAAGGAGAATTAGTCGCTTCGCAGCTTCGCTATAGTGAGCGCGAGGGCCACGGTTGGCTCTTATTTTTCGAGCGTCGACAAACCTTCACGGGCATTCGAAGGTGCAGCTGCTCGGCATACTTGGTGAGCACGGCCCAGGGTGCGTGCACCTTCACGAAGTACGTGTACCCGTCCCAGGAGTCCTGCAACCAGGGGGCGCCAAGGTGTTAGTGCGTTTGAGAAAGGGCGAAAACGAAAACATTGTGCGTAAAAAGCTTTGGGCTGTTACGGTAACTTGTGCGAGAGTATGGCGTAAGTTCACCTCTCGGCTAACGTGGTATATATTAGTACTGGGCGCTTCTGTTATCAGTCATAGGCTGTCGGGCTTTTTTTTTTTTTTCGTTATGAAGTTTCGCGGTCCCAAGGAGTAGCTCGAAAGAGCGATATGATCCTTGGCTGTTTCGTAAATACCTGCAGGTTGCGTATGTTCTTTCTCTGAAATATTGTGGGGGTCTTGCTGGTATATGTTTCAATGATATGAACAGACTGTACGCATGTGTTTATGTGCTTGTAAGTGACAGTTTGCTGGAAGACAGGCTTGTGTAGCGTTTCTTGTCTTTATAAACGTTCCTGTGCCGCGCTATGTCTGCCGGGGATTAGGAATTCGAAAGCGCATCCTCCTAAGCGGAGGAACGTTGAAGAATATGAACGCTATTTCATGTATTTCGCTGCTCTACTGGTATCCTAGCACCCGCTTCCACAAACCTATGACTAGGCAATTTCTAACAATAAGCCTGGAACCTATAAAAGGATTAGACCATCAATTAGTCGTATACTATATTTGCGTGCCCAAGCAAAAAAAAAAAAAACAAAGACAAAAATAAAAAAAAATTAAATTTTTGTGCACACATTCTGAAAGCACAATGCTTGAACAAGCGGTTACGTTTAGTATTTCGCTATCGCCTCTTCCTCGAGTGCACATGCTGTATTGGGCATATTAAACTCCTTCAGATGAAAGCCTAAGTTCAGCTGTAGTCGGGTCATTCACTGTACCCCTCGCACACCACTCGCTTGGAGTGGAGCGCACGTGGGTGGCATTTATCATAACTCCAAAGCGACACGCACGCAGATTCGGAGCACCCCGTCTGTGGGCCGATCGTGGTTTTGGCACGTAGAGCCCCACAATCCAAGTTTAATACATCTGCCACGCTTCCATGTGTCATGTGAGGCAATGGCAATGCTCAAGCCCCTCAGAGGTTATGAAATACGGCGCACGACAACGTCTCTAGCAAACACCCCGCCCTACGTGTTATGTGTAATACGCGGACAAACAGCTGCGGTGCACGCCAGGTAACGTTTAACGACAACTCGGCACTCTCGCGTTAGACTATAAACGACAAAGAAGGCAACTAGCACAAAAAGCTTTGCTTACACCGATTCCCACAGTGCGTGGGATCTGCATAATTTTTTTTTAAATAGCCGCGTTTGCATGAATACGACGAGGGTGCATCGCATCACGTTTCCCACACGTCACATACTTGTAAACGGCAGTAATGCGCTAGGAAGCTAAAACAACGCTTCAAGATTCACTGCATTGGAACGGTAACTGTGATGGTGAGAGGGTCGTTTTCCTCAACTATGTTACGTTAAATAAAAGGCGGGCGATTTGGCTAGCTGGTATTACATTAATTTTGTTGCAAGCGCTCATGGCGGAAACCGGTAAAACAGAACAGACAAGCCCTAAACGCCCAACAGGTCTAGGAAGGACACAAATGCACAACACGTATATAATAATGCCCTCCAAAAAGGGTTCGTTAGATAAGGAACATCACATCTCTTGCGAAACCTGCCCGCGTGTACTGCTATTTCTAATTTTTTTTTCTTTGGTAAAAAAGAGAAAATAACAAAGAAAGTATCAATAAACACGCCTCCATTTATTGTTTGTGTTTGTGTTTCATTTAAAGTATTATTAATGCCCGCATGCTAACACTACAAAGATTTGCATAGATAAGTTTGCAACATGCTTCGCGAGCAGCTCTATTTTTAATTTGTTGTTTCTGTGAGCGACTGTGCTTGTTTATGTAAAACGTTCGCGTCCAAAGAAATGTTAGTGCTTATGTCAATCTTTTGTGAAAGCTGCCACAACATAATTTTGAGCCGCCAAACAAACATACCCCTTTTGTCCCCCGGCTTTCCTCGTTAGCCTTAACACCGTATTTACCCCTCCGGAATTTCAAAATATGTACCACCCCAAAGCGAAGGACTTTAAGTATATGCGGACCTCGTTTAATCTGCTTAGCTATAGCTACGCACTCTCGATTTTCGAAGCATGAGACGTTCCTTATCTTAAGATTATTAATATTATTATTATTATGATTACATTTTAAGTGCAGCAGCACAAGGCTCCGTAGCTGTTTGTGGGCAGTATGTAATAAACATTTATTATTATTATTATTATTATTATTATTATTTTTATTGCTACGTGAAATTGAGTAGCCGCCACCATTATAAGATGACTAAATTTTCTATACACCATTCGAATAAACAGCCTGGGTAGACCCGGTCCAGAACTGCGGCTTGCAGCGCACTTCGGGGCCTCTTTCTTGATCCCACTGTTACTGCGATATTGTCCTCTAACGTGCCTCGTGGCAGCTGTCTCCCACAACAGTTGCGCGGTTGTCTAGCGAGACGCAAGCTGACCTCGGCGTTCTCGATCTCGATCTCCAGACCCTCGGCGACGATGTTCTCGTGGAAGATTCTCCGGTACCGCTCGTGCAGTGGGTTGTCGGTCTGCTCGTAGGCGAGCACGATGTCGATGCGCCGTCGGCCGTCGTGGAAGAACAGCGTGCGCTGCTCCTCCGTCAGCGCGGGTCTTGGAATTTCGCCTTCCTCTTCTTCCTCCTCGGTTTTGGCGAAGTCCTGCAGTCGCCGCATCAGATACGGCGATCACACGCGCCTTGGGAGAGAGTTTGTACAAATGCGAAATTTTTCTCTGGACGAGAACGAAATTTGGAGCTAAATTGGAGGAACTGCACTATCTGACTTTTTCTTGTTCTTAACCCTTTTCATCGTACATAACAATCATTATCCTACGCCGTGTCATGTCGCTCTGAAGGAGGCAAGATCTATGACAATGATTTGTAGATAGAAGGAATGAACGAAGAAGCACAGGGTGTCCCACGTAACTTGAGTCAATAATTGAAATATGAAAGGCGCGTCGGAAGCGAATTGAACCAAACGCATATTATTTGCGCTGGCGACGAGGTAAGCGGCAGGGCGTTCTTCATCTCATCGGCAGTGCTCGGCCAGCAGCATGCAATTTCGCTGTCATACGACGGGAGCCGACATGGTTTGCCGAACGCACGCTTGAGAGCGGCACGCTACCGCAGCGCAGGCGCTCCGCCACGTGGCTTTTTTCCCATTCCGCGGGCTTTTATTGCAGCCCGGAAAGAAGGACTACCTGAGACGTACCGTAAAAGAAACAACTCGATCGGTTTTCTGAATGTGCTCCACAATTCTGCGTATCATACATGAGGTACTCAGCCAATAATTAAAAAGTTGGGTAATTAAACTTAATTAGCGAGTTATGTGGAAAAAAAAGATTGTCTGAGTTACCATAGGCTATTGCGAATAGTGTGCGTTTGGTTCAGTTCGCTTCCGACGCGCCGTTCATTTTTAAATTCTTGGCTCAAGTTATGTGGGACACCCTGCATATATATGTGCTGACAAAGGCAGGACCTTGGTATAAACATTAAGTTTTACAATGTGTCATAGTAATATTCACCAATCATGAGTGTACTTCTTTGATTGAACTCTCTGCACTTACTACATTTCTGTCAGAAATGCTAAGGCATGCTGGGGTGGGTGCAGGCCGCTGCTCAACAGGACGTACCAAGCGCGCAGCGTTAAAGAGATGCGCTAAAAATTGATGACTATAACAATTGTTTCTCCAGATAGATTATACGGCTATATTTTACGGATATATATATGGCCTAAAATATTTCTAGGGTGTAATATGAATGTTGCGCACCATTCAGAAGCTCTTCCTCGTCCACTAGTTTCATTTCATCTGAGGGACACTGAGATTTGACCCTTAACGCTACAGGCCTTCTTCTCTGCCTAGAAGGCCATGAGACGTTCCTTAGCCGTGTTCATAGAGAAATAGAGGATGCACAGAGTTGAAGAAACCGAGCACAATATAGGTGAGTAGAATTGTGTCAGATTTTTAGCCTAAAGGCAAACAAAAAATTTGCGTAGAAACCACCAGAGATGATTGACAAACTTAGAGACAGCTTGAGTGACCATAAGCGGCCACGTACACTGCATGACACCCGAATGGCGTCTCAATGGAAAGTTTGCCAAAAAGTTTATCTGCGGCAGTTGTCAATGCCGTTGCAAAGCATGTTCAGGAGAGGCGTCGCGTCTCCGTCATATAGCCTCACCGTGTGAGCGTCATGATGTCGTCATGTCGTTTGTGGACTTCTATTGCTTGTTGCAACAGATGTTGTCTTACGGCTATTTGTTTGGCAGTGTAGTGGGTACGCTGCGGTTACGCAAGCAGCAGATTTGTCTCTTCAAGTTCCTCGGACGTGCGATTTCACTTGGGTATGCTATTCCGATTGCCTCTTGCGGCGCGCACAACCTAACCACGCTTCTGTTTTGCTTGTAATACGGAGGGAAATCGAGGTAGAATGTTTTGCCTGTTGTTGGGCTCTACGTCAACCCTGTAATTTTTGCGAACTCTACAGACGAGCCACAGGCTAGTTAAATTCAGTTCTACAAGAGCTCGGCCACTGAGACAACGCTAGCGTTGTCGAAGCCTTCGACGACCGTGAGGCGACAACAACTTGCGATCTAGTAATCGTTCGTTTTTTCGAAACACGCTCTTACCTCAGGTAGCGCGTCGCCAGCCGATGCTGTGGTCACTTCCATGACGCTTGCCTTTTCGACGAATCTTGTCTCCTGTCCACGCATGCTCTGAAAACAGGTGCGTAGAAAAGATGAACGCAGCCCCGTGAGTTTATTTCCGAAAACAGCAGTGCGCAGGTCTGCTCGTAGATCGCACGATCTGTTCAATCGAGACCTTATGTCGAAGCATTAATAGTGGGGCGTCTAGGTTTATACTCGTCTGTGTATGCACCATACTTGCAACTATTCGGTTTCAACTTTCTACAGGAGCCCGTATTCCCTGTTGGGCACTCCCAATAGTTTGTCCTTTATTTTTTTTTTTGTTTTGACGTTGCGAGCTTTATGAACTTTCCGCTCAACGCATCTCTGACCGTCGCTAGACGTATATAAGGCATGAGCTTGTTATCGCTTCTGTTTTGGCAAGTTAGCAAAGTATATAGAGTATCGATTATTTCATTGTCTTGCGTTGCACTGCTTTTAGATTGGTTTACTAATGACGTGAAACAAAGTGGAAATGTAGAAGCAAATCATGGTCTGAATACCAGACTAGTTTAAGGCTTGCATGATAACTATAAAAACTCACCGATAATAAGGTAACGTAAAAGCGTTATCTGACGGCGAGATTTCTGGAACCAGGCCGTCATGTCATAGATGCAAGGGTCCCACACTACAGTTATCACCGGTCAACATGCATGCACAGTTAGCAGTGCGGAAAGCTGCCCATTATTCGGATCCCCTGATTACTAGTCCATTTGCAGCGGCTTGTTAAAGGACATCATGACCTGACATGAGCACTCGCCGTACATCTTCTGGACCTGTGTACCACGTGATAGACTACACAGAGGTGCGCTGGTATTCGCACTGCATGTCTTGCTTTTGCTACTTCAATGAGCACGTCTGCTAGCGCTGCTGGCTATCCGCATTCTACAGGCCGGCAGCTTAACTGACGCTGCAACTGCCAACACGGAGGCCTCGCGGCGACTAGGTATACGTTGCGCTACCTCGTTACAGAAGCACCTCGCGCCTGCGCCGAGCTTTCTTCTGACAGTTTTACATTCGCACACCAAAATAGGCTTGCTAATTGGGTAAGTATTTGTGTTTTTCGCTGGCTACAAATACAAAAAGATTTTTACAAACATGGCCATTCACCAATGCCAAGCGTTTTCGCCAAAATCTTTTTGTTTTTGTTGTTACCCACCTTTCCCCCTTCCGAGTATCTTCCAGCATTTATTCCATTGACAAGGGAATAAAACGATAGTTGCAAGTAGTGCTCCGTGGTATGTGTTTCTCTTCTGTGTGTGTCGCCCAAACGTTGCGCAATCGAGCCTCTAATATGCTATACCAACACGCCCAGTCCTCAACCTTACCAAAACGTAGGCGGCTGTTTCATGACTTACATGACACACATATTACGATATTCATGTCATGACCGATCATTCATGTTTTTCATACACTCGTGGCATACTATGCGAATTTTGGTACATGTCAAGGTAACGAAACGACCATGAGAGCACGAAGACGTAGGTGGCTAGATAGATTCTGTCGTAGTGGCAAATGCTCGCCAAGAAACGCTTCGCGTTTTAAATACCCCTATCCCGTGCATTGGGGGTACGTTAAAGATCCCCTGGTGGTCAAAATTAATCAGGAATCCCCCACTACGGCGTGCCTCATAATGAAATCGTAGTTTTGGCACGTAAAACCCCAGAATTGCTTCATATATTGGCGTAGCGCCTCCCGGCTAGCGCTGGTTTCTTACATACAACAGGCCTAGCCATTGGCTTGCGAGATTGTATTGTGTCGTCGAACGAGCATCGTTAAGATCAGTTGCCCAGTGGGTCTTGCTGTACGCTGACGTTCCGTGTGCTGAACGCGTTCGGTGTTTGCGAATTCCAAATGGGGCTCGGAGGAAGGCACATGACAAACCAATCAGCCCAGCAGTACGTGCTTACCAGCGTTTTGTAATCCAAATCCGGACACTAAAATTCCGTCGTGTTGTCAAACTCCACCTCGGTGGCGCTTTGAACCAATCAGGGAAACGTATAGCGCTGTGTTGGCTGATCAGCTGACGGCGGAACTAACACTTTTACAAAATAGGGAAATACGGAAATACGGCGGAACCGGACAATTTTCAGAAGAGCGTTTTTGGTCCTTTCTGTCGTCCGCTCTTTTGACCTGCTATAGTGATGCGTCTGACGTGAGGGGCACGCGAGCGTCGCTCTTCACGTGACAGACCGGATTGATCCTCGCCCTGTCATCGGCGCGTATTCTGGTTAGACCACAAGGATTGCGCTTCTGTGCCTGCTCACCGAACGCAGTGGCGATTTCCCCCGTTCTTTGGACTTGGTAGGCGGCTTCGTAGACGGCTTCGTAGACGGCTTCACGGGTGGCTTCGCAGGTGGCTTCACAGGTGGCTTCACAGGCGGCTTCGCAGGCGGCTTCGAGGGCGGCTTAGCAGGCGGCTTTTTCCCGGGAGGCTGCTTCGGTGGCGGTGGCGGTTTTTTGGGTGCTTCCTGCGTCACGCATCCGAAAAGGCGCCAAGCGCGACTCGTTAGTCCTAGTTCGCCGTTAAACATGAGCACAGCCTCCTGCGCATACCATCAATTTGGGGGCTGTGCGGACCCACTTGTAACCACTGCGATCAGCATCAATTAAATCCACGGTAGCAAGAGCACTACTCCCCCTGTCTGCATCCAGTCGTGGTTTGGCGTCGCTCCTTAAGGCATAGCAACAACTTACCGCGTTTACATTTCTTCTTAAAAACAAGGTTTACTTTGTCGTACTGAAATACATTTAAAACGCAGAAATGATTCCGACAGCCAACGGGTGGACCAATTTGAAGGAGATGTGTGTTGCATTTGAGAGAATAAGGAAAGTTCTACCTTCTGCACGATGTCGAAATAGCACTTCGTAGTTCTGACAAAAAATTGCCGAGAAACAGTAAGTTAAACAAAATTTAAAGACAAATACATCTCCTGCAACATCTCAATCGCACAAATATAATGTTTAAATTTGCACTTAACGTGAAACTGTTATTGTTCGCAAGGGTATTGCAATACAAATCATTCGTTTTTATTCCTCGGTGTAAAACGCATCAATGTTGACCATTGCATATGTCTGAATAGGTGCAGTTACCAGAATTGTTAGCGTGAAATTCATGCTTGCCTTTCGTTAAATCGCGATTTCAAATTACTCTTCTTTAAAAAGATGGCATGAATTTCGAAAAATCTGCTCGCCATAATCGGTGGCTTCAAACTTTTTGCGCTTATATTCCATAAACCTCATCGAGACCAATACAGCGGTTGCTGAGAAAAACTATTTCTCCGTCCTCATGTACTTAGGAACGAACTCCTGAGGCGGAGCCCAATTATATCGTCATTCATTCATTCATAGGGTGTATGCGCTGGCGTCATCCAGACTATCATATTGTTGCACAGCCTGCATGGCGTAACCTGTACTTTATATCTATCCGTTCATCTCCAGCCGCACTGTAGAAACTGTCAATAGGACAACAAAAAGCCGCACGTGACGTCATGTGAATAGTTTTCATAGATAGATAGATAGATAGATAGATAGATAGATAGATAGATAGATAGATAGATAGATAGATAGATAGATAGATAGATAGATAGATAGATTCATAGTAATAGCATGTGTTCGAGAGGCACCTTGCTTCCAGACTTGCTTACGGTGGTCTTCGAAACCTTCTGAGCCCCTGTTGCTTCGTAGGACTTTTTCCCCTTCAGCGGAGGTTTGTGCACCAATTTCTGCCACGCAAGGGAGAAAAAGTGAATGAAATTTCTGAGTACCTGCCTGCGGTCCTGAGCTCGCTAACAACCAAGAATTCAATAGAAGCTCCGTTCACAAAACCACTTCACACCTGTCCTGTGTGCTTTCGCTTTCTGGAGCGTAGTTCTCGAGAGATGTGGATACTGTCAAATTTCATTAATTCTACTCTGGCTAATTCGATTTTTCGCTTAATTTGAACGGACTGAAACGATACATTGCTATGGAAGTGAAACTCGTTTAGTTTGAACTCAAAAATATACCACTTCGGTATGCTTTTCTTCTGCATTCTTTCAAAACTCCGCGTTTAATAATAGGTTCGATAATAATTATTACTGGCGGAAATTGAAATCAACCCCCTATTTTTTTCAATTTCGTGCGGCAACCTAAATATAGGTGCGTCAGTTTGATGTCGCAAATTTTACACTACGTTCCCGCGTTTTAGACGTGGCACTGTAAAAGTTGCTGAAACCTGATAAGTTTAGTCTCCGACTCCATTAAAATACAGTGTCGCCTTTCTTAGCGATAAACAGTGAACTAAAGCTAACCAGAGGCAATGTCAAATTCTATGACGTCACGGATAGTCGGTGCGAGAGAGGCTCAGGGCAGCCTCGCCAAGTGGCTTTTGTTTTAGCTTGTTATCTGGCTCAACGCACTTCCTGTCGTGGTAACATATGCCGGGTTGCTTTTGCAGAAGTGAAGTTTGGTGCGATTTGTATATCGCACCGCACAACGAGTTGCAGCATCACAGACGACCGAGCCAGCTCTGCAGCCAGTGCCAAACGTAACAAAGTTTTGCTCACTTACGCGACCACCTTGTGCCTCATGACGTATCGACACGCATACGTCCCGTTAAAACTGAGCCTAAGCTGGTTCGTAGAAAAGCTACCATCGCAAATTAAGGGCTCTCTAAAGCTAGTCGTTATATGCGCGTATATATGGTTTTGAGGTCGATCACCAATTAGTGCAAGAAATGAGGTCTTAAGGACATGTCGCAGCTTCTCCCCTTGTGCTTAATCATCGTGCTCTTCTCCGAACGCGTCTCGTGATCCTCGGCGTCCTTCTTTACTTTCTTGCCGTGCGTTGCTGTCTCTTGCTTGGCCTTGGCTTTTGCCTTGCCTTTCTGATTCGTTTCGATCTCGGCATATATTTCTGCCTGAGATGACTCAACCTCATCAGCCTCGTCATCCTCCGGAGATTCATGTGCTTTCTCCTTCCCCACTCTATCCCTGCCAGCTTTCTTACGAGTCAGCGTCTCCCCGTTCGCTTTACTCTTGCTTGCTTGGTCTCTCATTGGCTTGCCCTTGTCCTTCCCGGCTCCCACCTTGACAGGTTTTTGTGTTTCCATCATGACCTTATTGGTGATGTCATTGCCCGGCTTCTTCTTGCCCGCACTGCCCTCCTTAGAAGCGACCTTGCGAGGTTTGCTTTCTTTTTCTGCATTTTCCTCATCTTTCTCTGGTTCCTTATTTTTGCTTGCCGATGCAGCCTTCGCTGGCTTTTTGTGAATGGCCGGTAACGCCTGCGAACGGAACTATGATGATTACTGGTTTGGCGGTAAAAGTTGAAATTTAGAAGGATATGAAACACGACTGGAATAGTTCTCATTCAGCTCTTGTCTATTTTGACAGTTTGGTATTCAAAATCTTCGAATACATCTTCAATGCCGAATAGTAGTATGTTATATAGCTATCAGGAGTATTTCATGGAGAAGCCTGTAATGCAACTGTCGGCTAGGCACTTGGACTATCTCTATTAGGCTACAGGAGACCGAAATACTAAGCGTGGTCCTGCGATCTCTTCCTGAACGACTGTAGCGTGCGCAGTTTTTGCAGAAGTAGATGCATAGACTCGTTTTCTCTGTATCTTCATTCACGACCTTGCGCCATAATACGTCATTCAACATCATGTCCTTTCGTGCTGTCACAAAATTTGTTGTGTCGGCTTTTTACGAAAAAAAAAAAAAAGAAATTGGTGGTTTCGCTAGGTGGGCGACGCACGGAAAGCCAGCGATTGCACGGTTCAGCAATGCGCCAGAACTGCTCGGATGGTGTTTTGACTATAGGATGGTGCATCAAAATTTCTATCACACTTAAAATCTTTAATACGCCTTGTAGGGCCTGCAATGACGCTGCACAAGCGCCACTGCGCTGCCTGTGAAGGTCGCCCCACATTCAGCGTTTTCCCGGCGTTTTCTGGCGTTTCGTCACCCGGCGTTGCTCGGCGTAATGAGCGCAGGCCGATCAGAGCTGGTCCGCATGCAGCTCGCATGGCTGGACGCCTTCTGTGGCGGCGTTCACGCGTCGACGGCGAGAGACGCGACGCCAGAAAACGCCGGTAAAAACGCTGAATGTCGCGCGGCCTTAAGGAGTGGCATCAGTAAAACTGTACATCACATTCAGACGATGCACGAGCAGCAATATTATTTTACACTTCTTAATAGTCTGAAGAAAATTTAAGGGAAAAGGAATGCGCTGCAAGTAACGTATTTCGTAATTTTTCTTGCGCTGTACACTTCTCAAAAAGGCTGAGGAATAATTGCGTCAAGAACGTAAGACCTGGTTTGAGCAACTTTGGAGGTTGAATAGTTGTTTACATACCTTGCATGTGCGGCATACATATAGACAAATAAATATGGAGCATCACGGTGACGACGACGGCAGCGATTCGCCTGAAGTGTCCATGTAATTGATATCGCAATAATGTCTTACATCCTGTGGTGTTCAATATGAACCGTAACGCGCGAGCCGAGGCCTCAACAACGCTCTCGATAAAATAAACTGGAGAGGGATTCACAATTTCAGCGATGCGCATACCTCTGCTTTCCGCCGTCTGGCTTATTCTTCGTGGAACGATAACCCACTGTTATCAATAATACATAATAATACACATTAACATATGTCTCAGTACCCGAGCCACCGCTCGCGCGCAGAGGCGTGCTCCCTAAAGGGCTGCATAAGTAGTGTGTCTTCCTCTCTCCAATCACTCAATCTCTCTCCCGGCCCGTACGGTGCAGCTCACATTGAACACGATGGTATGTACTGTCTTTGGCGTTTCAGGGGTTTCACTTGGGGTTTAATAACTTCGCTGAAGGGCCGTTCCTGAAGAGTTAGGAAGATGGCCGCCTGATACGCTTCCCGGCTGCTGCATTTTAGTCCTGTGGTTCCATGAAATCTACATCGGATATTTTCGGCATTGTCGCCAATGTACATGCACTCGTTTCTGATGAACATTTAATGATAATAAGAATTGTGTGTACGTTAGCTGGTTATTGTTCATAGATGCGAAGGTATGCTCCATATTTTTAAGAAGACACACACACACTATCTAGCGCATCATTTTTTTTGTGCGAATAGAGATTCCTTCGTCTGTCTTGTTATAAATGCACAGCGCAACTTTACACACGCACATTTAACTATGCCGACACACAGAGAAAGAACAGATATAATGCAATATCTCGCCTTTTCCGTCTTTATGGGCTGAGGTTTAAGCTCAGTCTTGGACAGAGGCTTAGACTCGGGCTTTCGCACAGGCTTAGGATGAGGTTTGGGCTCCGGCTTGGTTTCAAGCACACCTTCCTCGGCATCAGCACCGTGAGTGTCTTCCGGATGTTTCTCTGCGAAAAACAAAAACAAAAACAGAAGGCTGTCAGTTTCTTGTAATATCCACGATGTCTCTAACGCAGATGAACGCGACATTGTTCTTATTTATAAATGAGAATAGGCACAATATTAGCGACACGACGTACTTGCAGATATGTTTTTGGTGCAAACAAGATAGCGACCATCTAGCCATCGACCTTTCGCTAGGGCGTAAGGTCACTTCCTCTCTAAACTGCTGGGCCGGAGTACCTAGGTACTGCCGCACATCGCAGTGTTTTTTGAGCGTTGGTTGGCATTGTTTCACAACAGACCAGTGGGAAATATGGCTACGCCCAGAGGGGCTCTCAAAGGAAAAGTATATGGGGTCCCACAGTAACCGATTTAAGTGGTGAGATATACATTTAAAAGATCAACCTCTTTGAGAACAAGTTCAACGCAACGTTCAAGCGACTCGACGAAATGTCGTGTCGCTCACGATGTAGGGACAAAGCTTAATGTGCAGCAGCAACGTCACTGCTGACAAATCACGTTTGTAGCGCCATTTGCAGCATTTAATGGATCACTGATATGTCCTTGAAGATAGTGATCGCGCAATTCGAGAGCACCGTAAGAACTCGCATATAATAGGGCATTTCTGCCAAATTATCAGCGTCCCAAATTTTCGCCTCGTACAATATACGAATCCAAACCAAAATTTGAGCCACGAATTGGGCTCAGATATCTGGCTTTGTTATTGCAGCGTGCCTACGACTACCATCGTCATCGACCTCTTGCGTACAGAAGGTGCCATTTAGAGACGCTGTGGTCTTGGCTGTCATAACGTGCTGACATAGCAAGCGAGTGCGCACCTCTGCAGTGATGAGCTAGCATGCTAACCACGTGAAATACACGCTACATGCAAAAGCAATTTTTTTCTCCGCAGTGAAGCCGGGAAAGATTAAGACCACAAAAGCAGCACTCAGCTGCCTTCAAAATGAAGATTTTAGTTGTAGAGAAACGGGGAGGACGATGATTGCAGCGCCGATGTAAATGTTTTCGCTGCGTTTGCCTCACTCGTATTATGATGAAACTTCGATATTGTCAAACCTCGCATCCGATTATATGTCGGTGTTTAACCGTGCGAAGAAAATCGTTTCACTGCAAGCGAAGGCAAGCATCGCGCACTACTTGCGTCATCACGCTGTAATTCGGCGCAAGGCTGTGTTGAAGAAGGTAGAGTGGCCTTCGTACGGCGGCCTCTTCGCGCGAGGTTGGCATCACAATAGCTTCCTAGGCGCCACCTTATTTTCCGCTCTCCACGTTCTAACCACGGCGTACGCTCTCTTTGTGCTGAACCACTGCAGTGCGATGATCACTACTTGTTGCTGTGCTAGTTGGCTCATGCTTTTACCGACGTTTGGGACGCTAAGTATAAATGACAAAAAATAAAAGGCACACAAAATAGCGTCCACTTCAATCGGCACCAGTCTGTAGTCGAGGCAATATGTCAGGTAGCGTGTGTGGTACGTTGCAGAGACGATATATGCAATTAGCCGGGAAGGCTGCATATAAGACCGAAAAGAACAGAAAGCAGGGCTCCATATACGAGAAATGTAAAGTATCATTACTTGTTGCTGGGCTAGCTGATTCGTGCTTTTATCGAAGAACCAACTAGCCCAACAACAAGTAGCGGTAAGTTACATTTCACCTAGTTAACAAAGTTCACCAAGTTGCGCCTAATGCTTTCTATCTCAAACTGTTGTGGAAATCCCAAAGTGTGCCACATTGAGAGTGCTCAAGGATGAATACCTGCCCGAACAGGTAAAAAAAATACAATAAAATAGCAATGTTACCGCTGCCCAATAAAACATTTCGATGGCATTTTTTACAGCTACGCTTCATTGAACTTTAAAGGCTGGTAGTGTTGAAACGCGTCAGGCTAATGAAAGCCTGCAGCGGTAGACTGAACTTCTAGAACCAGATCAGAAAGTTGTTTTTTTCTAAACGCCAACGCATGGTAGATTCGGCATAAGCACTACAGAATATTCAGTGGGGTTTAACCTTGAGCAATGCAATGTCGCTTGAACCAGAATGATATAACCAGCAGTCATGAAAAGAGATTACCCACCGCAAAGTGCCGCTGATCTTGACAAACGTGATCGAATTCGTGCGGACTTTGAGCCTCTGATGAACGGACGCTGGGACATTGTGGCGACTTTGGTTGCCGTCCGCTGCAGCAACAAAAAAGACTCGGTTTGGGCTGAGAACCGTGGTGCCCGCTTCGTTGCAACTGGGTGTAATTGACGTCCCAACGTGGCTCCAACGATGAAAAGGTACAAGGTGAGTGGTGACCAAGAAGCGGCTGCGATGAGGTCGCTCCTGGCGTCCATCTCCGAGAGGAAGGCCTCATCTAGGCTATCAGACGCACCAGTTCTGTGAGACGTCGCCACCATGGCTCGGAGGATGGCGAACCTGGGTACCTTGTCGGGTAAAATCCAGCGATAGTTCGGCCTCGGATGGGTCAGAACGCGGCGGCCACAATCGGAGGGTCGCGATTCGATCGCTGTCGTCTTCTTCTGTCTCTCGTGCTCTACCTCTTCCTCTTGCCCTCGATGGGATGAATTTGGCGTTCCTAATTCGGAGGGTAGGAGGGTCCAATCGGAGGGCAGTGTTTCGATCGCTGTCGTCTTCTTCTGTCTCTCGCGCTCTTCCACCTCCTGTTGACCACGATGGGATGAATTTGGCGTTCCATATGATACGTGATTATTTCTAATGGCCGTTTCGGAGCGCTGCAGGAGAAACACGGCAGCTGCTTTCGGGGCCGGTCATTCTATTGGCAGGTCATTTTATTGGCAGACTGGGAGGTCTTGCCGTGGGTTCTGATGGTTGACCGATATCAAATGTCGAGCAGAGATCCTGCCACGAAATAGCCCAGGCACTCTGCTCCAAAGCCGGTAGAGTGCATCTGAACAGAACTCTTAGAACCAATGTCACTCCGGAACAGTTTTAGCATTTGTTCTCTCTTGCTTTCCCGACCGAACAGCGCGCCTTGGGGTACAATCCCGCAATTTGAGACGTTGCTCTATACCAAAAGGAGAATGCTACGTTGAGCGCTGTAGATGAATGCCGGTGTCGAATCTGCCATTGACATTCAACATTGTTCTGCGTTATGTGCACCGTTGACTATACGTGAAAAAAATGCTGAAAACGCTAATCTAAGTGCTTAAAATGGTAATCTAACCTCTGTTAGCCAACCTCTGTTAGCTAAACAGAGGTTGCTAACTTGCTTTGCGCGCTCTTGAATTTCTCTTGTGGCAGCATGTGTGTTCCATATATTGGAGTTTGTTGGAGAAACCTGCTCTATTTCACAATCTTTTCAAGGACGCAACAGGTATATTAATGGGGAACTGTTCACATTTTTACTTTTCAAGCCTTATTTTTGCTTCGCTCCCGATTAGCTTTACTAGGTGGTGCTCAGTTTTTCCTGCGTAATTTACACGTGCAGAACTTTGTACTTCAAGGTCGGTGAAAGTACGCAGCGGATATTCGTCTCCATCGGCTGATACAGACACAGAATGGCCTTTGCTACCCTTTAGACCTACGGCGATGATAGCGGGCCCTAGTGGTCCTCTGCGCCATGAACCCAAGATTGATAGGGTCAATGAAATCAGCGACACAACGGGCAAGCAAGGAGATAGATATAATGAGAAGGAAAGCGTTCAGAAAAGGCTGAAACACCTGGTAGAGTCAATGCGCGTGATTCGCTGCGGTCTCCAGGATCCGGCCGCTTATAGCACTATGCAGGTGCTCGCCATATTGAAGCCGCTTATCGCAGCTCTTTTCATGCTGTAAAGTTTTTGCTTGGCGCCTGTGCTGCTCACGCAGGGGAGGACCACACACCGGCTTGCTCTTAGCGTCTTTATCTCTAGGTTCACTTTAACTAGTGTCTACAGACAAGATATAGAACCCGGCAGTGGCTTCATGGAAGATATTTCTGAATGTTTATCATCAAAATGTTGAACTTGCTTTCACTGTTGTGCATCCCTCTTTCTATTTCATCATCATCTCTCATCACACCTTTATATCCCCATTCCCTCTCTTCCTGTGCAGAGTAGCAAGCTAGGGCGCGCTAGCTCAGGCCAACCTCTTTGTCTTCTTTCAAAGTCTCTCTCTCTTCCTTGTATTTGCAACAGTGCAGTTTAGATATCCATTATCGACGCTCGTCCAATTTTTTACATGGCAACCTTTCATCTTGTAATGCGTTTTTTACAGTCCGCGTGTCGTCTGCTTCTGCGGGCGAAATTTCGCCATCGGTCATTTCTTGCTGGCATTCGAATCTTCTTGAATCAGTCCTCCGCAGTTTCTCTTGCCTTGTCATTCAAGAGTAGTCACCTTTAGTATGTAGCCCCCCCCCCCCCCCCCCGCTCTTTTTTTTTATTAGCGGAGCTATTATAGGTGACCTTCATTGCAGCATTGTGAGGTGAGTCGCTATGGAACTCTACTTGCACTGACTGCGCTATTAATGAATAGGGAGACATCAGCACGACGTGAAGGAGCCTTGAGATCGTCTTGACATCTCCTCATTTGTATTGCCAGTTCTCTGGTGCGTTTGAAAGTAATCACGAATCAGCTAACCAAACAACTCGAGTTGTACATGAACTAGCATAGCTCCGACTCTCAGTTGCATCTTGCACCTTAAAGGCCCGTACGCCGTGTGTCGTTGTCATTGACAGCTGCAGCTGTGAGTGGTGATTCCTCCTCGTTGTGTTCAGGAAGCACTAAGTGTATGTGCCACCCTCTTGTTTCCCGAGTTTATAGAGAACGTGGAAAAAGCAGTGGAAGAGAATAAATGCAAGTCGGGGGGGCTTTCTCCCTCACCTCGATACCTTGTCATAATGAATCATGTCGTTGCGCGTCGCTCTTTGCCTCACAGTAAATGTATAACGTCGTGCACAGTTGCGCATCGGTAAGTAGTTCCACAGCGTTCCTCGGCTCGGCCATTGGAACTTGTTCAGGAGTAGCAGTGTGTACAGGAGTAGTTGTTTTATTATGATTAGCATTCCAAGTCTACTTAAGCCACATTCTGTCTATCTATATATCAAGCTTCGTTTCTCCGCTCTTAATAACCATGCCTTTATAATAATTTAAAGCGTCCGACGTTGTCACGACGCCACCGTAATCATGCTGTCGCCATTAAATTGTCATCCTGCTGCCGTTGCAATGTCATCGTCGCAATTTCGTCGCCATAATACAGTCATCAGAAGGCAAGCAAAAAAAGAAATATAATTAACGAGGCACTTTCGTCTGGTTCATGACAACATAAGCTGTTTCGCTCTAACGCTTATGATCAGTCAGCTGACAAGAATACTTTTGTATTCGATGAACCAGCACAGTTGCATGCAATACAACATGATCTTTTTTGAAAAGATGCGCCGGAGGGAAATAATTGTTGTCTAAGGATGTCTGCTTGAATCCTACTATTTGCTTTTTGCTGTCCCTCCCTAAATCAAAGCTTACGTTAGCCTGATGCATTAATACTGCGAATGTTTTCTGTCGTGCATCTGGTAAGAGTATTGTCATCGTCTTCGTTGCTATTGTTGTCATCCATACAGCCAAGCATTACACATGATGCTAGAATGTGTTTGGTGCACCATGCATTTTGTTCTCATCATAGACATGTCTGTGAAGTTCTCATCGCCGCTACTGGTTGCTCGGCGTAAGAACCGCATTAGCTTTCGTGATGGCAAAACTGTATTTGAAGGCACCGAATGTCATGTTCTCTGTATGAGCGATCCCCATTTCCAGAGGCGGAGGTATCTTTGTTCCTTCCGAAAAATTTTGAACCTTTCTTATTTCATTTTATGCACTAGACAAATGTGGGTCACCGTGAGCCATAGAACAGGGAGCAGTTCAATTAGAATTCAAATGACATAGCGTGTGAAGGTATTGTGCTAAATGCGACAGAGCTAATGCCTTACCTAAAAGCTACACGGTGCATGTTCACATACTAAATTGGACGCCAAATATAACGAGTAATGGTTCTTTGAGCAAAAATTGAGCAGAATTGCGGACGACTGTATTGTTGAATCGAGCATTAAATCCGTGGATAACCAATCTAGCTTAACCGACTATCTAATAGCAATACACGACTGGTGTATCTACAGGCATATGACTCTAAACATCTCGAAATGCGCGCGCATGGTCATTACACGTAAAAAAAATCCGCTAATTCGCACCTACATGATAAGTAATATGGATATTAAACAAGTAGAAGAATTCACATATCTTGGAATTACAATTGATTCTAAGATGAGCTATAACGCTTATGTAAGGTCTGTTACCTCGGCAGCAACGAAAAAGTTATGGTTATTAAAGCACCGTTTAAAAATCTGCACTAGTGCTACCAAATTAGCAGCATATAAGACAGTTATTAGGCCAATACGCGAGTATGTAGATATTGTCTGGGACCCTCACAGAAAGACTGGTATAGACATTATTGAAAGAGCACCCCCGCCCCCAAAAAATCTCTTAGATTTATCTACATGCTTATGATTGGCGCATTTCCGTCACCGATTTAAGATTGCGATCTGGGCTCCAGACATTAGAAACTCGTCGCAAAATGCACCGTCTACAAACAACAACCACACTAAAATGAAATTTGACAACTACATGCAATTTTATAAATCGCGACTGGACAGAGGCAAGCACAATCAAACAATATTCTTGCCGCATGCTAGAGCAAGCGCATATCTTTCTTCCTTCCTGCCCATAACAATTCGCGAATGGAATGCCCTTCCGCAAAGCGTGGTCAATTCAACCACTCCCGATTCCTTATCTGCAGTACAGACGTACTTGTAATGTCATGCGTTCATTGTTTCCTTTTGCTTGTGTGACATATCCTGATGTCTCTTTTATTACGCCTTCCTACTGACAGCAAATGTGATGGAGTCATCGTATTTCTTCGTACTTGTGTATTAGAAATAATCAGAAGAATAAGAATTGGCTGGGGTGCGTTTGGCAGGCATTCTGAGATCATGAACAGCAGGTTGCCATTATCCCTCAAGAGAAAAGTGTATAACAGCTGTGTCTTACCAGTACTCACGTACGAGGCAGAAACCTGGAGGCTTACGAAAAGGGTTCTACTTAAGTTGAGGACGACGCAACGAGCTGTGGAAAAAAGAATGATCTAATCCTTCTAATCAATAGTGCATCTAATCGTCCGTTATTCAGCCTCCATTCAGTCATCTGCAAGTCTCTTGCACGTTTTTTCAGCTGGTAGACCAGCCGTCCCAAAAAGGTTGTGGTGCTACCCCTTTTTCCAAAGACGTCGTACTGCTATCCTTTGTAGATACGTAGCATACTTTCAATCTCTTGCATGTTTTCAAGCGCATACAAAATTTTTAATCTAACACAATTTCAATAACGGGCTTTCCATTAAGAGAAATAGAAGTTTGCCGAAAAACGCAGCTCACTGCTTTTGAAAACACTGCTTTTGCGCAGCAAGAATACTAAACTAGGAATAATTCTTACCAGCATCTCAGCATACAAGCAGAACAAATAAAAGGAGTAACGCTGAAGGAATAATTTGAGCTGCACCTGTCCGCAATAAATCTGCACCTCTGCTCAATTACTGTCACAGAACTGACAACAACAATGTCCTGTCTTCACCCCGTCCGGCCTGATTTGGTGGGCCGGATGTCAGTTTTATCATATCCTTCCTCAAACATCGGCCCTTGAATCCCGAAGATAGGTGCGTATGGAATGGTAAAATGGTGAGCTGGATAGAGCAAAAAAATGCATCTCGAAGAGACAGCTCTCACACAGGCCAGCTGAAAATATTTAATGAATAAGCCCCAACTGGTTCAGATTTTGGCAATGTTTTAGGTTGTAGAAATGTCCCGGCCACGAACCCCAGCTACCTGCTTTTAGTCACACCTGCGCTGAAGGTGTGGGTTACACCAGCACAAAAAAGAGAGAAAAAAAAGGAACAAGCTGGGGTTAGCACCCCAGACTCCTGCCCCAGGTCTAAAGGGTCCAAAGCCAGACGCTCTGCAGAGCCACTTTTGACTAATATCTCGAAAACATAATCGTCTGAAAAAGCGAGCGAAGCAATTGGCAAATGCCTCCACAGACAAAAAGTCGATTTTTGCTATTTCAATAGAGGACACGTCGAGAATAAACAAGAACAGCTGTCCAGTCAAAAGTGCTTTGGGGCTATTTTCATTGAGATGCTGCGCAGTGATACGGCTTCAAGAATGCGACATTTCTTTCGCTCATTAGCCGTCAGAATAAGTGTGCACTTCCTCACGCTCACTCTCGAGTATTTCTTTTTTCGAGCTGTATGCTCACAGTCGCGCCTACTCACCATAATCGGTAGTCACTCGCACACTCACATGCACCCCCACATACTCGCCAATGCTCGCTCACGTTCATAGTTACTTTCATCCACATTTACCGCAACCCGCTAATGCTCGCGTCCACTCACACTCGTCGACAGTCACGTTTAATTCACTGTCACTGAATTTTGGTGACACCCACGTTAAACAGCATACAGTCCTCTTCGTAGTCATTTCCATTCAACCTCATCGGCACTCATTCTAGTTCACATCGAACCACACCTTTCGTCACTCACTGACACTCTATCCCACGTCCGTGAACTCGGCCTGAAAGAAGTATGAGTAAGGGAGGGAGTACACCAACCTATGCCAGTTTCGTGTTTTAAGTAGACGTCCATTGACTAGCCAACATGTAAAATGTGACCAGGCTTGACAGAATGAAGTATAACGTGCTCCTAATTGTGGTCCTCCAACTGCAAAGTCTGTATTTATTTACGCGCTCGTAGTAACACAACACTTTTGAATAACCTGTGTGCAAGTCAAGGGGACTGTGACAGACTAACGACACGAAAAAAGGCTAGTATAGATGCCACCGAGCTACAATACATCGGCTTTAAGGTGGTGTGTTGGCGACGCACTTGGCTTTCAATATCTCGCGATGTATAATCAAAGTGAAAGGGAGCTGCTTACTTGTCCGTGGACTGACTGGTCTCTCAGCTTTCTTCTTACCCACGGATGACGGCTCCGGTTTGGACCGCGACATTTCCTCCTCGGCTGTCTTGAGGGAAGGTTCGAGCGAGGCTTTGGGTCTTCCCTGCGCGCTAGCAGCCTGCAGGCCCTTGCTGTCGACGTGCAGTTCCCGTTTCTTGGCCTCCTCGAGTAGCTTCAGAAGCGCCTGGCTATCCTTGTTCCGACGCTGTTCTTCTTCGATTCATTCATCCAGCTCACGCGCTTTGAATGCCAGCCGAGTGCCTACCTTGACGAGCCGCTGGCTGTCCTAGGCTATGATTTCCTCCAGTTCTTTGAAGGTTGGCGGTGGCTTGCCCGCCATCTCGCCAGTTGCTCAAGACGGAAGGATGGTCAACGCGAGATTGCTGATTGCTTTATAAGGCTTGCGAAAAGAAAATATTCGCGTCGTGCTTCAAGCTTATGGTTTCTTCTTCGACTTCTTCTTCTTCTTCTTATATTTCTCGTATTAATTGGTTTGTTTTCGTCTGGCGCCTGGTGTTATGGCTCAACCCACTACGGCCATGACGGAACTCTCAGCTTTGGAATCTTCATTTCTTTGTTTTAATGCGTCAGCATTCTTAGAGTACTTCGAGCACATTTTGTGTGTGTGTGTGTGAGTGCACGTGCATGCGCCCGTGTGCGTGTGTAACCGTTTTCATGTCTACGCTGAGGGAACACGGTTAGAAACCAGCCATCGGACCTACTTTGGTCACCTGAGCATGTGACAATGTGTACATACGTGCCGCTCTTTAACGAACCTTCTGGCGCCGACTTGGAGTACTGGGTATCTGTCGCTGAGAATGTGCAGCTCTGCAACGGCGAAAAAAAAATCCCTTCAATTTCTCCGATGCTGAACGAAATCAAATCCACGTCAGCAAGGTTCCTCAAGGATGGCAACCCGACGGATTAGCAGGCTCCGTCACAAATGCACTGGATATTTATTCATTTTATTTATTTTACAATACTGCCGCTCTCAGCCGAGAGCCTAGCAGACGGGCATGAACACTTTCTTTTCCGTACATAAATACACGTGCGAGCTACACAAAGAATGAAAAAGGAACGATGTTCAACAAAATAAAAAAAGATAAGCTAGATAAGGTTTACAACAGAACACTAAACAACGCAGAATAAATTGAACAACAACTGGGGCACATCATAGACAAAGCAAAAACGTGAAATACTTGGAAACAAACAAGTGTATACAATTTTTTTTCTAAGTACTGTCAGTTTAACATAAAGAGAATAGGGAACAAACATGAGAAGTCGCTAATAATCTCTTGTGATGAGCTCCAGCTGTGAAACGAACAGGGATAAAGAATTTGTCGCTGTTAATGACGAGTTAAGTTCATTCCATTCTCTGATTACCCGAGGAAAGAATGAGTACCTGAATGCGTCATTAGAAATGGAATACTCGGTTAGCGTATGTTGGTGTTGATGCCGTGTTATTCTAGATTGCGAATATGAAATGTAGTGGGTGATATCAATATTATATTGACGGTGCAGAACTTGAAACAGGAATTTTAGTCGACCTTCTTTCGCTCTCATCGATAATGTGTTGAGGCCTGAGGGAGCTAAGAGACGTGAAGGGGAGTCAGTAAAACGATATTTGTTATGAATGAACCTTGCGGCTTTTCTTTGTACGGCTTCAAGTTTAGCTATGTTAGTGGCTGTGTAAGGAAACGAAATTGTGTTAGCGTATTCTAAAATAGGTCTCACAAATGTTTTCTAGGCCAGATGCTTAATGTTCGTTGGAGCGATATTTAGGCGTCTTTTTAGATAAAATAGCTTTCGCAGTGCAGTAGTTGTAATATTAGTTATGTGTCTTTCCCAATTGAGCTTTGATGTCAGCGTTATCCCTAAATATTTCTGTTGCTGTTGATGTTCAGTTGATGTAGGTTAAAATTGAGCATTAAGTCTATCAGCATTTCAGAGGCTTCTAACGTATGATGCATTGGGGGCCAGACTATGTCAGCAAGGTTAAAGTCGCCCGCAAGAACAGTCCTGGATTGATGGACATGACGCTGCATATATTATGTGCTGTGAAGCTGCATATATTATGTGCTGTGAAGCTGCATATATGTGCTGCTTTTCAGTGAACGCCCTTCATACCAACACTTTAGCAAGTTGGGCCATGAATGAACTGGGTATGCGCGGACTTCCCGGCAGTGTCACTGACTAGCTCAGCGTGTCCGGAATGAAGCGCTCGAGAGGGGCCCGGTTGCCACATGACGAGTTTCTCAGATGGAGGCAAAAGGCGTAGCGCATCAGAAACAGGACAAAAGAAGAACACAGACGACACACTCGTTTGGCGCGAGACGCCAAACATTAGCACCAAACGTGTGTGTCGTCTGTGTTCTCCTTTTGTCCTGTTTCTGATGCGCTACGCCTTTTGCCTCCATCATGATATACCAGCAAGCCCAACGTTCAACGTGAGTTCCTCAGCTTTCGCACGCACCGGCGCGCCATGCATTTCGGAGGCCACGCGCAGGCTTCGCGGCGGCATCGCCAGATGGCGCCGAGTGTTCTTAGGGAGGCGCGAAAGAGGAGTACCGCTGCAGCACACGCCTGATGCATAACTCGTTTCGACAATCGCAATACATTACGTCGCTATGTTAATTCAATGCTAACGCATTACCGTCGACAGTCATCGTGAGATGGGTTCCGCCGCATTGTTTTTGCTTTTGACGCCTCTAGCCTACAGAGACTAATAAGCATTCCGGCCAAGGGGCGAAAAATTGGATGAATCGGCCAATGAATCAGAAAACGGAAATTTCATTTCAATTTAAGAGGAAGCTTTAGCTTGGGGGCTCCTATCTAAATATACGCAAAAGGAGAATTCGTTTTTCTCGGCAACGGCAGCACCAAACTTGACGAGGTTTGTTGTATTTAAAAGAAAAATGTAAAATCTGCTGGTTTCAATTTTTCGATTTAGATCGTCAAATTTTTATTAAAAAATTGGCAAATATCAAAAATTTTCTGAAAACGAAACTATCAAGTTTACAACTTTCTAACTCAGCAAGCAAAAATAATATCACAATTCCGTGAATTGCATCTGATAGTACGTCTAAAGCGGAGAAAACTGATATGTTACACATGAACCTAAAAAAATGGAGTAATGTCGAAATACAGCTTTTGCAGAACCCTTGTAAACAACGTAACAAATTCACGTAAGATATAAATTGTCATGTCGAATTTTTACGCTTTGAATGATCTGATAGATGCCGTTCACAGTACCACGATATCTGTTCTTGATGCAGAACTATGGATTTGTAAAATTCGCGCTTCTACTTTTTTCAAACTTTCAAATTTTTGAAAATTCTTGTAACAAAATTCAGGACCTAAATCGAAATTCCGCTTCCAACAGTCACTAGGATTTAACTTGCTCTCTCAAAGTGAACAAATTTCATTAAAATTAGTCGAGGGGTTATCTCAGAAAAACGTTTTTGCGTTTTACATGTATTTGAATAGGCCGCGTCGGAGTTGGGCCCGAGCTAAAGCTTCCGCTTAAGTCAGGTTAAGCGGGTTATTTAATGAAATCGCTCAAGCGTTTCACGTGTGCTTGAATAGGGAAACCAGAGTTGGCACCGAGATAATGCTCCCTCTTGAAATATGAAGACCTGTAGTTGGGCCCGTTTCCTCCGCGCTAGCCCACCTTTTCTTTCTCATACTATTTCCGAAAAGCACTTAGTAATGCTTTTTCTAACTTCGTGGATGCTTTTACTCGAAAATTAACCTTACCTTTCACACTTGTTCGTATTGCGTCGTTTCCGTATACCCTTCGGCCGGATGGTCGAAGAGCGCCATTGAGCACTTGAGCATCCAAAAGTGTTATTTAGCCCCGAGCTGTGATGTGCTGAAACTCGTTGTTAGCCAGGATTTACTGTTAATTATGAATTTTGATATGAATGCTACTTTGTAAAACCCGTGAAACCGCATTCGCAAGAAAAAAGAAACAGAACTTGCGGGTTCTTTTATTTGGCTAAATGTCGTAATATTTTTGCGCTACACGTTAATGGTGTGCGATGGCGTGCTCGTCAGAAATTATCGCTGCTGTAAGTATATACTGCAACAGAAAATAAAAATAAGAACGCTGGCAGCCTCGTCCCACGGGCGAAGCATTGGCTGTGACGACAGGGATGAGCGTTGCGTTTGAACTTCTCGAACAATACTCTGAGTATGACATGTCGGCGCGACACAGCCGGCAAGAAACTGGTGCTGGGCAGTAGGAAGAGTCCCCTGACAGCAGCTACCAGGTGGGTCACTGCGCTGTCAACATGAGGAGCGCTGTCAGTGGCTCTGCGGGCGTCGCACCTCGATGGTGCACGAGACGAGACCGACCGGGTGCCGTCGTGGTTATTCAGCGCCGAATAAAAAAGAAAGAAAGAAAAAAACAGTTACAAGCATGAGGCATTCACAGCTATATTATGATTGTTATTAATCATGTAAACATATATAAATATGAGACAAAGAGAAAGAGAAGTCTCCTAGCAAAGTAGGCAACCATATGAAGTAAGGTTTGTGGTTTCTTCGGCCGTATATATTGCAGTGAAACCTGGCTTACTAATTAAATGAACAAACATGATGTTAGGCGTACACAGACAAACCTGAATAGGTATAACTCGATGACTGCGAGCAATCGCTGTCACAACGCTGGCCGGTTGACGGGGACCAGCAGTGGGGAGCGAACGCTTCAGGCTGACTCTTGCGTCACCGCTTCTCAAAAACTTATCTCGGTTCACGTTTACCTTTGCACGCACTGCAGATTAACTCCAAAATACGGCTCGTGGCCCGCGGATAGCACGCTGACAGCCATGCGCAGACAAGGGCGGGCTCGTGGAGTTGACGCACGCTCTGCTCCCCTACGGGAACCAGCGCTGGATAGGCGGCGCGTCGAAAAGAGTGCGTTGCACGCCGCCCTGGCGACGAAACGCGGCATATTCCAGCCGCTCGACCAGACGACACACACGTGCGCGGCCGTATTATAGTTCGTATGTTTCCGTTTTCGCACCGCTTCAAGTGGACAGTTTTCGTAAAGAAGCTAGCGCCATCAAGTGAAGAAATGACGAAAGAAGCCTTTTAAGCTTTATATATTTTTCACAGTGTGTCGCGGCGAGCACGTGTGTTTCTTTAATGGTTGCGCGTGTGCCGTTGCCATGCGTGCGGGGCAGCCTGCCTCGCAAATCTTGCAGCTATGGCTCCGGTCGTGCTGCGCTATGGTTTCGGAAGTATTAGTTGGCCTAAAGACATTCCATATTTCTCTGGCTAGACATAAAAAATTCTGATGTTACTTCGCCACAGCAGTCAATGGAGAAGAAAGCTTTATCGCATCAGCTGACTCGCGCAAGCAAGGGTTTGAGTGCTCCGCTGCTGGATCCGTAACAACGCTGGCTACATTTAGCACTAATTACATACATTTACCGGATGCATCTCAGTGCCGAGTCTTCAGACGCATGCGCATTTAAAAAAACATAGGCGGCTTAGTCGTGCGTGCGCCGGCAGTATGCGCACACAACTCGTATTACAAGGCAGCTTCCCTCCCACATAATTCTTGGCAATGAATGGATAATATAAACTTTTCGTATCGTTCGCTTCGTGCGGTGGCATTGGAAGGGGCTTGGCGGTGGTATTGCGAAGCAAAAATGGTTGGTACATATGCCGGATGGTGCATGCTATTGCTCATTTTGTTTCCGACGACATGCCGACTGCACATTCTGCTGTTTGGTACTGGCTGCCACGGCTGACCGTCTTCACTATCGAATAAACCAAGCACACACGTGAAATTCGATTTAGAAACCAGCCCGACACCGCTTGACAGGGCGACAAGACAGGAACTTACTCCGCTCGCCTGACTGCTTGTATCCTACGCCGCCTCCGTTCTTGTTCGTAGGGTTTAGATGGAAAGACGCAGAAGAATACATCCTAGCTCATCCCGACGTAGTTGCGGCACTTGTATACGCAACGGTATCGTCGGCGTCCTTTTGTTTTCCTTCGACTTTCAGCGCACGCAACGCCACTACCAGTAGCAATTTTCGTCCGCGGGAGCGGCTGAGTTGTGAACGTTCTGAGCGCCAGGGCGGCGCTGTAGGTGTCGTGAAAACTCCAGCGCTGGTTCTCCATGGGCGATGGATGGATGGAAGGTGGGAGCGTCCCCATTGAAACGGGGTGATGGCAGGTGCCCCCATGCTCAGCTTTTTATTTTTGTTTAACGGTGTTGTAAGTTATTCAAATTCGCCATTTTCTCTAAATACGTCTTCTATACTCTTTTAACCTTATGTTACCTCTCTGCTTTTGGGCCACCAATCCTCCAATCGTCTTTTGCTAATTTCCACCGCATATTTATTTACATGACTATTGCTGTCTCTGAACCCCAGGGCCTCATGAAGCGTGACTGTGCCCGCATCGACATCCGGATGGATACTATCACGTTCCAGTATGAGGTGCTCTATTGTTTCTACATATTCACCACACACAGTACATGTGTCTTCTTCTTCGTTAAATTTATTTTTATAGCTTCGCGTTCTAAGACATCCTGACCTAACTTCAAAGGGTAGTGCGCTGCCTCTTGAGTTAGCATAAAACGAGACTCCAACTAAATGCTCGCCCCCTAGCGGCCGCGCCGAGAAACAGCTCATACAGGTTCAAGATTGAAGCGAAAGAGGGCGTCCTGTCACGGCATGCGCTGAATGCTTCGTAGTTCTCAAATCGTCCCGATGCCGCCGCGCGTAAGTCTGAAAATGAAAAAGAAAACCGGATGTCGAAAGACATGTACCACCATGCGTGTCATCACCGTGAAAAGACAGCAATGTATGATTTAATCTTTTCGCTAAAGAAGCAGACGACGCGTACCGCAGAGCGAGTTGGGTAAACTTCGCATTGCGAAAATGTGACAACTGATACAGTACCGATTTGTACAAAACACTTCCTTCGGGTTTTTTTTTTCTTCCGGGCGAGCAGAAAATTGCTTTCAATATCTTGTTGACGTTTCAAATTGAGGAGTGGGCTTTGTTTAGGCAGGTGCTTTGATAAATTATAGTGACGTGCTTAAGCTTAAGCTTCATTTGTTTTTGTTCGCTTATAGCTTTCGGCACCAGCATTGGTGTTACTATTACTTTAAGCAGCAGAAATATTCTCGGTAATGTTCCCTTGTCTGCAGCCACAGTAGCAGGAATGATAACTGTCTCAGAAGGTCTGAAGCTGATCGTGACATGTTATCGCGCGAGGCGACATATTGTTTTCATAGCACGCTTTAATTTAGTGGCGCAAGCAGAAGATGCTGCTTCCTCATTCAACGAATTGAGTTGTTAGTATATTTGCTCGCAAGAAATTTAGAAGCAACAGCAAACAGCGCTCGTTCCAGCTTTGGAGCGTTCGACCTGCGCACAGCGGCGCTAGTTTCTTTCTGACACTGCGCACACACCTAAATTCCATTATGACTGGTTCAGTTCGTTTCCAAGTCATGCACTTACTCTATTACAAGTAATTTTGCCCAAAAGAAAACCTTCGCTAAATCTTGGAAACCTGTTGGGAGGAACTCAACTTGGTCCGACTGGTTGTTATACACTTCTTTCGTTTCACTTCGGTTTGAGAATTTCTGCGGGTGGCATGCAGGTGTACTACTGATTGTGTTTTTGCAAGGAAGGAACCGGAAACCGTAAGATGTGAGAGGAAGTTCTTTTCAGAAAGTTCTTTGCAACATGTCCCCCTCCCCCAAAAGAAGGGGAAAGAAAGCGGTACCTGTCTCTATTTGGTCAAGATCTTCTTTGCCGTGTGCGTACAATGTATACAGCGCCAGTAGCGAAAACATTTTTCGTTAAGCTGCACACTTCCACCCGGCGAGTTAAAACATGGCGTCATGAAAAAGGATTATATGTACCCTGGCATGCAAATTGCTAACATTGCAACCAACCCGAAACAATGAAACATTGCTTTATTGTTTGTCATGACGCATTTTATTTCTGGGCTAAATACGCATGCTCACAGAGGGTGAATATATCTGAACCATATGACTGTGTTGTACCGGCAATTTAAAGCAAATGCCAAAGGAGAACAGTTTATATGAAGACTTTCTTGAAACATTTGGTGATGGTGCAATAAAAGCTATCTCTGAGACCACATGCAGACCCGATTTAGAGCAGTGATGACATTCGGAAAATTCTGATTTTGTGAAAATCCCGCTACATGCCCGGTGCGTTTAGGTGGTTGTATGATGCGCCTTCCGTTGGAACATTCCTTCACCGGCCGAAATGCCACGGATATATGAGGGCTCATGCGCTTCGCGTCGCGCAATACAGACAGATAACCAGTCAGTGAGTTCAAAAGATGATAAGGAGTGGTGAGGGGCTGTGTGGGTCGCATCACGGTTGATAATAATTCCGCGCGGAATGACAAGGTTCGAAAGAGTGATAGGGCTTATAATAGTTGGAGCAATCCTGATAAGGTTGATGAGGAGTGATAAGAGTTGATAATGGTCGGATCAAGTCAAATTAAATTGATAAGGACCGATAAGAGTTGATAAGGGTACGATCATGCCCGGTAACATTGATAAAGACAGATCAGGGTTGATAAAGTTCGGATCAATTGCGATGAGATTGATAATCACCGATAAGTGCTGATAAGGGTCGTATCGATTCCCATAAGAATGATAACAACAGATAAGGGTTGATAAGGGTCGGATATTGTCCGATATGGTTGATAACGACCGATAAGGCTTGATAAGTGTTTGTACTGGTCGGATCAAGCTTCGTAGGATTGATAATGACGCTGGGCTACGTGGAAATGAGGAAGTGGCACAATGATTACGCAAACTAAGGCAACTACAGTAGAGTTCTGGTCTGAATTTTTTTTACAGAAGGGTGTTTTATGCATTGAATAACAAAAGTATGTGGGATGCTCGAACATTTCGTTGCAGGCTTTGGGAATAAATATCTCCAAACTAGCGTCATCCTGAAAATTCTTTCAAAGTGGATACGTCTTGCAAACTCACCAGCTACTAGTCGTAAATTACAATATATACCATAAAGTAAATAACTGAGAAGTTAGGTAGTGAATTATAGTTAATTAGTAGAATAGGTATTTTGATTTCTCGTGCAAGTAATGGCCGCGTATGAGTAATTCAGCTCAAGGACTAGAAGTAAGTTGATCTGCTACGGGCGATTTGTGAAACTTATGAATAAGCTAAAATGAAACAGCCTATATGTGTGGTCCTGTGTTGAACAATACGAGGTATGACGTAATTTCCGTGAAACGAGTTTGCTGAAGGCCTCGAGGAAAACCGCTTCTGCGGTAAAACTTAGTTTGTCTGGTAAAAAGTGCTCAAAACGTTAGTGCTTGTGTAGGTCACCTGCTGTTGCTTGCATGCAAAGTATGGTATAATGTGATTCACCATTGATACACCAAAGCGATGTAACCACTTGTTTGCTGTTCCTTGATGCAGTAACCTAGGGTATAGTACGGTGACATCGCGGAGCATGCATGGTGATGATTATTGTTGTGTGCATCGAGACCAAAGCTAGTCATTCGGCTGACTTTCCCGAAACGGCTGGACACGCACGTACAATTGCTGCTCGACCGCTCGTCGTCAACGTGGTACATATGGTAAGTAAGCCGTGGCCTAGCTGTAAAGCGCCCGCTTCGGCTGCGGAAGGTTGTGGGCTCGATTCCCACCGCCGCCGGGCACCTGTGTACACCGGCCTGGCATTCGGCTTCTTTCAGGGCTGAGAAGCTTGGGAAAGAAGCCTGCGCCCTTAATTCCTTCCGAAACCCCCGTGGACACACACACACGCACACACACAAAAGGAAAAAAAAAGTGATGATGTTTGGGCCGCTCCCATGTCGGCTATTTCCCGTGTGACGCCAAATGTAACTAATTAGGTGGGGACGCCTTCGAATTGGAGGCAAACACCCCTTTCCAAGCGTTGAGGTCCCATAATGGTCTAGCACCAGGACGGGAGTGCGCTTGTACTCATTTTACCGGTAGGTACTGGTAAAATGGGTACAAAAGGTGCCGCCTTGGTGAACCATTACGTCCCTCTGATTAAAAAAACCAATGATGAATCTAACCCATGGTTCACCAAATCCCGACGCTCAGTGAGAAACAGGAAGAAGCACCACTATGAAAGTACTAAACTCTTACGCACGTAAGGTGTTAGGGACACACACATACAAGCAAGGCTTAAAAATTTACTGTTCCGCCCGGTCCTCAGCAAAAGATGAATAGTTCACTCAAGAATTACCATCTCTTCCAAAATCTAATCCTAGAAAGTTCTGGCACATAATAAGCCCAGATCAGGAACCCCAATAACATTTCTTTAAACAACAATAACACTCCCCTTCCAGATATTCACTGTGCTTCTACTTTCAATACTTATTTTTCTTCTACATTCACCACAGAAGACCAGTCCGATCTGGAGGATGTGCTGGAAGTAAACTACCAATATATGCCACCTTTAGAAATAACAGTTGGAGATGTCGTATGCCTGATAAATAACTTCAACTTGACCACATCTTGTGGCGTCAACGACATTAATTATAAAATTCTGAAAAACACTGTCATAGTGCCTAGTAAAATTCTCTTACATCTTCAGGCAAATATTCTAATATTTGCCTGAAGTGGCGTGCTGCCCTCGGACTGGAAGATAGGAAAGGTTGTACCCATATTTAAGTCAGGTAACAAAAATACGCATCGGAATAATACCATTCAATATCATTAACACCTATATGCTAGAAAATGCTTGAATATAGTAATTGCATCAAATGTCTATAGTCCCCTGGAAGCCAACAAATTTTTCTTTACTAATCAACACGGATTTCGGAGAAATTTTTCATGTGAGACTCAATTATTGAAATTAACAACTGGTTAACATACTAACATGGAAGAGGATGCACAAACTCATCGGGGTTTTCTAAACTTTTCAAAAGCGTTTGACCTCGTAGCACATTGCCATTTGATTTTAAGATTATCTGCTTTTAAATCAGATTCTCTTACACTAACATGGATTAGAAATTTCTTATCTAATTATCAGCAATTCACAACAGTTCATAATCTTTCCTCTTTCACACATTACTTCAGGTGTACCACAAGGCAGAGTTCTTGGGCCGTTGCTATTTCCAAGATACATAATGACTTACCGAATAACATTTCCTCACAAGTGCCCATTTTTTTTGGGCGACCGCGTTCTTTATCGTTCCATCGAGGGTGCCAACTATCATACAATCCTTCAAAAAGATCTAGAACTTATTTCTCTTTGGTGCATCACTTGGTTAATGAAGCTAAGCATTTCTAAATATAAAATTATCACTTTTAACCGCAAGCATACTAACACTATGTCTATTTATCACATAAATAACATCACTATTTTGCACGATACTCAATATAAATATCTTGGTGTTAACCTAACTTTGACTCTTTCGTGGTCAATGCACATTGCATACACATGTATCAATTCTTTGAGATCATTAGGGTACATGCGCCGCAAGTTACATAATTAAACTAAAGATATTCTTAAACAAGATTACCTAGCATTTGTTCGATCTCAGCTTGAACAATCTGCATTCATCCGGTCTCCCCATCAGAAATATTTGATTGAAAAACTAGAATATGTTCAGAATAGGGTTACGCATTTCATTTCACATTGTTATGATCATAATAAAAGCATAACACAAATTTAACTCGACTTCCCCCTCAGATATTGCATGATCATTGTGATATAGCCCTGCTATCATTTCATAAATACGTTCATAACGCAGCCGCATCAGTTCTGCATGTTGAACCACCTCATTACAGCTCTGAACGGTTGTACAATCGGTTCAATTTCATGTGCATCTACGGTAAACCTAATTCATTTTTATTTGCTCCACTTTTCTAAGAGCCATTCGCCTTTGGAACGACCTTACTTACACCATAGTTACAGAGAGTGACCAAGAAAATTTTCAGCTTCTTCTAACAACGAATTTTTCAAACAACTCTCATTAATCTAACATACTACATATTGTTTTTGTCATTGCCTTTCTCTTTATTAATGTGCAACTATGAGTTAAATACTGTTTTGTAATAGCCTAAATATATCCCGCTCACTCTGTAATTCTATTGTTTAGATTTTACTGTGTGAAATTTTTTTGTTGTTGAACAAGCTGTTACATTCAAAAGCCATCGGTTTGTACACGAACCAATCGAAGCTTTTCTTTCGAGAAACCCGTATGGGTTTCTCGAAAGAAAAGCCTCGCAATTGAAGAAAACTTCGTCCTGGCCCGAGATCGGAACCCGGGACCACCGCCTTTCCGGGGCAGTCGCTCTACCATCTGAGCTAACCAGGCGGCTAGCAGATGGCAGGGCGAAGTCGGATTTGTCAACAACTCGAAGCAAAGGCAAGAGTTTGACGTAATATTTCTGCGGAAACCCGCTCGGTGGAGAGAAGTAATTAGTAAAGGGAAAATGAGACATCCACCCAAACGTAGCTAAGTGCTACAAATGAATGTCTCATTTCCCTTTATTAATTACTTGTCTCCATCTCCTAAGCTACGAGGAGCTACGCAGGCAGCGCTTGTTGACACGTCCCCCTTCCTCGCGCGACGACCTCATTGCTGGCTTGGCTACCACCTCCGACCAGTCAGCGTTGCTTGCTGAAATGAAAGCGTTCGTTCGGGAGGAAGTTGCACGCCAGCTCTCCTTGATATCCTTCGCTCAGCCGCCGCATCTCCAACAGCCTGCATTGAATTTTGTGCCTCCGCTCCGTCACGCGGTCGAATAGGAAATTGCCGAGGTCTTGCCAGACCAGAAAAAACATCTTGCGGCTGCACGACTAAGCTACGTTGACGTCGTTGCGCCGCCTCAACAGGTCGCGGCTGCTGCACCACTCAGCTACGCTGAAGTCGTTGCGAGGACTCAGCCACTCTCTTCAAATGTGCCTTTCTGTTCTGCTGGCTTCGTGCCTAGACCCCAACTGCCGCCCGCGGTGCAGTCATGTCAGTAGCCGCCCCATACAACGCGTCCTGTGACATGGATGGAAGCTGCCCCGGAAAGCCCGGGGGCGTATTCCCGACAACCGATCAATATGCTTTGCGTGCGGCTACGCCGGTCACGTTACACGTTTTTGGAATCGTGTGCAGCCGCCTAGCGCCGCACCACCGTGACAAGCCAGTCCAACCATCCACATTATGGCCCCCCGTCGGCTATGTCGCCGACATTGCGCCCGATCGCAACTACCCGCCGCTCACATTCTCCATGCCGTCGCTCATTGTCGCTGACGAGACCTCGCCCCGTAACTCGGGACGAGGAAAGCTAATCGTCGCAGTCCAAGAGGCAAGGGTTGCGACAACGTCGACACAGAATCGACACAATCCTTCCGTACAAGCCGGGTGCATCTGAGTGTGCGCCTATTTCTGCTACAACCAGACATGCCGAAGGGAGTCGCGATCTCGCGTAGGACTTTGCTTCAAATCACCAAGAAGAGTGTTAGCGGCGACACCACTTCTGCGCCCACGTCGCTCCCCGGAGCGCTTGTGCAGCTCTCGGTTTCTTCCACTGAACCTGGGCTGTCGTCGAAACTACTGCCCAAGTTTGAAGACCCCTATACCGCGTCTCCTCGAACGCACATCTCCGATCAACTACTTGATCGAGCCCGTTGAATCATCTTCGGACATGCACCGTCGTGGACGAGACATCGCCTCAAGGCCTACTGTGACCCACTCATAGTGAAAAGCTGTTAGGTTCTCCTTTTTTTTTTCTCGGGGGTAATTGTAGAAAAGGATTGCAACGACACAGTGGGTCGTCCTCTTGTGCGCTTTTGCTCGTGAATGCCGCTCGTGCTGGAAGTCCGTTACCTGCTGTGACGGTCGGTCCCAAACATTGGTGACTAATAAACGTTTTTAGAAAACAAATTAAATTAAATAAATAAATGAATAAATAAATAAATAAATGAACGACCCTTTGGCAATAGCCGTGACATCAATATTTGCCAAGACATGCTCAATGCTTCTTGCCAGTTTGTGCGCAGTAAGTTGGTTATGGAAGGAACAAACATATCGTAACGCTACTACACTTCGCAAAACGCTTACTCTCCCAGCGAGCGTCGTCTGCCAAACGGCGAATGCAACAGCACTATAGAAAAGGTACTGAATAAAAGGGAAAATGTCTCATGCAAGTGGTAGAGCCCAGCGGCTACCTCCCCATTCTATCACCCCTGCTGGACGTAAGTGAACACGCATCATCCGTAAGACGATCTATGCTGGTTGTGAAAGGAGGACAATCGCAAGCTCCGTATACAGCCGCTCAAATACAAGACCCCTCTGTAGAAGTCGTGGTAAAAGCTGATTTGCAAGATAGCTGGTGAAAATTGGATCAGCACTTGTGAGCGAAATAATGATTAATTAAGGAGTGTCGGGCCCCTCTTAGTATGGCTGCCTTCTTTTCGTATTTACAACGTGCAATTCGTGATTACTAGTACTCTGTCGAAATATGTTGCCTTTAATTATTGTGTCGCAAACATTTTTCAAAAGCTAATGTTAAAGATAATCTGCGTTTTGTTTCGGATTTACCCATTACGTTTCAAGGGAAGCAAAGTGGCGAAAGCAATGTTTATTGAAATTTCAGGAAAGAATGTATGTGCTGAACAGGTATAAACGTGTCTGTAATGAAATATGCTGGTATTTGCTGGACGGTTGCAAGCTGATTGCTTCTCGAGCTTAAGTCTCGCATTAGTTCTTTCAGCTGAGAAATGGCCCCGAAAAGTTTGCAGACAGACGCGAACTTTAAGGATTTTCCCATTTTGCTTCCCAGAGCAGGCAATCACGCTTGCGAACCAGAGCGGCAGAATCGGCGTTGCTCTGCGTTCATAAAAGGGTTGATCCCAAGGGGATCGCCTTTCTCGTCTCATCTGCCTCACACTAATGCGCTGCACATTATGATTGAATGAGCGCTTTCTTCAACACTTTTATTCTTCTTTTCATTGCGCTCGTTCGCGTCTCTCAATAACGGTTATAGTTAAGTTTTGTTGTTCCTTTTACGGGAGCTCCATACTTTCCGCGTGCTCGCTTCCACATGCTCTCACGGTATTGCTGGTTTGCTTATTGCGTGTTACAGCGAGCTGCCTGAGAGGCGGCCTTGCTGCCTATGCTTGGTTTCAACGTAGCAGGGAAATATGGTTTTCAGTAATCCCACCTCTTCGAAAAACTTTGGATGGCGAGGACTTTTCCAATTGCTTTGTTCCACGATCTGAATTGTACTAGTGGTAGATGCAGCGGCATACGTGTGCGTGTACTGGCGGGTAAAAAATTTTTTTTTGAAAGGAACCTTTGAACCTTTGAACCTATTTCGCAAGGTTTAGTCGTCACTAACGACCAGGATTGGTGAGGAATGAGGCCAAAACTAAATCGGAACGAATTGTGTACGATGCATACAATATTTCTTTTTGCGTCTTATACCGTGTTTTTGTCTCATAAGTAATGAATTCAAGTCAGCAGAATACTTATACGAAAGTTTATATACTTATGCAAAAGCTGTTATGCTTGCGTGTCTTAAGTACTGCCTTGATTTAAACGTGGCAGCGCGGTTTTGTGTCTTCCAACTTATCAATCAGGTACCGCTGGTGGGGATCCCACAAGGCGGTGGCACATTCTAATTGCGGCCTTACCAGCGACTTATGTGCTATCATTTTAAGAATCTGAGGGGCAGTTCTAAGGGTTCGTATAAGTAGGCTAAGCATTTTCCCGGCTTTCCTGACGGTCATATCAATATGGCTGGAAAAGGACAGATCAGCAGTAATGAACCCCTAAGTATTTTTTTTTTCGTTAACCTTCCTGAATATGGAGTCTCCCAGTTTGTAAGTAGGTTCATTAGTGATTTTAGATTTATTGAATGTTACCTGGCAACATTTATCAGTATTCAGACTAAGTTCCCAGTTTTGACACCAGGAGGCTATGCTGTTGAGGTCCTGCTGGAGTACGTCTATATCATGTTGATTGCGAATGGATCTGTAAACAACGCAGTCATCTGTGAAAAGTCTAATTTGTGAGGAAATGTTTGAAGCGATGTCATTGATGTAAATTAAAAACAGCAGCGGCCCCAGCACCGAGCCATGCGGCACTCCAGAAGTGACTTGGACAAAACTAGAATTCTTGCCTCCTATAACTACGCATTGTATTCTGTCGTTCAGGTAGTCTTCAATAACCTGCATGACTTTCGCATCCAAATTAAGAGTGCTCATTTTATGTATTAACAAGTCATGTGATACGGAGTCAAAGGCTTTGCGATAATCGAAAAAGACCGCATCTGACGCATTCTTTTTTCAGCAGTATCGGCAAGCTCATGAAATAGTTATATCAGCTGAGTGGTACAGCCCCCGCCTTTGCGAAAACCATGCTGATATTGAAAGTAAAAATTGTTTCCTTCTAAGTGCCTTATTATATTGGTATAAAGAATGTGCTCAAAGTCTTTTCACATATGAAACAAAGGGAAATTGGCCTATAGTTAGATACGGAGGACTTGGAACCGCTTTTAAACACTGGAACTATATGGGCTTTCTTCAAATCTTTAGGGAGCACGCCACTTTCGAGGGTTTTGCAGAATACTATTTGTAAGTATTGAGATATAATGAAAGAACAGGCTTTGAGTATCCTCGGAGAGATTCCGTCTGGTCCAGTTGCTTTGGCTTCATTAATGGAGTTGAGACAGTTCCTGATACCCTCCAATGTGATAGTAATCGGAGGCATTATGTTTGGCACACTGGATGTAGCGTTGGGAAAAGTATTTCTATGTTTCGTTTTCAGAAATACTGATTTAAAGTAGTTGTTAAAACAGTCCGCTTTAGCGTTGCTTTCACATATCTGAATTCCGTTGTGAAGAATACTTGAAATACCTGCACTCACCTTCCACGTCTTTCTTAGATAGCCCCAAAATGCTTTTGGATTTGTCTTGATAGAATCAGCTAGTCCGGAGAAGTACATGTCTTTGGCGGTATTGATAGCCTCGATATATTCTATGTGTTGATGAGTTATTTTTCTATTTTTGATAAGCATGAGTCCTTCGCTTTATCTTCCTTTTAACCTCATAAGTCATCCAAGGTTTGTCTACTTTTACTTTGTCTGAGATGCATTTGAAAGGTACATGTTTTTCAATCAATGATGACAGCACGCTTTTAAAATAATTCCACAGAACGTTCACACCTTTGGATGAGTGTTGTGTAAAAGCCTGAAACGCTGCTTCCAAACCAAGACTGATTTCATTAAAATTTGCCCTAGAGTAGTCATACACTTTGCGAGTTTCATGGGTAGCAGGAATTATTTGTGGCAGAGTAAGCATTGCAGTGACAATTTTGTGATCGCTAATACCAGGTGAAACACAAACATCATGAACAACGCTCGGATCCTTGCAGAATAGCAGGTCAAGGACGGTATTTCCACGTGTATCGTTCATCACGGATTGATGAAACCCATATTTGCAAACCATATAAAAAAAATGCTGAACAGGTTTCGTCTATACGCATGCTCTAATCTCACTTTAAGTTCGGAAAATTGAAGTCACCTGCTAGCACAATTCGATTATCGGAAGCGAGGCCAGTGTATCATCCAGTGATGTGATAACTTGTGGTCGTGCGCTGGGTGGACGATAAACTACGCCCGACGCTATCGTTCTTTTATCAGGAGTGAGGAGCCTGCACCAAGCTGATTCATGATTACTGGTTTCCACGTCTGTTGCGGTACACTTCAAGAATTCCTTAGCTAAGACAAATACTCCGCCGCCCCTAGAGTTCCTGTCTTTTCTAAAGACTTAATATGTTGAAGGAAACACTTCGCTGTCTCTTATTGAGTCATCTAGCCACGATTCAGTAGCAAAAACGATATCTAGATTCGTCATCTGGAGTAGGGCATAAAACTCATCAACTTTGTTTTTAATGCTTTGGCAGTTTCTTAGGAGAACAGAGCATTCCGAATTTTGGGGCTTCTTATTTCTTAAGACTGGTCATTCCTTATTTAGTTTTTTTTACTGATTGGGTGTCTTCATCCCACACGAACGCCTCTCCATTTATAATTAGTTTGTCGTATGCCAGGGACAACTTGTCTTTACCATTAAGTTTTCTTGGTTTACCAACAGCCCAGAGCTTCTGACGAATTTCTCTGACACGCCGAGAGTAGTCCCGTGAGATTACATAATCAGGCCCTTTTAGTTTATTGCCGTTGCTTAGAATCATTTCGATATCCTTGCATGATGCAAAGTTTGCGATAATCGGTCATTTACGCCCAAGAGTATGTTTGCCTATCCTATGGGCCCTCTGAATCATCTCTACGGTTACTTTTAACGTCAAAGATTCCTGACAAAGATTCCTGACAAGGTTTTCCGAAGTTTGCCAGCTTTCACGTGGTTCATTGTCTTCGAAGCCGTAGACAATTAAGTTCATCCTTCTGCTGTTGTTTTCTAAGTGATCTATGTTTTTGCTGTCGTATCAACGTTTCCAGACCGTATTGCCATACCGCTATTCGTACTAACAGTCTCGCGTTCTATGCCCTCAAGGATAGCTATCCTTGACTCTAGGGAATCTAACCTTACTCTGAAGTCACCCATTATATTTTCAAGCTTATTTTGTCTTTCTAGAATGCCACTTAGTCTACTAGGAATTGTTGTTTGACCCTCTTGCAAACTTTGAAGGATAGCAGCCGTACCAGACCCAGGACCGGGGTCTTTTTTCAGTGTCGCCCGACAGCAACAACAATTTGGCGAAAAGCGCCTTCACCGACGTAACTAAATCGCACATCCTTTTGTGGGAAAGGCAGCAGCAGCAAAAAGCGATCATCACTTCTATAGCAAGGAATCGGAAGTCTTACCTGAAGTATGCAAAAAATGCCTGGTTAAAAACATGTTCACGCTATTGCCACTGCCTTTCCCACTGAAGTCGAAATGGTACAGATGGGGCCTTTTATACTGTGTGTCTTCTTGAAGGTCATGTGGTGGGCCCGTCGACAGGTGATATGAGTAATCACGCCAGGATTCTCGCACGTTAAAGCGAAGATCTGGCAGGCTGTGAATCGTATGGCCGCTATCTTGAAGGGGGTGCGTCCTTGTCTCCGAGAACATGCTGTTGTCGCAGTCACCGATGGCAAAGAGCAGCAACTGAAGCATGCAAAAATGCCTGGTTAAATGCATGTTCACGCTATTGCCGCTGCCTTTCCCACTGATATATATATATATATATATATATATATATATATATATATATATATATATATCATCAGAAGCCAACAAACAAAGACACTAAGGACAACATAGAGGAAATTACTTGTACTTAATAATTGAAATATAGCGATGATAAATTAATGGCAATGAAAGTGAATGAAAAAACAACTTGCCGCAGGTGGGGAAGGATGCCACGTTTTCGCATTACGCTTGCGATGCTTTAACCAATTTGCATATATATATATATATATATATATATATATATATAGGGGTTTTCTTCAAAGTTCAGCACGCAGGACCCGACGTAGCATACGCAGGAAAGAGACGACGAACTTTTTGGAAGACTTCTTTTACTTAACGTTTATGGCTGGTGGACCAGCCTTCGTCAGAGTAGAGTAAATATATATATAGTAAATATATATATATATATATATATATATATATATATATATATATATATATATATATATATATATCGCTCACGGCACTCACAACTTCGTTCTGCCTTGTGCAGGGCATTCTCGGATTCGCTGCACTTACAACTGCCGGCTGCATGCGGAGCAGCAAACTGCCGCGGTGATACTGACCAGTGGTCCGCCGAACTGCCAATGATGAGTCATCATCTGGAGCCACTATCACTCAACAATATGGCCACCACGACTGCGCAACAAATTACGCGCAGCACAGGAGGCCGCCTACGGGCAGCTACCAATATGCAGCGCGGAGCCACTTCATCGGTGGACACCGCTACAAAGGGATCATCGCACGCCTTCGACTTTTGCGGGCATGGCGGGCCCGACGGACCCGGCACACCTTTGTTCAGCCTTGTGCAGGTTAGTGCCAACGCGAGTTCATTTCGTGGCGACTATCGTGGTACTGTAGTCCTGCCATGCCCTCGGCGTTGTCGGAATATAGCGTATGAATGTTTTCTTGCTTGTCGTTTGATTTTATGCAGTGATGTGGAAACTAACCCTGGTCTCACGCATTAAGAACTCTATGAAGAAATGCTAAAGGGCCAAGCTAAGCTTCTTGATGAGGTTCTTGAACTCAAGAAGTAGTTTACTGAATTGAAAAATATGGTGCATGACTTGAGTGCGGCGCAAGAGAATTCCCAGGAACGATGTGCTTCTGCTTGCAATGACAAAGTGGAACATCGATTGCATTCACTAGAATGCATTGGGAACTTTCAACCCCCACCCCAGCAAAAAAAAAAAAAAAATACCTGTCAACCTTGAAGACCGCAGCAGACGGTCGAATTCGCTTATTCAGGAGATTCCTGAATGCCCTGATGAAACTGATGCAACCCTCAAGTAAAATGTAGTGAACGAATTAGTTACAGAAAAGCTTGGCGCAAAATGCGATTCCATCAGAAGCATTCACCGACTAGGGAAACAGTCCGGTAAAATGCCCATCATCATACACATTCGAACGTTAAATGAAAAGAAAGTAATATTAAAAAGTGCCAAAAAGCCTAAGGGATCAAAAGTGTCCTTATAACGTGATTATTTACAGTTAACGCTAAAGAAAGGGAAGTTGCTGTGAGATAGCGCTAAAACTGAAAGGCAGCAAGGAAAAAAAGTAATCTTAGTTCATGACAGGTTTATAGTTGATAAAGAACCATTTTATTGGGATGAATCGCAAGACAGGCGAGTAAAGGCAGGAGAGCGTCATTCGACCAAGCCGCACACATGACCTCCCCTAGCACCTAGTTACAAGCAATTAAGGCTAATAAATATTAATACCCTAAGCATGGCGAATAAAACTGAAGCTCTCGAGATACTTCTCCTGCAACAAGATCCACAGATCACTCTTGTTAATGAGGCTTGGTTACACGATCAACTGCCCGATGATGATGTCTTCCCTTCATCCTACACTGTTTTTCGTAAAGACAGGCGCAGTAGGGAGGAGGTGTAGCAATCTTAGTTAAAAGCTGTATCGACGCTGTGTTAATGGAAGACTGACGAAATAGAATGCATATGTGTTATGGTGACTTGCTTGGGTCACAGTGTAATTGTATTTGGGATGTACAGGCCACCAGATGTCACCCAGAATATCTTAGCACATTGAAAAATTACATGGCTAAATTTGAAAATAAGGCTCTGCCTATTGGTGACTTGAACTTACCTGGAGTAGATTGGGAGCGCCTTGATGCTGGCATTAATACCTAAAACATGTTAACATAGTTTTTTGACGTTATGCTTATGCATGACCTGTTACGAGTAGTTCACGTACCAACGCGAGTAGAGGGAGATTCCACCTCAATATTGGATCTCGTGCTTATTAACCACAATTTCTCTGGACACACTGCAGAAGTAGGAGAAGGTCTCTCTGTTCCAGTAACAGCTATAAAAATTCATTACTTCCTTACTTTAAAGACTACTCCAGGGCTAACAATGCACGCATAGTTCAACACATGGAAACATGTCTATCCGATTTTGATGATGCAGTTGTCGGTGTACTCTGGACATGGTTCAAAGAAATGTGTCATTTCTGCTTAGATAACCTTGTGTCAACGAAGTGAGAAAAGATTAACAAGCAAACACCTTGGCTAACTCGCAGCATTATTCAGATGAAACGCAAAGTTAAGCGATTAAAGAAACAAGAGGCAGCGGTGGCTTTGACCTATGATGCGCAGAACAATCTTGCTCAAGTAGTGCGCAGCTCGAGCGAGTATTCGGTACTTCCTTGCCTAACATTATTAAAAGTGACCCCTAGTAAATTCTGGAATTATATCAGCGAAAAGAACGAAAACCGGTATCACAAATGCCAGTCGACGGAATCAACGTAACGGATCAGAGAGCCATTGCCCAGCATTTCAAAGAATATTTTCAGAGCATGTTTAACACTTCCGTATCAAACTGTGCATCTAACACGACAGTCTTTTCACGTGCAGACGCACTCTTCATTTCTTATCCTGGTGTGATATCTGTGCTGCTAAGTTTGAAAACTAAAGCTTCGTGCGGTTCCGACAATATCCCAAATGTATTCCTACGACGATATGCTTTTCCTCTAGCTAAATTTCTGGTTATTACTTTTCGCACTTTGCTGACTGTACAACTACCCAGTGATTGAAGGACGGTCTGAACTGTTCCCATCTTTAAAAAGGGAGACCGCCTGACTCTAGGAAAACGGTCCTGTTTCACTAACTTCGCAATGCTGTAAAAGTGTTGAACATATCATAGCTACTATAGTATAACAAGCACCCTCGAGGGACGCTGCATATTGACGAAATATCAGCATGGTTTTCGGAAGGAATTATGAACCGTATCTCAACTTGTCGCAATATTTTAATCTCTCGCATTCATCCTCGATAGACAGGGTAGAATAATATGCTTTTCTTGGATTTTGCAAAGCCTTCAATAAGGTTCCTCATAGTAAACTCATTTCCAAACTTGAAACAATAGGCATTCCACACCTATTTGCTGTCACTATCATATACCTACACATTAGGGTCTTCACCATTAGAAGAACAAGAGCAACATATCTTGGTGTGACACTCACTTCAACGCTGTCTTGGAATCTTCATCTTGGTAATGTTGGTTTATCTATCTTCCGTAAGCTCTGTGTCCTGAACTATCAACTTAAAGCTTCTCCCACTAATGTTAAGCTCCTCTGCTATACTCCTCTTGTGCGGCCAAGACTGGAATATGCGTGCATTATACGGTATCCTCATACTAAGTTCAACATAGATAGTCTTGAACGTATTCAGAGAAAGGTCGTAAGGTTTATTCTTAATAAATTTTCCGCATTAGCCTCACCTTCTGATAAAATACAATTAAACGGCACTCCCCTATTATAGACACGAAGGAAAAATTTAGATTAAAATTTCTTCCCCAACTCTTGGAAAAGAAACGAGCGCTAGATGCATCCACATATTTGTCGCCCTTAACTAGCAGGCCCACCCGACATCACAATGAAAACGCTCTAACCGGATATTTTGCTGCCACAGACCTATTTAAGTTTTCTTATTTCCCAAGAACCATCAATAAACGGAACTGCTTTACCAAAGCAACTGATCAAACTGTGAAGTAACTTTTCTGAGCCTGTATTATGATACTTTTTCTTTGATGTTTCTTTTTGTATTTCTTTTGTACTTGTGTCGACCACCCTGCTCGAACCATAAGTGCGCAGTATTGCATAAATAAAAATGCATGCATACATACATACATGCATACATGCATACATGCATACATGCATACATGCGTCCATACATACATACATAGCTGTGCAAAGGAAAGAAAAAGTGGGATGGAGGCACACGCGCTCAGTTTTTCAAAGAGCCGGCTGGCTTCGGAACGAAGTAAGGATGCGGGCGATCGTGGCCTAATGCAATAAAACAAATAAAGCGATGCCGCAGATATGCGAGCTCGAGTTGTGAATCGATGCGGTGCCATAATCTGTTCTTCCCTCTTGAACGTGGTGGCCTAAGATTAGTCCATCTCTTCATCAGGCAAATTGTTTCTCCCCAGTTTTTCTTTCGAGACAATGCCCACCCGTTCTTGCCTGAAATGTTGCAGCTCCGATTAATTCGTTATCTTCCTAATGTAAGTGTCATCAGATGCCAAAGTTGTCCCAGAGGCTTCTTGTAGCTTCCTCAAGGAGGTCGCTGACTCATTTCTTTTCTGAAAGGTTAGATTCAGACTGGAATACATTTCACCGTGAGTCAAAAAGCAATTACTGCTGCACTAGTGGACTCAATTTTCCCTGATCGTTTGTATCGTGCGCCTTATTTAGGTCGGCCTTATGAGTATGTACTTAGGCGCGTCCGTAAAATGTCATACCCGGAGCTAAAACATTTTTCTTTAAATTGCATTCGGAAACACTTCGTGTCCAAACTTGGTTAAACTCGAGGGGCTGATTTGTGCCGTTTTACACGAACTGTCGACTCTGTCCACGTGACGAGACCATAGATACCTGTTTCATAGAATGTAGAGATGCTATATTTCTTGGGACACTCTCCAACGAAATATTAGAATGGATGTCGACCATTGCTAGAACATGAGAATGTAACGCTTTTGGTCAGTGAGAATGACATTAGGTGTTGAATTTCATTATCTTTATGAAACAGTCGTATCCGTTTGTTTACCTGTGTTATGGAATTTTGTGTTCTTAGTATATAGGTCGTAAGTTACATGTTAAGGTCCGTTTCTTTCTATCTTGCAACATTTCGAGTTCCATGCATTATTTCTTTCTTGCTTTTGTTTTCTTCTGTGACCTGAGATGTATATTCGCATTTGTTGATTGAAGAGGAGCACCATATCTTGAGCAAGCACCTCCTTATTTAGCGTTGCACATCAAAAAAAGCGGCATGATGGCGAAGAAGGTAGCGCTAAATAATGCATTGGACTGTCGGGAATCGACCAAGTAATGCGTGCACTCCTTGAGGGTCAGATCACCGAAGCCTAATAGCATTGGGTACGGTCTGCCCCTGGGAGAGAGACACCACTTTGGAAAACCGAGTGCTGATGGCGTTGCACTCCGGATGGAATAGTTCCGGGATAGTGACCTGTCTGCTCATAGCACTACAGTTACTGCTTCTGCGGCAGCAGTTACCTTGCTGCGGCAAGTCTTATAAAACACAATACTGGGCAGCCGCTGCTTCGTAGTAGAGAAGCACCCTTTTATGCCAGGACAATTTCGTGGGCACCGACCGAAACATTGAGCGTCACATAAAAGCTTGCTTGCTACCTTCTTAACGCCTGTGAGTGCGTCCTTATACGTGAAGTGAGAAATCGCTATTCGTATATGCTTGCTTATGCATGCAGCACTTTCTCCACGTACACTCGTCTTCACCAGTTGCCTTTCGATGTCTTTATCTCGAGCGTAAACTAACGGCGTTCTCAATACAGGGATAGGCGCGAAATAGGCCCTGAATAGCTCTGGGTTCCTAACTTGAGTGGCGCCTAATTCACTATTTATAGAATTGGTTTCAAGGGCAGTTGCGAAGCGATTTGAAGGGCAATTTCGTAGATTGCTAGTTATCTATTTTTTGTGGTTGGTGATACGGTATTCTGGAATGTTCAGCACGCAAAAAGGCTTTCTGTGTTCGCAAATCTGTTCGCGGATGCGCTGCTAGTGTGTTGTTCTTCTCCCTCCGCAAGGAGACTTTGTGAGCTGTTGCTTCCTAGAGCTGGCCGAAACGTAGTTTTTCTAGATAGTGGCATATTCTTATGGGAACAGCGGAAGAGCGCCTCACGTAAGCATGACAGTTACGTTACACACTTTGGTTTGGTAACTACCTCAAATGCTGTGTTTACGACGATTAAATGAACTTCAGCGTTATACAGTGGCGTAACCCGTGAATGGAGAAGTAACGTGATGAATACATCACCTAAGACAAAGAAAGAAAGAAAGAAAGAAAGAAAGAAAGAAAGAAAGAAGGAAAGAAAGAAAGAAAGACAACGCAAGACAACATGTTATGTAAAAAAGGATTCCTGAGTTTTTGGTTTCATTGTTTCGGATGGTGAAAGTGCCCCATACTAATTATGGCACGTCGAAATCCCCTGTTATGGTTTTACTTCTCTCATTCACACAGCTGGGAAGGAAATTGTGCACATGTATGAGCTAATTATCAGATGCAACGGGACGGCCGATAGACACAACAACCCGTCAGTACATTAACTACAATTCTACACGGTATACTTTCTTGACCAGCGATGTCGCTTTGTTTTCGAAGTGGCTGAATTCGCTTGGCAGCGATGGCCACACCCCCAAAACGGCCATCCCGGTATGCGTGAATCATTGCGTAGGATTAAAAACTATGCGAAAATTGTGAATATCGGGGTTTAGCCACTTCTTTGTCGAAAAACCCGTATATTGCACAGTATATCAGGGCCGTACAAAAACTGTCTTATACTTGTTGCATTAAAATACCATAACGCAAGTGGTGCCAGTTTTCACGCCTTAGAAGAGCTTGCTTATACATCAGCTTGAGAGCAAGCAAATTTCACAGGTGCGCAACTACATGCATGCAACAAATCAGTACTGTCACACTGCGGTTGCTACATTCGCGTTGTATTTTCTCTTCTAGCGTGGAACCGAGTTTGTGCGAGCCAGTTCAGTTCAAAACGGCAAGAGCATTCTTTAAAGAATTAAAGAAATTTAGTCTGACGTGCCAGAACTACGATATGATGATGAGGCACGCCGTAGTGGGGGACTCCAGATTAATTCTGGACAAATGAGGTTCTTTAACGCGCTCCCAAAGCATGGTACACAGGCGTTTCTGCATTTCGACCCCATCGAAATCCAGCGGCCGTGGCTGGGATTCGATTCCGCGACCTCGTGCTTAACAGTGGTGCAACGCATTAGCCACTAAGCAACAGCGGCGGGTAAGGGCATTCTTGGTGTACTGCCGATGAAGCGACCACGTCACTAACACCCGCCTAGACAACGACGGGGCCCGAAGCTGTCTATCGACGGACAACCAAGGACGTTCGAGGTGACAGCAACCGCCGCATACTGTGCAAACGGTAACGACCGCCAAGCCCAGGCTGCCGAAATTGCTGCACGCTGACCGTCATTGAGAACCCACTAATTTCGCCGAGGAACCAACGTCGACGATTTGCTTAGGAATAGCGTGGAGCCCTGTTTCTCTATCGCAACGTCGCTGCATCGTAGGCGGGTTAGAAGGTTGGACATCAGAGTTGGACATCCAGCAAGGTGATGCGACCATGGACGGATCTGTGGATCGTTAGACCCCTTTCATTTGCCAGAACAAGGTAATCGAATTCCCTTGTCTAGGGAACTAGTGAAAAGAACTGATTTAAAATGATCTCTTGAGTGTGTCTCAGAGAGAGCCCTGACTAGAATCTGACTACTTGCTTCAATATGTAAATAAGCCTCTTTTTTTCACTCCTACGTACACAACCCTGTGCCTGGAGGGTTTCTGGCCTGAACGCTACACCAAGCCAGGACAGGTCGCACGTGCACTTGCCGTGAAAACGGAGGACAAACGCGATCTGCAAGTTTATGGCCTCACTGGTGTCAGCCTTCGCCGCTGCTAGTATCAAGTCGTCGCAGAATCGAGCGCTTCGCGTGTTCTCTCTCACGCACGTTCCCTGAACTGCTAAATTCTCGCGTTGTTTTTGTGTTGCAAAAGCGTGACAGTCACGAACGACCTTGCAAACGCGTGGTTAGCCGCACTGTATAGCACGGCGTCTGAACACCAGAGCCGAAAATGATTATACTCACCACAGTTGAGAAAAAAAGAAAAAAAACGAAAGTGAACACACATGCGATTCGACATCGCGCTGTGGGGTGAAGCAGTTACAGATTGAGGACAGTTCGGGCGGGCCTTGTCTATCTTTATGCCGTTTGTGCAATGCTGTGAAGACGTGTAAATTGCCTTTTGACGGAGGAAAAAGACCTACGCTCGTCCAAACGACTTTCAGCACTTGAGGCTTTAAATGCTCTGCTCCCCTACTTAGGACTTATGAATTGTGGAACCAACATTGAAATTTGTAGCCCGTTGCATTGCCTCAATCTGTCAATCTTACCCTAGATTTTTATCCTTTCTTTCCTTTTATCCCATTTACCTATCTTTTCTAAATGTTTACGGCACACAACGCCGAGTCCACAACCATACAGAAATAACAATTAAGAAATTATATTCATGAGAAATACCACCGATATAAGAAAAACTAATAAAAAGATAACTATTTTTAACCAATCTTGTTACCAAAATCAAGTAATCGTATATCTGTCACTTTTAACGGACTCATTATTGTTTGCGCCAGCTGGCAAAATGTCCCATGTTTCTGTGAGGCATCGTGCAACACACTACGTCATGCACAAGTGAAAGTACCCCAACGAGTGATCACTCGAAAACGCGCTCCCAAAGGAGGGGATGTGGGGTAGTGAGAGACGGAGAGAAAGATAGATAGGGGAAAGACTTGCTTTGTGAATACATCATGCGAAAGGAATTTGCATAATCGCTAGATGGATGGGCACTCCGGTGGCATTAAGCGTTTTAGTCGAACGGCATGTTTCGTTTTTCTCGTTCCAGAACTCCGGCGTCAACTCAACGTTAAGCCACGTAGCTGTAGCCGACTATTCATCATCCCTTCATCATAGCTTACAAGCCGGGGAGGAACATTCGACTACGTGGACCACGCTTCCTTTCAGTAAGACATTCTTTGCATTGCTTTTTTTTTGTGCTAGCCGGCTACGATACAGCAGGCTTTGAGCCGAGAGCAGTTTTGCAGCGAAACGCGACATTCATTCATTATATGCTGCACAAGTTCCTGCTCTCAGCGGAAAGCTTGTTTCGAAAGCAGACCTTTGGGAAAGAATGCACGGGGATTGAGCGATGCTATATCCGGTACCTGTTTCATCGAGGGTCCTTCTGCGCAGTGAGCGATTATGCGCGGGTTACGATGAAAGGAGGAAGTTCAAAACCCTATGATAGATTGGAAATTGCGTTGCATTTGTTCGCGTATTATGAAGCGAGTTCTTACATTTTGTTGGGGTCGATAGAGCGACGGCTCGAATATCCCTGAAGTTACGCGATTCTTTTTTTCGCGGCAAATTTCAGGTCGGCAACAATGCTTTTACATACGGAAAGAATAGAAAACACCCGTGCTAACGCACAAAAGCTACGAAAAACGTCCTATGATGAGGATATCACCAAAGCGCTAAGAGGAAGCTCCATCTTGGAACCGGATATAATATTCTCATTTAAACACGCGCGGACCACAGAAATGCTCCCTCGAATGTGCCGGTCAGCATAACTGAGGTAAATATGTTGTATTAAAATGAAAGAGAAGATGAAAAAAAAAGGAACAGGATATGCAGTAGTTTCTCCCATTCTTACTTTATTTACAGCGACACTGTCAGGCTTTCACAGCGGTTACCGTCATCTTCTAAATAGCAAATTCTTTGCGAGGCGAATAATTTATATATTAAGCCATGCGAATCGCATGACTTATATGAATAGTGGCACTGGTGGGCACTTTTTTTGCCAAATGTAATATGGGGCCTGATGGTGACGATGCCTCAACAGAAATAAGAGGCAGACGCAGCAAACCTAATTTTGAGGTCTTAACGGCTGCCCAAGTTAAATGTCGCAATTTTGCGATTAGCGTCAGCAGATTTGTCACGCATCACACGCGTTTTTTTGCGGTTTCCAAATTATTGATGACATTCGCGAAACACGCGCTTCCAGTTTGTGGTAACCAACGCACTCTTGCAAGCGCTTCAAACTTTTTTCACGCCAACTGCATCGATTTGTTATTACGAGGTGAGTTTCCAGCTTGACGTGACTCGATCGTCAGAATAACATTTGGTGTTGATTCGTCCAATGTTAAAGAATTTACAAAGGATCACTGGAAGAGAACCCAAATATCACCGTTAACAGCGACGTAAATTTTGCAACAACGGGATCTTCGCGGATAGTTTTGGGTATCCTAATATATATGCTCCCACTGATCACAAACAGCGTCAATGCTATTTCAGTTAAGAAGGAATTGCCCCTCTAAGGGGAGATCTGCGTCAATTAAGGCCCTGTGTTAAAGTATGCGTAAACTTTACTTCTGTTAACGTTTGCAACAAATATTACAACTTGAGTTATACCCTTTGCATATTGTATATATAGCGGGCTCTTTTAGTTTTGCAGCAAATATTTTCAATGTTCGCTTCTCTTAAGAAAACTTGCCGCACTCGATGAATTGAGAAAACGAGACGCAAACACTGAGTTTCACTTTGTCTCGATATCATGTGCTGCAAGCTATTGATAATGAGTTAACTATCCCGACAGTTTATTTTTGCGCCTCTCTTAGAACCACTTTTGGATCCGACTATATTGGAGTTGCCCAATCCAACTCTACGTTTACAGATTTACCAGTATGTGCATTCATATATGTTCCATGACACCACGAAGCTACGTAGTTAGCTTCCAATTATGCCCATAAGCTACAAATAACACAGTACAATGGCTATTAAGCTCAGAAACGAAGTTGCACGTGAGGTACGCACAACAAACATGAGAGGTTAATGATGATGACAGTTGGCATTCATCTGCCCCTTTAGCACGTAACAATACAAAAAATTCAAGCTGGACTTTGAATTCCACGAATTAGTCGCTACATCGCAGATTTCTGCTCAACATGTTTTGTTAGAGGCGCAAGAAAAAGACAAATATGCGTACTTAATTAGGATATAGAGAGCAGCATGGTGGTTAGTTATGTGAACAGCGGTGAAAGTTATAATATATGTCATTATGTCTATATCAAATGCTTCGTTAGTCGGCAATTTTGGATGTCTCAGTCAAAGATCCTGGTAAGCTGGTAGTCGGGAGTCCGCCAACGGTGCACCAACCGTAGCGTACTCTTTCTTTACTAGTTCTGCGACTGTACTTCTATGACGTTACAAGTATCCTTTTCACTTATTTGTTATGGACCTTTTCTTTTTATTATCTACTAGCAGATCTTCATTTTAACTACTACCGTCCGTTTTATAGCTCACGAACTCTGACTCTTGCACATAAACACGTATTCACAATTTAAGTTTGTTCTAAAAAAATGAAGTGCGATCTCTTTTGAAAGTACTGCACTGCGTTGTTTCGTTTCCAGGTTCACCTGCATTTGTAACACTGGCTTAATTCAAACTTAAATACTTAGGAATACTATTCGTATATATACTGGCTGCAGAAATATGACGCGTTGTTTACACATCGATAACCATGCGATTGCGCGTAAAAGGCGTTCGTCGATATTTACTGTACAATTTTCTCGTTTTCTAGCACTGTATTTAACATATGTGTCCTACAATGGCACCATCTCACGTAGCAGGGTGGGTTGGCACGTATACACAAACGATAACCATCATCGCCAACATGTCTGACGTCGACCACAGTTGACGGCTTCTCCAACTTATCATCAATGCTTACAATTTTTCTTTCTCGTCACATTGCATAATCTTTTTCCATGATCACCTGCATTTACTTTCCCTTGGCACTCGTTCACTTACTCTGATAGACCACCTGTTATCGCATCAACATGGGACAGAACTCTCTGTCTGAAGTTTTGAACCCGCCCTTGGCATCGGCATGCAAGAAGCTGGATGAAGGAGGCGCGCACAGCCTCTGTGACGCTTTCAATTTAATTTGTAATTTCTTCTAGACAGTCACTTAATTTAGAGGTTCTAGCCCGTTTGCACCAACACCATGGCATTTGTCTCACTTGTACATACCAGGATCCTGTATTTTCTTGCCTTTATCTTTCCTTTTAACGCCGTCCTTCTAAAACATTTGCAGACCCGATCCTTTCCCTATATGCAGAGTAATTTTTAACTGCCTACAAATACGCCTGCAGAATTTTGTGAATTTCATTAAAGCGGTTTCTCGCTCTCTGTTGTCGCATTGCAGGAGTTACCTGTCTCTATATATTCTGCATATACTCAGTTAAAATGTGAGCTACCTTGCTTCGATTTTTCTTCAATGCTTCTGTTTTCGCTTGTCATAATGTTGTGCATATCATTTTTCTTACATCGCTCGTTACGCGGCCCTTAGCTTCTTCTAAAGCTTCTCTGTTAAGAGGGAGCTTTAGCATGGTGCGAGTTCCGATTTTTCTATTCTTATAGATACATGTAAAATGCAGAGACACTGTCGAGACGGAAGCATTTCACTGATTTGAATGAAACTTGTTGCATTTTACAGCGAAAATCACATGACAGCAACCATAGTAAGATGTCTTAGAATTTAAGAGCTCATACTTTTTTAAAACTATTGATGAAAATTGATAAAGTTAAAAACAATTGAAGCCTAGAGTTCACAACTTTGTAATTTTGCACCAGAAACAGGTAGCCCAATACTTTAATCTGCCTACGTCAAAGAATTTAGAACAGACGAATTTGAAATATGAATTGGCAGCTCACATAGAATTGTTACAGGGCTTACGAGGATTTAGTAGAAGTTCTACTCACAAATTGTTGGTATACTTAAGAGTGGCGTTTATTGCGTCAACCTCGTCCGCTTTCTTATAGGTATAGGTGAAGTTTGTGAAATTGTGAACTCGTTGTTCATTGCTGAGCACCGTGTGTCCCGTTCATCACCGTACTTCACTGCGCGTCTATGGCCGAGATGGGTGGTTTCATCTTGCATCATTTTAAAGCGAATGTTAGGAGCAGTATCAAGCCTTCGTGGAGCAAACGAGTGCAGGTTGACAGCCGTTTCATGAAGTCGTGATATCCATCGTTGTCGCCATGCTGTACGGAAACATGTCGGCGATAGTTTGTGTCACTATCATCAAACGCCGTTATCGAGGTTAAAAGTCTACCACGGAGGTATTGCTTGCGCAGCCCATTGATTTTCGCACAAGCTGTTTGCTTACTTTGAATATTGTCGTACACGATTTCTCCACCATCATTTCCATTTTCCTTAGGAAAATTACAGAATATGTGGGATGTCTGTAGACGTATGTGTTAAAATAAGTCTGTTGCTATACTCCTTAATTACGCATTGTCTTTTTGACTGCTGCTTTCGGAGCTGAAAAATAAATTTATCTCATAATGTATGAAAACCGTATAGTGCTCTTAGCTTATCCCACATATTTTTAAATTGTCGCAGTGATCACATGGATGTTATCCATTGTTGGATATTCCTTCGGTAAGCCAGCCACAAGTCAACTCTTTCCCTGATTCTGTTGTATATTGCCTGGGTGATTATCTTTTACAATACAATATCAAGATAATAGGCCTATGAATGAATAATTCTCTAGCGCTGCCTTTTTTCTGTGTTGATATATAGGGCTGCCCAGCTTATGTTATGCCAACTAATGTTAGCTAATGTTCGATGCGCGTAGTACGCGAAAGCATTACGATGATATTCAGATTCTTTCCTTCTACGTTCACCAAATCATTTTGCATCATTTGTGTCACATAAAATTGGCTCTGTGACAATGACACTGATATATTCTGCTTCCCCAATTACACACCAGAATACACACATAGGCAATCAAGTAGCCATGGTGGGGCATCCATATATGTTTCGGCAAATATACCATTCAAATGACGACACGACCTCGCACTAAACTTATATCGCTGAGAAACAGTTTGGGTATAATTCGATCATTCGTTCCTTAACATTAACAGCAAGAATTTTATTTTGGGTTGCATTTATCGTTCACCTTCCACTTCCATCAGCGATTTCTGTAGTGCCTTAGATAATGTAATAAAATCATTATCATCTGAAAACAAGAACGTGATATTTATGGGTAACATGAACCTAAATTTAAATGACACAACGTCCCTGAACTGCACGACATATTCCAGTTGTTATCATAGGTTCGGGTATGAATGCCTAATTACTCAACCAACACGTTAGTCGGCCGATGATGGAAGCTCACTCGTTGATCACCCATTATCTAACTTTTTAGAATGCCCGAAGTAGGCATTCTTACTAGTGACGTAAGACCATTATCCTACATTTTTCAAGATCAATTCTATTCTTTTTCCTCGCACCGTATTCTACTACAAACTTATTCTTGACAAAGAAAAATAATTTCGATGTCGTAACAAAGGTAGTCTGGTTCACAGTGAAGGAAACGAACGACCCTCAACAAGCTTTATCGTGCTTTTTGTTTGTACTTTTACAAAACTTCCATTTCTATTCCCAGAAGAAAAAATGGAAGAAGGTACTAGCGTCACCGCAACACCCGTGGCTTACTGATAGATTACTCAAAGCAATGCGAAGACGCGAGAATATTTATTTTAAAAAACACAAAGGACAGCTCTTTATTGTTAAGATGATACTCCGCTAGAAGAAATACTGCAACTATATCTGTGCACACCTGAAAAGAGCAAAAACAAGCTACTTTGAAGAAAATATATCGGAGTGTGGGAATAACTCTGATAAAAAATGAAAAATAGTAAATTCTTTCCTAAATAGAAACAGCAACCAAGAAACCGTAACTAGAATAAAGCACAGTGGCAATGAATACTAAAACCCCCGTGACATTGTAGAATCATTCAGTGACTCCTTTTTCTTGAACAACTCAGCTTCGGACAAGCTTTTTGACGACAAATTGACGCGCCTCCGGCATGCCTTTTACATGTTTCCCACTACACCCGATGAAGTGATCTCTCTAATTAATCATGTAAAAATCACAAGTGCCGGTATCGATGATATTAGACCATGCCATATAAAATTAGTTGCTTAACCGATATCTAATATCGTTGCGGATGTTATTAATTTAATATTTAGAACCGGGAGATTTCCTCCTGAACTCAAGAGCACCAAAGTTATGCCAGTTTTTAAAAAGGCATATTCTTAATTATTAACTAGCTACTGACCCATCTGCGTGCTGACATTCTTCAATGAGAAACCAATTGAGAAACGCCTAAAAATTTTCTGAACAAAGTAAACATTTTTACTAGTTACCAGTTATGTTTGCGATCAGGATATTCTGCAGATCCTGCTCTAATATTTCTCACAGATTATCTAAAAGAAAGTCTTGGTGATGGCAGCTATGCTGGCTCTATTTTTGTTGACCTTACTAAAGCCTTTGACACTGTAGATCAACAAATGCTCTTTTTAAAACTAGAAGCAATGGGAATATCTGGTCCTGCCTTGCTTGTTATCCGCAGTTACCTCGATAATAGAAACCATGTGGGGAGTGTTTTCGGTACCTACTCAAAACAAAAAAGCGACTAATATAGGGGTACCACAAGGGTCCATTTTGGGCCCACTCTTGTATTTAATTTATATATTTGACCTGCCTAATTTCATCACGCACTGTAATTGTTCGCTGTATTCTGACGATACTACAATACTTAACTCTGATAAAAGAATGAATAGCCTAGTAGATAAACTTAGTGCGGACCTTCTGAGCTCATTACACTGGTGTTAAACAAATTACAATTTATTCCAGCAAAAACTAAATTAATTGACTTTACGTCGCATCAACGATCATTAGTTCCTGTTCCTTCCCTCTGTATGCCACAGTACTCAATCCAGGCTAGCGATGACTGCATGTATTTCAGTGTGTCAGACTAGATAGAAACTTAAAATTCCATCGCCACATTTATGACGTAAAGAAGATGTCCTATGGAGTACGCATCCTCACTCGAGCTCGTCCCTTTCTTTCGCGTTCTATTCTCTTATCATTGTACTATGCATTCGTTCATTCCCATATCAATTACTGTATAGCTACATGTGGTAATACAGTGCTCATCTTTCGCCACTGCAAATTGTCCAGAATAGAGCAATCACAATAATAACCTTTAGCTTATACCTCACCAACGCCAAACAATTTTTCAAGCCAATAATATCATCACAGTTTCCAACAAAACTAAATATAATCTAGGTATCTGGTTATGTAAGCATATCAACAATCTATTCCTTTTTTCTTTCATCCCGTGTTCTTCACTAGATAACACTAACAGCACAAGATTTGCTGTTAACAAGAACTTAATCTTACCCAAAGTCCGGACTAACTACGGCAATCAAACTGTTCATTTCAGCGCTTCTTTATCATGGAACTCTCTACCATTTCCTGTAAAATTAATAACGCTGCACTCAGTTATTACAGAATTCAAAAAGCTTTTTTTAACCAACCCACTCTTACATAACATTATTTTTGTACATGCCACATTATGTATGCATTTTCGTTTCCATTGGTAAATAACAGTTTACTACATCACGCTTATTAATCACGTATGAAACTGGTTAAACATGCCTAATTTTTTTCATTATGTTCATATTTCATATGTTGCTTAATTGTTTTAATTCGTGGTCTATTGTTCTTATACTTAATGCATTTTTAACGTGTTTATATAGTTTTGTAGTTTTTACTGTCATTGCTGCAACTAAGTTTACTTTTCCATTTGTGTATACCATGTATAGGAAGCCCCAATTCAGTCTCCGACCCCGGGACCTCCTCCTGTACCTTGCATTTTGTAATAACTTTTGTTTAATTCTGAAATTCTGAAACAACTTTAAAAACTACAGCGTACTGTCGTAAGGCCTCTGACGACTCAACGAAATAAGTCTTATAATTGTATCGTGTACTGCGTTTTTTAACCATTTTTTTCGCTGAACATCTTGGCTAAAGTTAGCTGGAACACACGGTATAAGCACTGCCAGGTCTCTGGTACACTTGAATTCATGAGGCCTAAAGTAACCCAAGCTATCCTAGAAAGTACAATACCCCCTCCGTCTTTTATCACTCGACTGCTATGAACCTGCTCGGGTTCCTCGCATGAGTTCAATTCTTGACGTCAGTAACCTGCGATCACTGCCCTTTATTCTACACGATGCGGCGACAGGCACAGAGTAAAAGTCGATTATCTCAGTTCCGAGAACTCTACCATTACATATGCTCTGCTATTTCTGAAGTAGATGGCCTAGATCTTAATTGCCTCTCCTCCAATCGGCCTTTTCTATACCTTTAACATCGAAGCTAGCTTTGAGTAAAATGTAATAATTCGAGCTTCGCTTCGTGTTTGCTAATTAACGGCCTTTTCGAAGAACTGTTACAATTTCTTATATCGTGGCTGGATGTTGTAGATTATATAGGTATACAAACTTTAATCAATGCACGTCATTTAAGTTTATTTTAGTTACTTGGTGAATACTGTACAATTTATCAATCTTTCCAACCACGTCTTTAAGCATTTGAAATTGTACTCTTTATTGTTTGTTATCTATAGTGGCTGTATGGCATGGGTTGTTCCATTTAGAACAATGGGACGAAGCGGGCTAATTGGTAGCTGGAGCTCGCATTCATGTTTGCAGCGCGAACTTAGCACACGCACACAGAAAGCAATAAGTAGACTGAACGAACATTGGATCGCAGCGCTTGACGAATTTACTAGTTTCGTCCTGTGTGTGTGCACTAGGCTCGCGCTGCAAACAGTAATGCAAGGTCAATGTCCTAACATCACTTGAACTATAACACGGAAAAATTCATAATAACACGTCAAACAAGTTACACGTGAGGCACACGCAAACAGAAGAGACCAAACGAAAGCTTTCACAGAAACAAGTAAAGAGCAAGGAAATTTATTTGTACGTCTTGTCCACTGTTAGCTGGGAGTCTACGAAACGGAGCCCCGCGCATATTGCTGGTGCTTACCTTCACTCTTCTCGCCGTGCGCATTCTGCCCTCCATTTGCATGTATATTATCCTTTCCGTTCTCCGTTCTCCGAGCCCATAGTCCACTTGTGGCCAAAATCTTCTGTGTTTCTTTTGGTCTTTATCATTCGCTACTCTGCGCATCCACCTCCATTTAAGAGCAGTTTATAGGCAGTTAATCTATACTTTACTGACAGATGCACAGCTCCTCTTGTGGACCTGCCAATGGGGTCCCCGGTATACTCGAACGTTGCTCGTGCATGAGCAGCATGTAGAACCACCTGATGACCGTCTGTTACATGAGGCAATGCATGATACTGTTTTAAGCATCGCAACCACACAGAATAACTGGTGTAAAGAATGCGAATTCAGGTGTTCACATAGATCTATAGGGTTCAAGAGGATCAGCGCCCTTCCTCGAGTGACTATATTCCATAACAGCCCGCTGCACAGACTGCTATGCAAGGCCGAAACAGCTAAAGAACAGATAGGTTCCGGCAAATGCCTGATCGGCTGGTAAACTGGATGACTAACTACTACGAACGCCGTAAGAATCAACAGCTTGAATGTACAACACATTAGCGGCAAGCCACATGTTACATGCATGGCACCTCGTAAAGCTGAATCAAACTGCAAATTTGGGCCGTACATCAGTGAAATCGTAAAGATGGCCAGTCGATGCCCAAGCGCTACAACACTTTGGAGGAAAGCTGTATATGTAGGTGCAGGAGCGATTAAGAGATTAAAGGGTCTCCATCGAATTAATTGGCTGAATATGAACGATTTTCTTCTTCAACGCTTGAAGATTTTTTTGATTATCATTAGAATGCAATAGAAGATAAACATGTTGTATTATGTCCCTTTCTGGATTTAATAAGGCATTTGACACGATAGACCATACGTTGCTATTTGAAACGTTAGCTCATTTGGTTTCTGCGGTCATTTCAAAAAGCTTTTGTCAAATATTTTACAAGCAGGTTTCAGTGTGTTATGCTTGATAATACGTACGGAGAAGTGAAGAATATTACTTTCGGTGTACCTCGGCCCACTGCTATTTAATGTTTGTGGGTGTAATTTGGATTTATTGCCGATGAATTGAAACATCTTTGAATACGCTGACAATGCAGCGCTCGCACTTGAACCCCCTAAATATTGCACAGGTGTTCAAACGTTTCAGACAGATATAACTAACGTAGCTGACTAGTTCTTGCAAAATTGTATATTTTTTTAAACCTTCAAAGTACAAAGCTGCCAGGTTTAAAAAAACCATAAAATAGTTGCTTTAACCGAACCACTGTATCCGCACTCCTCACCTTGTTACCCATGTGATTGCGAAGTCATGCAAACAGACCAAACAGTTCGATATTTGGGTCTCCACTTTGACCAAGACCTCACTTAAAAGGGTTAACTTAAAAGGGTTAACTTAAAAGCGCTTGCCCTCGACTTTTCTGTGCCCCTTTGTCCTGCTTCTCGCTGCACCACTTAGCACTCTTAACCTCCAAGTGTCTTCACCATATGTTAGCACCGGTAGAATGTAATCATTGTACACTTTTCTTTTCAATGACAGTGGCAATCTTGTTTACTGGGTGCTTACCGCTGTCATTGAAAAAAAAGTTCACAATCATTAAATTGTAGCGGTGCTAACATATGGGGCAGACACTTGGAGGTTAACAAAGAATTTTAAGTGGTGCAGCAGGACAAAGGGGCACAGCAACTACGAGTGCAAGCGTTTTTAGATGAACCTTTTTAAGTTAACAAAGAAGCTCGACAACAACTTAAGGACCGCGCAAAGAGCGATAGAACAAAAATGTTATGCGTAACATAAACAGAGAGGAAGAGAGCGGGGAAGATTACAGAGCAAACGGGCATAGCCGATATTCTAGTTGACATTAAGAGAAAAAGTGAAGCTTAGCAGGCCATGTAATTCGTATAGGGCAGATAACCGGCCAATATACACCCCACCTCAAGTAAGTGAAGCTTCTTACATTCCCCTGTAATAAACTTTCTAAATAATCTGTTTGGTAACAAAAGGCTTAGTTACGTTACATGAAACATCGAATGCTGTTATCAACTGTATTTCAACTATACACTGACAAGCTCGTAAACGCGAAACAACGAAACCGGGGTTGTACCTGGTACACCATAATAATGACAGTAATGAAACAAAGTGCCAGCAGTTGACAAGTTGTACGTAGAAGACACAAGTTGTACGTAGTGTTCGTTAAAGGAGCTATGTGCAATACTGCAGCATTGCAAATCCTTTCAAGAGAATCCAAACTCGGTGAAATAGATCAAATAATAATTTTTCTTGCCTAAATCAAGGCACCGAATTTGGTGGCTTCCTAAGCGAGACATGCTTGTTCAATGACTTTAAAATATTGTGCATAAGTGATCTATTCAATTCGTTTCCGCAGGAAGAGAAGCGTCTGCACGACGACCACTATAATAATTTGGAGGAGTTTCCGCTTGCATCAGTCATTTTTCCTATTGACTGCAAGAACTTTTTTTGGTCCCTCTAGTGTTTGAACGGAATGAATGAATATTCGCCAATTTGAGATAGGTAATTGTCTAATCGAACACGAATTGAACAGAAAAGGCTGTTCGATTTGTATTGAAATTTTGAATGGTCGCATATTCCTAACTATTGTCAACCGTCCAATGCATCCGGCGCTGTTGGTTGTGTTCGTTAACTGAAAGGGCTGTTGTGATGAAATGGTTTCATGACAATTTGGTAAGCTATGAGAAAATTTGAAATGCAAGATTTCCACAATCTGTCAAAAACACGTAACAGCTGAAACATAAAAAAATAAAAGCATCAGAATAAGAACCATATCCACCACTTACGATTGCACGTAATTATGAGAATATCAGGTGATATTAGGATAGAATAGATGTTGAAAATAGAGACGATGAGTGATCTTCCGGCTTCCGAGAACACTTAAAATGCCCCATGTTGCTACTTGAAAAAAGAGCAGAAAATATGTGTTGGTTGAGTTTCGCTAATCATCTTTCTTGGGTTCCTGTTTTAATTAAATGTGTGTTTCTATTACTATAAATATAACGGAAAACAGTTTAACGCATTGTACGCGGCTATGTGATCCATATATTGTGAGCAGCAGAACTTCCTGTTACTAGAATATACTGCGAAAAATAACTCCCATCGCTGGACACCACCCATATTTATTTGTATATGTAACAGAAAGTCAAATTAAATGGTTAACAATTGCAGACCCCAAGCAATGTGGGAATCTGAGTGAAGCTTTCATTGCTCTTTTCGAAGAACGCTGTTGTAATTTAACGACGATCTGCGAGTATAAACAACACGACTAAGTTGGATACATTTTCACAGAGAAATGGATATGCCTAGATAAAATGTGTGGCACTTGAACATGTGAACCCCCATATGACGACGAAGGATTGGCGAGGACGGCATCACGACGATGGAAGGACAACGACGGTATGATGACAATTGAGCCCCATAGCAGCATGACGACCCTGGCATGAAGAGAATGGGATGACCAAGTTGGAATGTCATGGCGGAACAAAGGCCGTGGCATTATGATGACTACATATCCACGAATGCATGGTGACTGTAGAATGACTACGCTACGACAACGGAACGACAAAGGCGATATGACGACGATGGCATGACGAATATGAGATGATACTATTGAAATGATGGCGATGGTATGACGACAATGGTGTGATGACGTTGTCACGATGGTGATGGCAGGCGACAATCGGACGACGCAGCTGGATTGACGACGATGGAACAACCAAGACTGCATTATGACGACGGTAAGACCCCGAATGCATGACAATGACTGAACGATGATGACGGAATGACGATGATGGACTGACAACAGCACGATTACGGCTGCGTGATGACAACGGCTAGGTGACGATGGACTGATGGCGACGAAGTAAGGCTGACTGAGCCGGTGATGGCGGCGTCGTGCCGACCAAGGGACGACTAAAGAACAAAGACTTGCGGAACAATGACGATGCCTTGAAAAAGTAGGAACGATCACAACGGAATAAAGGCGATGAAATCACAGCAACTGAAGGACGACGGTCTATTTTTGTTCGAGCTCACGTCCACGCCTACGTACATCACCTGCCACCCTCGACTCCCACTAGATCTGGTGCTGCAAAATTGTGCAAGACAGCACCTTCGTATCCACAATAAAGTTTGGCAGCATCTTACACTACTGTAACACGTGAAGGCGAAGGCCTGCTGCACATTTGGTAATGCACCGTCTCGCATCGTCGCGTTGCTGCTTCGGCTTGTTTTCGACCTTTGGCTGCGGCTTCTCACGCTCGTATAGCAGGGTCAGACTCGCACCAAGGACGTTTCTCTTCGACTTTATGTTGCATCCTTTCAGCAGGGGATTGAAACGTATGCTGTTTAGTGTGTGTGGGTGATTTCAATGAATGTGTGCACTGTTCGCTTCACTTTCTGATTGCTTGTAGCCTCAGCTTTACGGGGGTGAGAACCATGGCATTTTTTGCTTGCTTATGGGGGTATGAGCCGTTGCTTACCGGGGTATGATCCACTGAGAAGGTCACGTGTTCTTTTTTGCACCATTGGACCCGAGGACGCGTTTTTTTCAAGGCTGTAGGGGCTATGAGTCACTTAAGGCTTTCGCCTTAATATCCGCCAAGATATAGACCGGCCCAGAAGCCAGGAGAAACCCAGGAAATTAGGCGAAGAAAGCTTCGCTTTAAATGTGCAAAAGTTCTGGTCTTAGATGTCAACAATGAGAACTTAGGCAACTACTGCTCTCAATGTCTTAGTAATATCGTGAGAGCAACGACAGACACGACGGCTATTTAGCACCATGCCACGGAGTGATCCTGCGGAATTTGCGAGGGTAGCTGCATGTGCATATAAGTATGCTATTGCCCGAACATTATCGGCTAGGCTGTTCAGGTTTCACAGGACAACGCCTTGTTGAATGCAACGTTGTGGTGCTCGAAAATGTGGATGCCATACGTGAAAAAGAAGGCATGAAAATAAGGGGGTGAGGACGTCGGCATGTAGGACTACGCCATGGCAACGAAGGATTGGTAGCGCTGGAATGAAAGTGGCCTGTTTTGTGTTGTAGCTCGAGCTCGCACTATGTTCGGGACTGGCACATAGCGCAGGACAGCGGCCAGCAGTCACAAGGAGGCTTGAAATGACAAAGAAAACATTGGAATGATCAGAACGGCCGACAGCCCTGCTTGCGGCAACTGCGGCTGCGAGGAGACAATCAAGCACCTCCTTAAGAGGAAGCTTTAGCTCGGGTACTCCTATCTAAATACATGTAAAAGGAGAATTCGTTTTTCTCGGCAACCACTGCACCAAATTTGACGAGGTTTGTTGCTTTTAAAAGAAAAACTTAAAATCTAGTGACTGTTGGTTTCGAATTTTTGATTTGGGTCCTTAATTTTTTATTAAAATGTGACAAATATCGCAAATTTTCAAGAAAAGAAATTATCAAGTTTACAACACTGTAACTCTAAAACGAAAAACGATAATACAATTCTTTGAATCGCATCTAATAGTACATCTAAAGCGGACAAAATTGATATGTTATACATGAATCTAAAAAAAATTAGTAATATGGAAATACAGCTTTTGCAGAACCTTTGTAAACAACGTAACAAATTCACGTAAAATATAAAATCACATATCAGATTTGTCCGCTTTCAATTGTCTAATGGATGCCGTTTACAGAACCGCGATATCTGCTTTTGATGCAGAGTTATGAATTTGTAAACTTCGTTCTTCTATTTTTTTCGAACTTCCGAATTTTTGAAAATTCTTTTCACAAGATCCAGGACCTAAATCGAAATTACGCTTCCAACAGTCACTAGAATTTAACTTTCTCAAATGCAACAAACTTCATTAAAATCGGTCCAGGGGTTATCTCAGAAAAACGTTTTTGCATTTTTACATGTATTTGAATAGGCCGCTTCGGAGTTTGGCCCGAGCTAAAGCTTCCTCTTAATGACTGTCGCGACTGTCTCTATTACAGTGTGACAAAAAAAAGTGCTCGAAATAGCACTTCAGAAGCTAGACGATCGCCCCTTCATGGAGGAAGAAGTCTCGGTACGTTTGTCTCGATGGGTTACAGAACTTAAAAATTCTGCTCCTATACACAGGAATGTGTGAATTTTGCAGACCGACTGGCTAGAGCTGTAGCGGGTTGCACCGCGTCAATGTGTGAACTTAGCACCCCCCTCCTCAATTTTTTTATTCCTTTTTTCCTTCTGTCCTCTTTTACTATGTTTACCCCATTTTCATGAAAAAAAAATATCAGAGCACTCAACTCCGAGGCCACAACAATAGAGGTGAAGTAATTAAGAAATTCCATTCAAATAAAGTAATGTCGAGATAAGGAACACAAATAGAACGATAATGTTCGTTAACCCTAAACTTCTCACTAAAATGAAGCCTTGTTCTAATAGATCATTTTCAGTGGACTCATTACTTTTTGCTCGAGCTGGCAGATTATCCCTTGTCCTTGTGAGGCATCGTGCCACACACTATATCAAGCGCCAGTGATAGCACCCGCGAAAGTGAGCATTCGAAAACAGGGCCCCAAGGGAGGGGATGTATGCGAGCGAGAGAGGGAGAGAAAAATAGATAATAAAAAAAATTGCTCCGTGAATATTTCATGCGAGTGGAATTTGCATAATCGCTAGATGGATGGGCACTCCGGTGGCATTATGCGTTTCAGTCAACAGCACGCTTCGGTTTTCTCGTTACGCAACTCCTGCGTCAACTCAACTCTAAGCTCAGTCTTTTTAACCGCCCATTCATCATCCCTTCATCAGTGCTTACAAGAAGAACGTTAGACAGCGTGGACCACAGTTTATTTCAGTAGGACACTGTTTGCTTTGTTTTCTATTTTGTAGTAACCGGCTGCGACCAGTACGCTTGAACTGAGAGGAGTTTTACAGCGAAACGCGACATTCATTCATTCTTTGTTGCACAAGCTTTTGCCTACGCCCTCAGAGAAAAGCTGGTTTCGAAATCAGAAGTTTGGGAAAGAATTCACATGGAATTGAGCGATGTGATATCCTGCAACCGTTTCACCGAGAGCCCTTTTGCGCAACGAGCTATCATGCGCGGGTAACAATGAGGGGAAGAAACGAAATACCCTATGATAGATTGGAAATTTCGTTATATTTGTTCACGTTCTTATGAAGCGAGTGCTGGCATGCTCTTGGGAGAAAGAGTGACGGTTCAGAACGTTTTTGAAGTGACGCGATTGTTTTTTCACGGACAAAGTAAAGTCGCCAATGATCCTTTTGCATACGGAAAGAATAGACAGCCCATCTCTATGCTAATACATGAAAAGTTTTGAAAAAACAACAACATAATTTGACAAGTATGTCACCAAATAGAAAAGAGGAACTCCACCTTGGGACCAACTACAATATTCCTATTTAACTACACGCGGACCACAGAAATGATGTCTTGAAGCAGCCGCGTAATACACACGAATGAAATGTGTTGTGTGGAAAAGAATGAGATGAAGAAGAAGAATAAAAAAAAAAAAACGGAATACTCAGTAATTCTTCCATTTTTACTTTATTTAAAGCGTCAGTGATAGGCTCTTACAGTGGTCGCCACTGGCTCTTGAAAAAAGCTGCTTCTTTGCTATGCGCACAACGTCATTGAGGTCATGGCCTCCGAAGTACGTGCGCAGACGTCACCATGCTCAGGGTTCGTGTGATACACCATACCATGGACTTTCTTAGTACAATGAATGGAGAGAACTCCGTTGCTGCAATCCTTAAGCTGCCGTGAAAATGATGGGTAGTACACTGACTTACTTAATCTTTGTTCTTGTTGCATCATTTGTTGCAATTTTTGCGTAATATTTCTTTATTCCGGAACTCCAATCATAGATTTCAAACCCCATGAATGATCTTTGCAAATTGCTGCATTTATAACGCCATGATTGGTTAGAAACTATCCATTTGCAAATCGACAAAGCTTAGGCAAATCTATCTGCTGCTCATAATGTCATGGCTGGATGAACCGGATTGGATTATCTGGTGCAGCATGCCAAAACGACGATTGGATTATGAGGCACGTCGTAGTCGGGGACTCCGGATCAATTTTGACCACCAGGAGATCTGTAACGTGCCCCGAATGCACAGGACACAGGCGTCTTACAGTGAAGCTGTTTATGCGGACCTTGTGCCGTCGTCGTCGGAGTTCGCTAAAGCTATCATGATGAGCAGTGGCTCGAGCATCGTCTTCCACATCTGGCTCCGTTGCCACTCTTTATTCCAGTGTAGAACTTCACTTCTGTCATTGCAATGGGAAGGCCGCGTTTACGGGGATATGAGCCATTCCTTAACGGGGAATGATCCATTCATTGTCGTAGTTGACGGACCGATTTAATTTTGAATAAATTTTGAAGAATCGCAAGCGGCAATGCCGGGTGGATGCTGCTAACCGTACCACCTAGCAAACTCGAGACATCGAACGCAAGCGACAACGGCGGACTGCGGGCATACCGTCACAGACGTCGTTCTCTTCGTCGCAGCCAAACGTGTAACCTCATTAAGAAACACAAAGACGTCAATCGTCAAACCAATCCAACCAATCGTCACAATTATTGTAGCGCGCGCATCTCCAGTGGTGAGCCTTGCGCTCAATATACGGAGCTTTAGATTAGCGCTTCCGCACATTCCATCCCAGCTACATATATGGGAAGACCACGAGTGGTGCGCACTCCTGAGGAAGAAGCTGCCTACCGCGAGTTTCAGCGAGAGTTGGATCATGAACGGGCTTATCGTCGTCGTAGGGCCTGCCTCACGCGCAAAAAAAAAGAAAGAAACACTGGGAGGACCGCAAAAAAAAAAAAAAAAAAAATCCCACCTAAAGCATGCTCACCACGCGATGCACGCAAAAGCGAAAATGTGGTAAAAATATGGTGAAACGAAATATTTAAAATAACGACTGCTTGCGAAGTTTGACTTGCGTCGTGTAACACTCGGTGTAACTAACACAGATTCGCTGTTCGAGCATCTTCATGGACTGGAAGGGGTGGTAATTTTTTTGCATTTCGTCCGCATCGATGCGGCCGCCGCGGCCGGGATTGGATCTCGGCACCCTGTGCTCAGGAGAGTAACACCATAGCCGCTAAGCAACCGTGACGCATCTGGATGAATCACCTCATTTGCCGCTCCCGTCGCACCGTGGTTCGTGCGCCGGACTTCAAACTGCACATTGACGCAGGGGAATTACTTGCATCAATAGTGGCGCTGGCGGGCATTGCTTTTTTTTTCGCCATTTGATAAATACGACCTTATGGCGACGGTAGCTCAACGGAACGGACAGACTGACACAGCAAACCGAGTTTCGAGCTCTTAAATGGTGTGGAAGTTACATGTCGCATTTTCGCGATTACTGTCAATAGAATTGTGACGCATCAGACGTGTTCTTCTCGCTTTTCAAATTATGATTTACATTCGCGAAACATGAGCTTCCAATTCGTAATAGCCAACGCACTTTCGCAAGTGCTTCAAGTATGTCTTATGCAATAGTAATATAAGGAAGTTATATAATATTACGAGACAAGTTTATCGTTTAACGTGGCTTTATCTTCCGAATATTATTTAGTAGCGAATAGTTCAAAGTTAAATAATGGACAAATGGCCACCGAAGCAGAGCCTGCGTATCACCCTTAACAGCTGCATGTTAGTCTACCTGGCCTTTTAAACGGCTGGTCCTTTCGAATAATTTCGGGTATCATAATGTATATGTTCCCACGGGGAAACAATATAGCCACCGCTGTTGGAGTTAAAGAATTGCCCCTCTAGTGCGATGTGCGTCAATGAGGGCAATCTGATCTCGCGCAGTTTGAAGGAAATTGAGGTAAGAAAAGATTACCCGCCATCCCGGCACTGATAAAGTGGATGTCCAACGAAGCTGTTGGAAACCACCACTGCAACTGCTGAGGGGGTCGCTTTATTGCTCAATTCCTCCTCCAGCGCATTATTCAGCCACAGGAGAATACGCACGTGCGGACTTCCCCTGTGCTAGAATTCCACGGAAATACGACCAGCGGCAGCACGCCGGCGCTGGTCGCACCGCCGTTTCTTTTCCCTTTGCCGCTCCTCATATTCACGCTGCTCCTCTGGAGTGCTAACTATCTGCAGCCTACCCGTAGCGGTGCTGTAACAACAATAAATTCAGTTGCTAGGCTGGTTCTTTCATATACGACAGGCTAGTGACGTCGCTCCCCTCGTCGCAAGCTGCCATCGCCACGGAAGCGTGCGCAACGTTAATCTTTCCGGGGAAACATATTCAGGGAGCTCTACGTGCTTGGCATGGTTATCTGGAGAGCCTTAACATCAATGATATGCTTTGGATGCTTGCTTTGTGCTTGTTCTTTATTCAAACGAATGCTTTCCAGCATGTTATATGCGTGATACCAAAGAACGTAGGCGCTTTTCGCTTCAATCGCTGAAGGTATCTTTTTTCCAGTGAAGACGTCGCCGCGAGAAATATCGACCAACTAGATAGAGGCTAACAGCTTCGCTGCAAAATCTCCCTCAGTTAAGCTTGGCACCGAGGATTACTGCTTGTCTTACCCTTTGTATGTGGTATAATTAAAGAGATTTTATAGCTTTGTTGTAAACACTCTCAGCGTTCGCTTGTCTTAAGAAAACCTGCAGCGCTCGATAAATGGACACTCATGATGTCTCACTTTGTGCCGTTGCCGGCAAGCAATTCATCATTAGTGAAATAGCCCGACAGACTAGTCATGCACCTCTCTTAAGATCACTTTGGATTCCACTACTTTTGAGGCTCCCAATCAAACCCGACTTTTGCTAACTCACAACTACATCCTTTAACATTATATGTTCTGTGAAATTAAGAAGCTATGTAGTTAGCTTCGAATAGTGGGAATATACGTACGTCAAAATGGCGTAAATATAGATCTGCAGTTGAAATAAAGCCCTATGTTAAAAGCGTACATGCACAATCGTTCTCAGCACCCGCGGAGAAAGTAATATGTTGATTATGCCACGCAGTGCGTCTCCGCCCCAATGCAGATCGGTCGAAGTGCCTTCGCACAATTTTAACGCGTAAGCATTCCTTGGCGAGCTCTCCTGCCCTGTCACGCGAAAAGTGCAATGCCTTGTATCCGCACAAAAATGAGTAATTTGCAAAGTTAGGACGTTTAATCGTTATGATACTGTAAATGGTTATGATTGGTAGCTTTTAAGCGATAACGAACTATTTGAAGCAAAAGAATTAAAAGAAAAGAGAATACCCATAGGCATACATAGGGCTCCTTAGAATATGCATGGGGGACGCTTATAATAAGGTTGGGTGAGCTTGAAATTTGGGGTTGGGTCAACTTGAAATTTAGGCGTAGGCCAACTGAAACTTGCGTGTGGTTCAACTTTAAATTTGCGGGTGGGCGAATTGAAATATGCAAGCGGGCCAACTTGAAATTTGTGGTTGGGTCGGCTTGCAATGGGGGTGGGCCAACTTAAAATTTGGTGGTGGGCAAAGTTCAAATCAGGGGAAGGGGGCAACTGATATCGGAAGGTGGGCCAAATAAAGTTTTGTGGTGAACCAACTTGAAATTTGAGGGTTGCCTCACCTAAATTTGGGAGTGGGCCAACTCAATTAGGGGGTGGGCGAAGCTGAAATTTGGACGTGGGCCAACTGAAATTTGAGGGTGTGCCGTCTTGAAATGTGGGGGTGGCCAAGTTAAATTCGTGGTTGCGCGAACTTGAAATTTGGGTGTGGGCCAACTGAACATTTTTGGGTGGCCCAATGTCAAGTTGAATGCTGCTGAGCGTCCTTAGAGTTATGAACACCTCGAGGGCAAGCGAGTGCTTTGAGATGCTTCGTGCGTTTTCATTGGGCCTTAAGCAGGAGACACACGGTACGATTCGGCGTCCGATCCGACATGTGGCGCTGCATGCTCCGGCATGCGGCATACGACGATTCGGGGCACACGGTGCGTGCATCCGAACGATCGAGCGGCACGTAAGCTCCGCCGAGACCCAGCCCCCCAGCTTGTACGCTCGAATGACTTCATATCCACGTCGAGAAACGCAATATAAACAACTCTGCACAACACTGCCTCGCTTTACGTGAACACTGTCAATAAAATTATGCCCCTGTGAGTGACTGAACGCTTCGCGACGGCGCGTTGTCCACTGTCGGCTCCGCTGACGGCCAGCGACAAGGCCGGTAGGCCTAGCTAGGCGGATGCTGCGGCCGACAGCGCTTACAATACAGCCAGAGCTTGTCGAATAGCGCTTATTTTTGCCAAAACGATTAACACTGTACACTTAGGTCGCCCGTAATGAAATACAATTGGTTTACTCGACGCAGTTATTGCGAAGGGCAAACGTGCAAGCGAAGCGATCAGCCTCGCTCAGACGGTCGGTGTGCGCTGCCTGCCCGCGAAATGCCCCCGCATCACGGCTCCCGATCTCGCCAGCAGCCTATACTAGTGTACTAGGCGCTGCTTTGCAGAACAGGCACACGTTAGAGATAATTTTACTGAATTGGTAACTATTTCGTGTCGGAAACAAACGGCAGCTGGCAAGAAAAAAAAGAAAAGATGGCGAGAAACTGGCTCGCCGGCGCCGCCTCTGAGGAGGGAACGTCAGAGAAGGTCACATGCCAGCCGCGCATTCGTTGGCTGCGGCCAAAGGACGGTGCGGTTGTCGGACGCGTCGGACGATGAAAATCTGCCGGGCTCGTCGCACGCCGGGCGTCCGATCCGGCGCTTCGGCATGGCGAAACCCCTCGATTCTGGCTGCTGTTCCGGCGCGTCGGACGCCGGTTCGGACACCGAATCGGGCCGCCTGTCTCCCGCTTTACCGATGCAGTCAGAACACAGGCGAGACCTTGCGTGGACAAGGAACGCGCGCATCACAGGCTGGCGAGAGCGACAGCGAGAGGGACATGGCATCGCGGCGATACACTCTCCCCTCACGCAATGCCTCACGCGCTACTGTGACAGCTGGTGTTCCCTTTCGACCACTGTGCTCCGTCGAGGCCCGCTCTTGCCCGGCGTTCCGTCTCAATTGGCACGATTGCAATGAAGGGGCCGGATATGCGGCTAGAATATCTGACAATTGTCTACTAAAAGCTAAGCATTATTTGCCACCGGAAAGGCCATGGGTAGACGTTCATAAGCTAGGAAAAAGAAGTAAGCAAAACTAAGCAATAACGAAGGCACGGCCGAGCCAAACAATGCATGCTTACGCTTAGTAGACAATTCTCACAATTTCTGTACCTTTTTCTACACATAGCGCCTCAGTGGCAGAGCGCCGTCCGCCCCACTCAACCTTATTCTAGTATACTCTACACGGGACGAACATAAAACAAACACGAGATGTTGATGACGATGACAATTAGCATTCGTCTGCCCCTTTATCACGTAACAGTACAAGATGAGTCTAGCTCAGGACTCCGGCTCTGCATTTCATTAGAGGCGAATAAAAAGAGAATTATGAGCGCTTACATAGGATATAGAGTGTTGTCTGGTGGTTGTGTTATCTATCACATCTTGTTGTACATACATCGATCCGCTTTCTTGTGCACAGTAGCATGTAGCGGTCGATTTCATTAAAGTGGTTTCTCGCTCTCTGTTATCGCATTGCATGACTTACCTGACTGCATTTATTCTGCGTAATCTCAATGCATAGGTGTAAAACACAGAAACTGTGCCATGAGAGAGGCGCCTGATCAATTTGAGTGAATCGTGTTGCATTTTAGAGATAAAATTTAACTATTGCAATCGTAGCAAGCAACATTTCAATATTCAGAGCCTTCACAGGCTCTGAATGTATTGCTGAAAATTGGTAAAGTGAGAAAAGACATTAAGGCACAGAGTTAACAAATTCCTAACTTTGCACCCGAAACTGGGGCACAGTACTGTAATCTGCTTATCCTAAATCATCTACAGCGGACAAATTGCACATATGAATTTGCCATATGGAAATTGTTAGAGGGCTTACGAGGGTTTTGTAACAGTTCTACTGACAAAGGATTAGTATATCTGGAAGTGGCATATATGTCAACCTCGTTAGCTTCCAATATCTTGTAGGTGCACTTTACAGAATTGGGATCTTGTTATTTATTAGTGAGAGCTGTGGCGCGTTAATCCCCGTACCCCGTTGCGCGTCTCCTGCCCAGGTTGGCGGCTTCGCCCTGCATCAGTTCAGTATGAATGACACGAGGAGTACCATGCCTTTGTAGAATAAATGAGTGTAGGTGCGCAGCCGTTATCACGGCATTGTCTTTATGAAGTCATGATGTCCACCGTCGTTGACATGCTGTACCAAAACATGTCCCCATCATCATACACCGCAAGTATTAAATGCTAGTGTCACCCGTTGATTTTTGCACAGAGTGTTTACTTTGGGCAATAATCTTCCATGGTTCTTTCCCCATGTCCGGACCTACTCTCTGGAACATTTACAGCATATGTGGAAAATCTATATAGGTACGTGCTAATATACGTGTGTTATTATACCCCTTCACTTCGGAATGCCTCTATCGCTGTTCGTATCGCTGTGAAATGCACGTATAGTCTGCGGATCGAGAAATTATCTTAGTGATGTCAACGATCTCATCCTTTGTTCTATAAGCCAGCCTGTTGTCTGGGCTGACTGCCTGAAATAAAGTCTTCTCCTGATTCTATTGAAAATTATCTTCGTTCTTTCTTACAATGCGAAAATGAAGCAAGTGGGCCCTTGAACGTTAAATTCAATAACGCGGCCTTTCTTATGTATCGATAATATATAAGCATTCTGCCAAGTCTCTCGTACACTTGAAATCGTGAGGCCTAACGTGCGAAACTTTTTTTCCAGAAACTGCGATGTCCCCTCCGGATTTTACCACGCAACTGCTATTTCATTTCTGCGCAGGTTTTTCTCGTGAATTCAATTCTTGACGTCAGTAAGTTGTGATCACTGCCCTTTATCCTAATACCCGCACATCCTATACGATGCAGAGTAAAATTCTATTATTTATTTTTCACGAACTATGCCAATATATCTCCTGTACTGTTTCTTGAATCGATGATTTATCTCAGTTTCCTATCCTCCATCCCGCTTTTTACATACTTTGGCATAATGAGTCAAGTTTAGCCTTCCTGAGTGGCAATTTTACGCCTCGAATTACCCTTCATTCATAATCACGTTGAAGTGTGGATAAATATACAACCTTTTATTTATATATTTTATTTAGCTTTATTCTATTTCTTTGCTGAATAGTCTAGGATTTTTAAATGCTTACAGTTAAGTTTTTAAGTATTTGAGTTTCTACTCTTTATTTCCATCTATTTCTCTCACCAGCTCTCCAAACATCACTTCAACTATACCAGGAAACAATTGAAGCGAACGCACTGAAGAAGTCACACATGAGGCACAAATATGAAACCGAAAGGAAGCTCTCACAAAAATAGGGAGAGAAAAGAAATTGCGTTGTATATCTTGTCCGTTGTCGATCGGGAGTCTACGAAACGGAGTCTCGCCCATATTGCTGCTTCTGATCCTCCACTCAACCCTCACCGCACGCGTACTGCCTTCCATTTGCATGTATATTATCTTTGCTGTGCGCCGTTCTTCGAGCCCGCAGTCCACTTATGGCCACGAGCTTCTGTTTTTCTCTCGGCCTTTATCATTGTGTATTCTGAGCATCCGCCTCCGTTTAGGAGCAATTTATAGGCAGTCAAGCTATACTTTACTGACACGTGCACAGCTCCTTTTGGGCACCTGTAAATGTGGCCCTCTATATACTCGAACGTAGCTCCAACATGAGCAGCAATAAAAACCACCCATATATACTCGAACGTAGCTCCAACGTGAGCAACATGTAAAGCCACCTGAGGACCACCGGTTGCATGAGGCAACGAATAATGCTGTTTTGAGCATCGCAACCATACAGAATAACTAGTGCAGAGAATGCGAATTCAGGTGTTAGCATAGATCTATAGGGCTCAAGAGGATCAACGCCGTTCCTAAAGTGACTAGGTTCCATAACAGCCCGTTGCACTGACTGCTATGGATTGCCGGGGAAGGGCGAAACAGCTAAAAAAACAGATAAATTTCAAGACTTAGGCCTGATAAGCTGGTAGACTGGACGAATAACTGGTATCTCAGCTGGAATGTACAAGACACCAGCTGCAAGTTACATGTTACATGTATGGCAACTCTATCGTAACGCTCAACCAAACTGAAATGTTAGGTCGTTTACCAATGAAGTCATAAAGCTGGCCTTCCGTACGTGACAGCACTTTGGAGGAAAGCTATATATGTAGGTGCAGGAGGGATGAAGGTATTCACGGCCCTCTGTCACATTCATTGGTTGCTTAATGAGCTCGAGGAACTGTGGCATAAGTTCCTGAAGCTCGATGAGAGTGGCTTGCGAAGAAACAGTACACAGATGCCACGTGTTGCGGCACTCGGCCAAAACGTTTAATGATGTCTGCTAAGAACGATGTTTATGCTTAGCGACCGGTTGCAAGAATAAAAGCACACGGTCAGGTTGGTTACATTTTCCCTATCGGACCTTCCTCGCTCAACAGAGACTTGCGGCGCTCGATGATGCGTATCGCACGAAACGCGACGATGACATGGTAGAGGCGGAATCACTCCGACAAAGTGACGACGGCAAAGAGCGGCTACAACGCCATGACGACGGTGACAGAAGGACCACGACGGATGGATCACGATGTCGTGATGACAACAATAAGACGACGCAGGGATAAGAGCGGCATGACGACGAAGGAATGACCACAAGGCCATGTGGGCGATAAAATGATTACGGCGTGTTGATGCTTGAGCTCACGCCCATCACAGGCCGGTATAGGACACGTTGGCTAGCAATATATTGTCACGTGGTAGCGCTGTATAAAGAACACAGTAGCAATACTGTGGAAGACGCAACTAACTTTTATTGGGTGATCCTGCGCCCACAAAAACAGGCTACACTTAAAGAACGGCGACAGCGGCAAACACAGTCGGCGATCGTCAAAGTCTGATCAGCGGGTCAAGTGCGTCGGCTTTTATAGATCAGTCGTAGAATGTTCCAGAGTAATTGCTGGGACCCGCGTGCCTTCCACAAAGTTCTACGCCATTCGCGTCGCGCATACATGCAATCAGATTACACAAGGTTCGGAGACAACAGACAGCGAATAGAAGAACTTTCGATACATGTAGACGCGTCCTGCGCTGAGTGATAACATTTCTTTGACGGTAAAAGCGCTCATCCGTAAAAGATAAACGAGTGTACGTGTCAATATCATATATATATATATATATATACCGGTCAATCTTTCAAGACAGCAGCTGCAGCCAAAGCGCAAAATATGGAACAGAAGGCCTTGCTTTAAATATATTTGTGTATTGTGCTTTGGGTTGAATTGGTGCAGCAACAATTATTCGTTCTTGCACAAAGATAGGTGGGTTGTAGGAGATTCACTGTGTAAGCGGAATGAGCTCAATTTCGGAGTCTTGCCCCTAAATGGAAGTTTGCTCATTCAATTGTGCCCATAGACAAATGGTTTTGTTGGAATAAATGCTAGCACAATGCTTGAGGGCGCCTGAGTGCACGAGAGTTCGTGAAATACTCCTCCTTAATCCTCACACATAATATGTCCCAGTCGCACGGCTTGGAGACTTCATGATCATATCGTGTGTTTGGCGCGTAAAACCCGAGAACTTATTTTTTGCACCACTACTTCCAAGCATAAAGTGAATAGCAGGGGAAATATGTCTGTTTGTTCATGAGAGCTTGCCTGACACATTTCCATCTTCAACATTTTTCGCCAAATAAACTTCCTAAGAATCGGTTGTATTCGGGATTTTAAGCTACTCCATGTGCTATGCTTTTAAGAAAGGGTTGCGTAGATCCACAAGTCTTCAGGAAGATATTTTCTGTCTAGTGCCGCTAAAGGTCTGCTCAATACAAAGTGCCCTAACCGATTATTATGACTCTGGCGTTGCCCAGATCTTGAAATCCAGTATCTCTGTTGACCGGGGATCCTAGCAACAAACTGAGCAATGGACACTTGCTGCTATTTCTTCTACATTCGGGAATAATTTGCCTTAAAGTGCAGTTGAATGCACATAGCGTTTGTATACTTTTGCGCACTTAACATTTCGCCCAGTCATCATAAATATTAAACAATCTAACACAATAAGAGCAGTGCTTTCATTAGGTCCACAATAAAAGCACAAGACATGTGACGATTTAGCCCCGCCATAAGGCAAGTAAGAAAGAAACTGCTTGATTTTGGGAAAACTCAATATCACTTTCTTTTCAGATAAAGTATAAAAGGCTGTTCACCAACATCAAATGCTTTGTGAATCACCCGCCGACTTATAGCGTCAAAGAAGTTGAACAGTCATCAGCTCCAAAGTTTGCTGTGATGTATGTTTCACAGTTTACTGTTGTGATCACACATCCCAGCCGGTCAGATGGGTACTAGTAGCCATGAAAAATCGTTTTTCGTCTCGGCTCATTCCTGTTGATATACAACTGTAATTGGGCTATGGTAAATTTACCTTGGGGCATCTTATCCATCTCCTGCGCACTCTGTAAATAATTTTCTTATAGACTTGACAATCTACTCGACACCATCTGCGGACAATTTCCAAATGGTCTTCTTTCTCTTATGGGTGATCTTAATTTTCCAAATATTCAATTGTCTTTACTACTTCATGCACCCCATCCACTTTCTGCTGAATTGAGTGACTTCTTCAACATGTGCTCATAGTTCTCGCTTTTAGAGCTATCTCTAAACCAACCAGAATTGTGTAAGAAGATATGCGAACAATTTTGAGTTAATATTAACGTCCAATATTTTGTACGTACCTGGCTTAAGTGATAATTTACTAATGCAATTTAGCATCAACTCTCTTATTTCAAAGACGCATGTTATCTCTAACACTGCCCTTGATTATAACAAGGCAAATAATGCTGAGTTGTCAAACTTTCTGGACATTTTCCTTAATAACTGACAGCTTTTCGAAAAATAAGGTTTACGAAATAACGAACAAGTAATAAGCTTGTGTAACCTCACTCCCCGCCTTAGCAACACACGAGTGTCTTTATCAGAATGCAATAATTATTGAGCCACACCGTATTCCTAAGGTAAGATTTTAACTAGTCAAAGTGCCAACTTGATTAGCACAAAAGGTTTCAAAAACACCGTTCTTTATGCATCAATTATGCCCTCAGTTTTTTAGCAGCCACATGCCCACTGAATAGAGGTCACTCAACTCCACAAGTCAGGCAATAAGAATATACCTCATAATTATCAACCTATGTCATTATGCAGCGTTCTCTGTAAATTACTTGAACACATCCTGTCTGCAAAATTGACCTCGTTTCTCGAATCTAATTCTTTTCGTCTTCTCAACATGTCTTTCTTAAATCGTTCTCTTGCAAAACCCAGCTATTCTCTTTCACTTATAATCAACACACACTTTTGCGACCACAGTTATTTGGAACATTGCGTCTTTCTTGATTACTCGAAGGCATTCGATAAAGTATGTCCCGAACTACTTTTCTTTAGGCTAAACAATTAAATATAACTTCTTCATTTTCTTAACTGGTTCGAGTATTTCCTGTCTTCAGTTTGTTGAGTACAATAAGCACCGATGACATATTAAGCCTGTCCACTGCGGCCACGTTTAGGTCCACTCCTGTAGCTTGTATGTATTAACGACCTTCAGTATTACGTTTCCTCTAACGTTCTCTTATTTCGTGATGATTGGAATATTTTCCTTGAAATTACTAATAATAACAACACCAATGGTCTACAAGGTGATCGTGACTCATCATCTAACTGGTGTAACATGTGGCTGATAGAACTGAACCCTAATATAGGAGCCGAGATGCGCCTGTAACACGCTCCATATTCACCTCTCCCTGCCATCTTCTTAATAACATGGTTCTAGAATCTGTTCCTTACTACCGATATCTCGACATCCACGGTACTTCAAATATTTACTGGAAACTGCATGTCAATAGCCCGGTTAACGACGCTAATGCTTGGTTATCTCCATCGTAAATTTTCTTCCACTACTTCCTCTCTCATATTTTACTTTAAAAACCTCTCTTCATAAAGACATTTGGAATACCTGTCATCTATAGTACTTAACTGAACTGGTTTAGAATAACACCGTTACCATTATAATTTCCAGATATGACAGCACAGTTAGCATCACTAGCATGACAAATATACTTGCACTGCCTTCACTTGCATCCCGCCGCAAACTTTCTCGCCATTTATTGCTTCACAAAATTTATTATGATATTCCACAGCTACACTATCATCTAATGACCCCACCACCCTACATGCATCGATCATGCCAACAAATTCGGTATTGCGCCGTGTCGTATAATCACCTACCTGCACTAATTCATTCCCCGAACGTCAGAGGACTCAAATAATGTTTTCTAGTCGGTTGCCTCCATCCAACACCAAGTTTGTTTTCGCGCGATAGTAGCTAACACCGTATACTCCTACCTGTACCACTGAGCTATTTATTGCCGCCTGGCCTTGAGGCTACTAATAAATAACACCCTACCATCATTTGAATAAAAACAAGACTCGACAGGGGGCAAAAACGCCAGATTTGGCGTTTTGCCACATATACTCAAGAAAAGGCGTATAGCTATAAAGTTGAAGACATTACACACCAAAAAAAGTAACTTCATATGTTTGGATAAAAGCAGAGCATATTATACTCTAAAAATATGACACTATGGGCAAAGGCGGCATATTTATACCGTGAACTTGATACCATGCAACATGAACAAAGAACATCGCGAGTAGCGCACGTGCACGTAAAACAACAATCACAACGTGAGACAATGTTCACACGTTTTGTACGTACACACGACCGCGCCCAACCACAGCAGAGACAAGTTTTACAGTCTACTACGCCCGAATCTACCTGTAGCGACTGCCAGGTGGCCTGCTGAGCATGCATATACAGCGTCCTATCACACAGCGCATGCCCACAAAATGCTCTGGATACATTATGATTCTGGCGGTGTTATGGTTCCAAAAGGAAGATTTCTTGTCCAATAGCTCAGGTCGAACTTAGTGCAAATCTTTTCCTGTAGCTCACTCTGAACTTAATGTAGATCGAGGCGCCTTGAAACAGTAGGTGATGCACATAAACGCGAACGTGAGCTTGGACGGCAACACGCCGTCATTGTCATTACATCGCCTTCATGCCATTGTGATATGTATATCACAATGGCATGCGCTTCATTGTCATGTCATCGTCATCTCATGTCATGTCATTGTCACACCGTCATGGTCGTTTCATCGTCGTCCCGTCCACTCTGATTATTTTAGCATCGAGATCCTAGCTTCATCATTGCACTGTCACGTAATTTTCTTGTAGCGATCCCATGCAGTGTCGTCATCGGCGGCATGTGCATGAGCAGCAAGCTTATGTGGAGCGAGATGATTCCCATTGAATATGTGTCCAACCCGGATGAGTAACCAAGAACAGCGTTCTGAGGAGACACCAATAAAATCTTCGCTTCAACAAATTCCCACAGCCATATGGGATTCGTATACCTTTTTAATGCAAAGCATTCTTTTACACCTCCGAGGCACTTTGCGGACCTCTGTAATAAAATGAGGTGCATGGCCGACACTGCAAGCGAACCTCTTCTTTCGAGCACGGCAGCCGAATGCTATAACCAATAGGCCATAATCGCACGTATATCATCTCGTGCCTACTAGCTGTTTGCGACGTTTGGAACGTGCGCCAGATGCCATTTTACGGTGTTCTTTCCTCGTGGCGCTGAGACGCGTTGTTAGACTTCAGCGTCTCCGGGACAGCCAACATTCCCCAGTACTTTTCTCGTAAAAGCTTTTATTTTATTCTAAATTCTTAAGCCACGACATGAATATGAAGCACGCCGTAGTGGGGGACTCGGGAATAATTTGGAGAACTTTAGTTTATATAAAGTCTGCTCCAATTCACGGTACACGCACGTTTCTGCATTTCGCCCCAATCGAAGTACAGCAGCCGCAGCTGAGATTTGTTCTCTTAGTAGTACAATGCCAAGGGCACTAAGCCACCAAGGCGGGTATCCTCGTAGCAAGTAGCGCTATGTATATCAACTGTGCGTTGCTGTGCCACATTCATGATGGGCCGGGACGAAAAGATTTTAACATACACCTTATGATACAGCCATAGGTTACGTACGTTGATTTTTTATTGCGATAACGATTATATGGACACTCAAGGCGAAGTTCCGCCGTCGTCGTCGTCGCTGTGAGGTTCCGTATGAAGTGCAAGTGCAATAAGATCACGGCCGCATGCTGTGTAGTGCAAGGGAAAGCTGAGAAGGATGGTCTTCTCACGCTCGTGCCTTTTCATGCTCGCATGCGGGCAGCGCGCTGTAGGTAATATGTGGTGGGTTCAAAGGCTAGCCGACCCGACATAGCTTCGTATGCGCTGTGTTCTCGTGCGCCTAGTTCGCGTTGAAGCGACAGGCAGCACGAAGAGGAAGAGGAATTCGCTAGCTGCTCCTACCGCTCTTCATCACGTCAGTGTTCTGAATGAGATTGAGAGGTGTTCACGTTTGCCTGTGCGTGCATGACACAGTGCTTGTTATTTTAGTTAGTAAGCGAATGTTTACAGCAGTTGTAACCCTAATAGAACTACAAACCTTACTGAGTATAATTGTCTAATAATTTGCCATCGCAATCAATGCTTTGCCTTTCGGGCAAAAGTGCGAGTATTTTTCACCTGGACTTTCATGCTAGACGGGCAGCGCTCGCTCCGACTGTATGCTCTGACAGTTTGGAACAGTGTATGATGAATTCGAAAACAACCAAGCTGCATAACGCTCGTACTCATTGTGTCACCCACAACTCTCTTGTCTATGAAACCCCAGAACAAGTTTCTTAAGTTTTATTCTTTCAGACATGTAGACAGCAGCTAAAAGCTTGAAACGTTGTATTGACCTCTAATCGCTCTATTTGAGGCTTGATATGCACAGTCGTCGTAGTGGTCATGCGCAACCACTACTAACAAGAAAACTCTGGCCATTGCTGGCAGTCAGAATGAAGCCTATAAAATTAACAGGGAATATTTCAACAATCTTGGTGACAACTTACAACAAATGATAAAAAAATATAACCGCAGTGTGAATCCAAGAGCGCTAACCATGGGCTGTTCATCGAGCGGTGGTGACATAGTTTTTGCCAACCACGCCGAGCGCTCGCAAAGGTGCTTCCGGAACAACGTCATTCGAACACGTGCAAAGCCGGAGTTACATTGTGAGACGTGGTGAAAGCGCTGACCAAATCAGGACAGAAATCATAATGTGCACTGCAATCTGCAGTCGTTCTCAAATTCCCCTCTCGAAAAGAGAGCTCTTCGCTGCTGTGCCACTAGATGAGTTCACTGCCATAGCGATCGCTGAAGCCAGGTGGTAATTTTTTGTTAAAATTTGGGCACAGCACATCTCACTATGACATTAATGCGATTAGCATTGTATGCAGCCGGACGTATTCCTCCTCTTTGAGCTCCCGCTGCTGTTTGCGGCAGGGGCCAGATTGGCTATGGTCATATAGTACAGCAGAGCTTCCAGTTGTGAAAATCGCGAAATATCATGAAGGCCCTAGAAACATGTACTACGTCGTCCCTCCGATAGGAGGGCGCCAGATTATAGACGAATGTTTAGGCCTTAATCGCAAATCACAGCAGTAGTAGATTATTCGGTGTAATGCTGTTTTATGAGTTTACTGTGTGCCGCTTTGCCAGCATGTCATAAAACTCAAACATTCATCCACATACACTGCTACGACGGGCCCAACTGTGGAAGCCCCACAGGTGAAGGTGTAAACGTGAATTAATGAAAGGGACCGCTAAACTAGAAATGGACCTAATCTGCTGATGGGCGAAACTGGTATACCGCATCAGCTCAAAAAGTTGCGAGAGCATTGAAAGAGGTGGGCTAGTGGGAAGTAGAACCAGCTGACCCGGAACAGGCGCTGTAATGTACTCCAGCCTTCATGCGGCCCCCTCTTTTTTACTGCGAGAGAATATATCCGCAGAAACGCCGTGCAAGCCATGCACGAGGCATTGCGCCAAGACAATTGCCGTGCACTGTGCAAAAAAAAAAAAAAAGAATAAGAAAGAACACTCAGCGACAGGCAACCGCCATTGGATGCCCAGGGGACAGCGAGATGAGACGATATGCCTGAAAGGCACGAAGCTTCTCACCTCATCCACCACACTCCGGCGACCGAGCCTACAGCACCTCGGTGGGAATAGTAGTTACCGAATGCCTGCCTCAGGTAAACTGAAGATATGCAACGTGGATGCCAGGATTCGAACGTCGGGGCCTTCGTGAGTGCGAGCCTTGACTGATTTCGAGGCGCTTTGCTGCGTGCACAGAGATTGAAAATTATGCAAGCGTATTCAGAGAGTACGTGCTTCTTTATTTAATTCGATATGCAACATAGCGTAAACCTTTTATCATACTTATATACTATATGACTTGCCCACATTTCTATTTGCGGAGCCAGGGTTCAGCATTGGCAACAGTGAAGTTTCCGCTGTCTTCGTCGCGGTCAGCCCCGTCGACGGAAAATGACTCGTTCACGTCTGCCTCGTGCAGGAGCCGTGGCACCAAGAAATCCTCGGCCGCCATCCTGGCCGACTCCTTGGGCTGCGGCGATGACCTGGCTCCACGACTTTCCAGCTGGGTGAACACTACGACAGTGGAGGTGGAAATGGCGATCAGCAACCAGATCACCAGCGGTGGAACAACGGTCAGCCACGAGTGCTGCGGTGAGGAGCGGATGCAGAAACATTCATATAGTTTCCGTGATTTGCAAATGACGACTTAACCATATTTGAGGCGCCAGCGAGGACTCACTTAGATTCACGAATACATTGTTATCGTTGTATTTTGTCACTTGAAGCGATCCGCGGTCCCATCGTGCTGTTATTAGTTAAGCTTAGCGCTTCTTATATGTGCACACAGTATGCCCAGCAAAAAAAAGAGCAGTGAAACTTTGATTCCTGTGTCGTGAATCGTACCTGTTTGCACAGTCTGTCATGAGACTAGTATGGAGAACATCAACATCATTATAACCCTACGAAATCGAAAATACTGGTCGTCTTGTGGCGATCGCCATGTATTCGTAAGCTGCAACATATCCAGCTTTAAGTCGAGCGCACATGTGATGCATCCATAAACACTACCAAAATTCAAGCAGAGTCAAATCCAGATCACATCTGCGTAATGCGAAGCATGCGCAGCGTGGTATAGCCATATAAGTGTTCTGCAACGAACTGATTAGGAATGCAGCACATGGTTTGTGTTAACAAGTGTCCCATTTTCGCGTTTAGAATGAAGTTACACAAAACTCGGTGCAGGGAAAACACAGGGAAGGCGGGAGGTGGAAATCCAACACGATGATCAAAACAAATTTGTCGCCTTGAAAAAGACAAGTCCACTTGTCGAAACCTTGGCTCCCGTTTTTACCTTGTTCTCGTTTCGCTCATCGTCACAAAAGTGGGTGGAAAGTCGTTCACTGAGTATTGTTGATCTAAAGTACTACAACAAAGCTTTATCAGTCTGCTGGTAAGGCATAGAGTAAGGTTCACGTTCTTGCGACAGAGGTCGGCCATTGTACTTGTTGAGCGCGACAGTAAATGAGCGTCTCTGTGGGGACTGTAGTGGTCACAGGCTGTGTTGTCGGCTATTCCTACACCGAAGGCGTAGGTATTGGTGAACTTGACGCCCAACGATAATCTCTATCCCTTAGGAGCAGTTCTAGTAGTAACTGAAGATTTAATTTAACGCCGAGGTGGTGGTATACATGGTCTAACCCTTTAATTCTCATTATAGGAAACACTATTCAGAACTGTAAAGTATTTATTTCTCATGTTTATAAGGTCACTGGGAACACCTCGTTAAAAAATCCGAAGGTATAATCAGTGAATTAAACATCCGATGCTGCATATATGCGACACTGGGAAGTAATGTACAAAATGGATGCCAAGCCAAGCCAATGATATTCTTTATTTTGTACTGTATCGTTCGGCACGTATCACATAAAAGCTGGTACAAAACGTAAGTCTGCCTGTTGGCAGTCTACTGCCGTTAACATAGAAAACAGTTGCGGTCCTTGTTCAAACGAAGCATTACTCGATATTGTGATCAGGAGACATACGTATACGCCTTGGGCATGCCATTCAGCGGTTTTGCCGTACATTTCAGATGGGTCAGTGTTCCTACCTATCTGTTCTGACGTAGCGATGGATTTTCAAGCACATTTTTTGAGTGGTGCGGCATTCTCGATAGAACAACGCCCTGGTGAACGCTTGCGGTACAGGATGAGGCTCTTAGCGAGAGAGGAATCTTGGATAACTAATTATTTATCTATACACACCTAAACACACGCACGCACACACACACACACACACACACACACACACACACACACACACACACACACACACACACGCACATACATACATACACACATACACACATACATACATATGTACGTACGTACATACATACGTACGTACGTACGTACTGCAGCCCAATTAGGTTATCGCAGGAGTGGGTTTGTACAGTGAATATAACAAAATATTTTTCTGCACATATACACTTCATAACTGTAGGAATTATGATAATTTCAAGATAAAACATAAGATGAGTAATAATGAACGCAGCATGAATCAAATTGCCTTTTACAAGAATTTCTTTAAAGGCAGTGACCTAGTTTCACCTGTTAGTAAGTTCCATTTTAGAATCGTGCGAGGAAAGAAGCTATACTTAAATAGGTTAGTATGTGGTTGAAATTGTGCAAGGTTAAGTTTGTGGCTATTCCTAGTAGCTTTCAATTTATGAGGAGACAGATACTTGTTATTTAATGAGTAGCGTGGGGTGTTAGATTATGTAACAACTCAAGGCTTTCAGGATCACGGCGGTCGGACATAGGTTGTAGACCTAGTGGAACAAGGTCAGATGAAGTTGAAAAATCTCCAGTCATAACTGGGGTATATGAAACTGTTTGCTTTCTTTTGAACTGATTCGAGGGTGTTAATGTCAGATACTTTATAAGGGTTCCAGATGGGGCAATCATATTCGAGAATGCGTCGGATGAGCAATTTATGTGATAGCAGTATTGTTCCACGCGGAGCTTTTCGCAATGTACGATTTAGATAGCCCATTTTCGTTAGTTCTTCATTGCATGTGCATTCAATATGCCTTGACCATGACATGTTAGATGTGAAGATGAGGCCAAGGTACTTGTATTCAGACACCGTTTCAAGGGAAGATCCATTAAACGAATGGTTAAACAAAGAAACAGAAGGGCACTTGCTAAGATATAAAGGGGCTGTTTAAAGAAATACTTTATAACTTTATGTTCGTTGGCCATTTGTCGCACCACCTGCAAAATTGCGTAAACTAATCGTTCAGTGAAAGGTGGTCAACATTCGTGTTAATTACATCATATAACACACAGTCGTCAGTTTAAAGGCGGGTTTTTGCGGACATATAATTCGTCAAATCATTTATATAGAATAAGAACAAAAATGGCTTCAGCACTGAACCTTGGAAAACTCCGGACGTCTCACTACAGAGGAGTTTGAGGAATTACGTGAACCATACAGGGAACGGTTATATAAAAAGCTAGCGATCCAGTCAACCAAGGAAGAGTTAAGTATAGCGCGTAGCTTATGGAGAAGCTTTGAGAGCGTAACAGTGTCGAATGGCCTTGGAAAAACCTAAGAAGTTGGCAACGATTTGATTTCCACTGTCGAGAGCGTGTGAAATGTCATGCGAAAATTCTACGATCTGAGTTATTGTACTAAACTCGCGAACAAAACCAAGCTGGGCATCACTCAAAATGTTACTATTTTCGAGAAACTCCATAATATGCTTAAAGATTATATGTCCAAGAAGCTTACATGATTGAGACGTTAATGCAATCGACGACAGTTTAATGGTGATTGCTATGTTGCCGAATTTATACAAGGGAGGAATTCAACGGTACGGTATTACCGCAACGTTTTCGTGTAGCGATAACAAGGTGAAATTAAAAGGTGCGTTTCGCAAGACAGTCATGCACGGAACGTACTCCTTCTCCACGAACTTTACTTTTCAAATAATGGAGCGCCGCGATGATCACAAATCGACAGACATTTAGCGGGACGTATGAACATTGCTATATCCATACAACATGTTAGTGCGTAATATGAAGATTACGGACTGAAAACTAAAACTGCTATATAAACTAGGAACCTAAGTCGCTGACGCGCTATAGTATCGCCTCCCGGCACAACCGTGCCTCCCGCCAATTATAAAGGTGACATAAAAAAGTTGCCGATTGCATAGCGCAGTACAGTTAATCTAATGCAATTATTGCCAGCCCCGTAGATTGACGCGCAACGAAGATATATTGGTACATTGTTAGGCATCGAAATAATCGCATGCAATCTTTTTCCCGCATGAGAATTTTTCATACTGTTGATAAGAGATTTGGCGTTTATGTTTTGTCCAACCACGTTCTGTAAGCCTGTAAGCACGAGGTCACGTGATCCAATCCCGGCCACGGCAGCCCCCATTTCGATGGGGGCGAAACGCGACCATGCCCGTGAACCGCGCAGTGGGTGCCCGTTAAAGAACTGCAGGTGGTCGAAATTTAACTGGAGTTTCCTACTACGGCGTGCCTAATGACGAGATCGCTGTTTTGACACGTAAAATCTCGATTTTATATTGTACTATAGCCTTATGTCCCTCTATCGTACAGGGTCAGAGCTTCGCACCTTGGTTGATGGCTGCCCTTCCGATTTTTCATCGCCGATCTGCTCCTCTTCGTACGCGTCATCACCTGCACGGGACCTTGGGCACATGCCAGCTGACGAATCTTGCAGCGCCATGAGTCTTGCATCCGTGGATGCCACCATCTCCATGCTCCAGCATGAAGAATGCCATGCTGCATAAGAAACAGGAAGTGAAGTGGTTCACTAAGCATACTTCCAAGGACAAAGTTTACTTGCGAAATTCTGTAATTGTGGAGACGCACTGACTCACATGACACGGTGTCTGTAAATAAACAAACAATGTGTTCTACTGGCGTATGTGGGCCTATCACTTCAATATTTAGTGCTGATTATTTTCAAATTCAACATAATAATAGTTTAAATAGTGCAATGGTCCTGTTCACCATTCAAACCAACGGGCCGCAATGTACCCTGCGTTTATCATGTTTACGGTTAACATTCAAGCAAGGGATGGGTCGTGTGATTCCTCTAGAATGAAAAAAAAAAAAAATGTTCGCATCTGCTGAAAAAGGAAAAAAAAGAGCATCCTGGTGATGGTGCAGAGAAACATCAACGTTTCCTTTGCTTTAGACGAACAGGTCGAGGATTCGTGACGCGTATGCGGTTAATCGCGCGTAGAGTAGCCAGAAAGAAAACGGCCCTAAACGTTGCAATTAACCTGAGCTTTCCTATCTGGGAGCAGAAACTTCGTTATCAAATGTATTCTGAACAACGGTGCGCATCTGTGGCCGCAGATATGCGGGCACCTGCAGGGGAAGCCCGTAATTCTGAGAAAGGAAAGCACGAATGACGGCAAGAAGAACACAAAAGTTGATAACCGCTCACATCTTTCCTCGTTAGTCAATTCCTCCGGTTCGCCGGTGTCGAACATGCCAACAAGATTGTCGTTGTTGTCCTCCTGAGTGGCTGTGGCGCATACCCACAATGCGGGATTGGCCATGAATCGGGTGGTTAAATTATATCTATAAAAGACAAGGGAATTCACAATTCAAACGTTGGAGCAGAAAAAGTGAAAATTTTCTGTGTGGGAAAAAACCAATCAGAAGAAAACCGTGCGTAAAAATATCAAATAAATAAATAAATAAATAAATAAATAAATAAATAAATAAATAAATAAACAAATAAATAAATAAATAAAAGAAAGCTATGGTGATGAGGGGGGGACGATCAGTCTAACATGGTAATCGATTGATTTCGATTAAGTCATTTTGGATTGCCAATCAAACATTTCTGCTACTTAACTCACTAATGGAAGCTCCAAAAGATAGGATAACGGGCACTGATAAATTTAGGCCAATATTGAGACGCAGGATTTCCAGTAATCGCTTTCTTATAGCAGAAGAACGCCTGCAAGACAACAGACCAGATCTGCATAGATAGAAGCTCAACGTAAGTATACGGCAGCGCAGCAACGTGATGGGCACCTAATCTTTTCGCGTTTGGCAAAAGTCTCTGTGCCAAGGGCATAGAAGATGTCGGTCATATACAGAGTTGGTAATTGCGGAGCCTGATATTGCCTGCATAATGACACTCGAACGAAATCTAGCAGCAGTGACATGAGCGGTCAAAGGGCAATAAGGGAGAATCGGGACACTTATATGTGGCCCGATTCTCTAGCCAAGCCATAGATATATTGATGCATGGCTAGAGAATCTTCAGGTTCATTTATATTTAGAGCCATGACCAAGCACCCAAATTAACCGCACGCTTCTCAAGTACCCAGGTACCAATGAATGAAACGTCCTCATTACGCGAGAATCACGAGAAGCAGTAAGGGATGAGCACATTGATAACGAATCAGTGATTATCACAGCTCACGTAATTGATGGTGCTAATTTGCGTAATGCCAGCACCATTGTCATGTATTCAGCAAAAAAAGATCTGCATAATATCTGGCAGCCTAAGAGAAAAAGAAGCGGGGAAAATATTGCTACACCGGGCTTTTCTTGATATTGCGAAGCATCTGTAGCAATTACGGTGTTTGTTTGAAGGCCCTGCCGATGATACTGTAATATAGCTTCTAGAATACGATGTGGAAGTAATTTTTCGTTATTAAGAAAAATGTAATCAAGTTGAATATTCGCGGTAACAGCTCTGTAAGGAATCGGAAGTATATCGCATATGCATACGACCAGAGAGCCAAGTTATTGTTGCACGAATATAATTTGCGGAGTTTGCAACCGCATTCAGATGGCAATAAAGAACGGCGCAGGCTGTGAAATAAATAAGTTTCGAGAATGTTGCAGTGGTGATTCATAAATTCCCAAGAACATTTGCGGTGTCTAAAGCCGGAACCTGCACGGAACAGGAGAAACACGGGATTCTAGATAAAGAACAGAATTTGTAACAAATTAGGAAGGCCTAAACACAAACGTAATGCTTCTCTTTCTAACAGGATTAGAGGACGGGTCTCGTAGACTGGAGCTCCAAAGAAGAGCCCGCAACCAAATTCTAATACAGGGCGAACGTACATACGATAAACGATTAGGTGTGTATCCCTTCTCAATCCTGCTAGACGATTGCTCAGCCTACGCAATATGCCAATTGCACGGGTACCTTTCCTATATTCACATGATCTATGTATGTGCGCCAGTTGAGAGGGGTGCTATAAATCATTCCAAGGTATTTATCATACTCTACCTGAGGTCTTGAAGGTGATGAGACAATGAGATGTGCACTGTGTCCTGTATCAGAAAGACGAGAAAGGCACATTTGCTGGAATTTAGGAAAAAGTGATTAACATCTAACCACATGTCACGAGCGCAAAGGTAAGTTTGCAGTCGTTGGTATAACGTGTGGATATCGTTTGCGGCTGCGAGAAACGCAATGTCGTCTGCATAAACATAAGTTGTTACTTCTTTATAATAGGTAAGTGTGCTCATGAGAATATTAAAAGGCACCAGGGAGAGGACTGAGCCTTGGGGTCCGCCTCTCGTTTGTTCATACATAGGAGGAAAAAGTCGCTTTTGTAGAATTAAATTCTCTTTCACCTAAATATGTGCGAATACACGCTACTATATACCCAGCAGAACAAAAGTAGCTTCTGTAGCAATAAATTCTCTTTCAACAAAAACTAAGTGAATACACGCTACTATATACCCAGGAACACCACAGGATGTTAACCGATTCATCAATACAGTGTGCTCCAGGGTATGATATGCTTTAGGGACATGGAGAGTCAATAAGGCAGCGCATTGCTCATGACGCCGAGCGAGTTGTGCTCGGCTTTCTAAGTCAACATGGTCATGTCAGCTGGAGCAGCCGGCCCTGAAACATATCTGACCGGGACTAATAATGAAATTACCAATATATTTCATCATACAAAGGTGAAGAAGCCTTTCAATATTACTCCGCTTGATATAAGTGTAACGGGCCAATTGTTGCCTAGTATATACCCTCACCCTTCTTCCTTAAGCATCATTATTGCATTGGCAAGCTTCCACTGCAGAGAAATCCAAGCACCTTCAATTGTCTTCGTCCTCTACTACTATAGCGACGAAAAACCAGTTAAGTCATCGTTTTCGTTCTGCAACATGTCTCATTCCTCTGCTTCGGATCAACGAAGCTCCAATTAGCAATCAGCCCCTTACCCCTGTTCAATGACTCCACGGCTGCTGCAATGACTTGCATTATCAAGCAGAAGGATGCATGTGACGAGAAAGCGAATTCCAGCAAACTGAGTACACCGTAAGTACACATTTTAAGGAGCTTTTACGTTCTCCTCCCTCGAAAGCGAACTTGAGCTATCCCTGTAGTGATCGCGCGGGTCGGCGGCAGCACTTGCATAAGCACGGACAGTGATCTGAGTGACTAACCGGCGCATTAAAGGTAAGCACGGGCACAATGGCTGTGCTAGCATTTTACTGTCTCAAAAGACAGCACCCGCAGTCCACTTATTACAAAGAGTAAATGAACAGCCATACTTGCAGTAGCACGCGAAGTGATGCATGAGACGAAGCAGCGGTTTCCAGAGAAGTGATTACTTTAAATTATGGGGTTTTAGGTGCCAAAAGCACTTTCTGATTATGAGGCACGCCGTGGTGGAAGACTCCGGAAATTTCGACCACCTGGGGTTCTTTAACGCGCACCTAAATCGAAGTACACGGGTGTTTTCGCATTTCGCCCACATCGAAATGTGGCCGCCGTGGCCAGGATTCGATCCCGCGACCTCGTGCTCAGCAGCCCAACACCATAGCCACTGAGCAACCACGGCGGGTAGAAGTGAGTACTTTAGAGAGAACTTACATTACATGGCTAAGAAGATATTTTGTAGGCTATAGGCGAACGGCATTCTCGTTTTCTTTAAAAATTAATCTAGGCCCATTGGCTTATTAATCGTGTAACCCTGCTTAAGAGCGTGCCCGGGGAAAATTCATTTGTGCCTACTCGTTCATTTATTGCGTAAATGTGGGTCCGCGCGTCTATGGGGAGTGGTTTAAGCGATGATCTAGCAGATTTGAGCGAACTTATTTTACGCGGCTGAGATGATATTTCCCAGGGCTATACTGTTTTTTCGATTTTCTGAGGAAATTCATTTGTGCCTATTCGTTCATTTATTGCGTAAATGTGGGTCCGCGCGTGCGTGGGGAGTGGTTTAAGCGAAGATCTAGCACATTTGGGCGAACTTATTTTATGCGGCTGAGATGATATTTCCCTGGGCTATAGCCTTATGTTTTTTCGATTTTCCGAGAAAACTCATTTGTGCCTATTCGTTCATTTATTGCGTAAATGTGTGTCCGCGCGTGCGTGGGGAGTGGTTTAAGCGAAGATCTAGCACATTTGGGCGAACTTATTTTATGCGGCTGAGATGATATTTCCCTGGGCTATAGCCTTACGGTTTTTTCAATTTTCCGAGGAAATTAATTTGTGCCTATTCGTTCATTTATTGCGTAAATGTGGGTCCGCGCGTGTGTGGGGAGTGATTTAAGCGAAGATCTAGCACATTTGAGCGAACCTATTTTACGCGGCTGAGATGATATTTCCCTGGGCTATAGCCTTACGGTTTTTTCAATTTTCCGAGGAAATTAATTTGTGCCTATTCGTTCATTTATTGCGTAAATGTGGGTCCGCGCGTGCGTGGGGAGTGATTTAAGCGAAGATCTAGCACATTTGAGCGAACTTCTTTTACGCGGCTGAGATGATATTTCCCTGGGCTATAGCCTTACGGTTTTTTCAATTTTCCGAGGAAATTGATTTGTGCCTATTCGTTCATTTATTGCCTAAATGTGGGTCCGCGCGTGCGTGGGGAGTGATTTAAGCGAAGATCTAGCACATTTGGGCGAACGTATTTTACGTGGCTGAGATGATATTTCCCCGGGCTATAGCCTTACGGTTTTTTCGATTTTCCGAGGAAATTAATTTGTGCCTATTCGTTCATTTATTGCGTAAATGTGGGTCCGCGCGTGCGTGGGGAGTGATTTAAGCGAAGATCTAGCACATTTGAGCGAACCTATTTTACGCGGCTGAGATGATATTTCCCTGGGCTATAGCCTTACGGTTTTTTCAATTTTCCGAGGAAATTGATTTGTGCCTATTCGTTCATTTATTGCGTAAATGTGGGTCCGCGCGTGCGTGGGGAGTGATTTAAGCGAAGATCTAGCACATTTGAGCGAACCTATTTTACGCGGCTGAGATGATATTTCCCTGGGCTATAGCCTTACGGTTTTTTCAATTTTCCGAGGAAATTAATTTGTGCCTATTCGTTCATTTATTGCGTAAATGTGGGTCCGCGCGTGCGTGGGGAGTGATTTAAGCGAAGATCTAGCACATTTGAGCGAACTTCTTTTACGCGGCTGAGATGATATTTCCCTGGGCTATAGCCTTACGGTTTTTTCAATTTTCCGAGGAAATTGATTTCTGCCTATTCGTTCATTTATTGCCTAAATGTGGGTCCGCGCGTGCGTGGGGAGTGATTTAAGCGAAGATCTAGCACATTTGAGCGAACCTATTTTACGCGGCTGAGATGATATTTCCCTGGGCTATAGCCTTAGTGTTTTTTCGATTTTCCGAGGAAATTAATTTGTGCCGATTCGTTCATTTATTGCCTAAATGTGGGTCCGCGCGTGCGTGGGGAGTAGTTTAAGCGAAGATCTAGCACATTTGAGCGAACTTCTTTTACGCGGCTGAGATGACATTTCCCTGGGCTATAGCCTTAGTGTTTTTTCGATTTTCCGAGGAAATTAATTTGTGCATATTCGTTCATTTATTGCCTAAATGTGGGTCCGCGCGTGCGTGGGGAGTGGTTTAAGCGAAGATCTAGCACATTTGAGCGAACCTATTTTACGCGGCTGAGATGATATTTCCCTGGGCTATAGCCTTAGTGTTTTTTCGATTTTCCGAGGAAATTAATTTGTGCCGATTCGTTCATTTATTGCCTAAATGTGGGTCCGCGCGTGCGTGGGGAGTGGTTTAAGCGAAGATCTAGCACATTTGAGCGAACTTCTTTTACGCGGCTGAGATGACATTTCCCTGGGCTATAGCCTTAGTGTTTTTTCGATTTTCCGAGGAAATTAATTTGTGCCGATTCGTTCATTTATTGCCTAAATGTGGGTCCGCGCGTGCGTGGGGAGTGGTTTAAGCGAAGATCTAGCACATTTGAGCGAACTCATTTTACGCGGCTGAGATGATATTTCCCTGGGCTATAGCCTTAGTGTTTTTTCGATTTTCCGAGGAAATTAATTTGTGCCTATTCGTTCATTTATTGCCTAAATGTGGGTCCGCGCGTGCGTGGGGAGTGATTTAAGCGAAGATCTAGCACATTTGAGCGAACCTATTTTACGCGGCTGAGATGATATTTCCCTGGGCTATAGCCTTAGTGTTTTTTCGATTTTCCGAAGAAATTAATTTGTGCCGATTCGTTCATTTATTGCCTAAATGTGGGTCCGCGCGTGCGTGGGGAGTGGTTTAAGCGAAGATCTAGCACATTTGAGCGAACTTCTTTTACGCGGCTGAGATGACATTTCCCTGGGCTATAGCCTTAGTGTTTTTTCGATTTTCCGAGGAAATTAATTTGTGCCTATTCGTTCATTTATTGCGTAAATGTGGGTCCGCGCGTGCGTGGGGAGTGGTTTAAGCGAAGATCTAGCACATTTGAGCGAACTCATTTTAGGCGGCTGAGATGATATTTCCCTGGGCTATAGCCTTAGTGTTTTTTCGATTTTCCGAGGAAATTAATTTGTGCCTATTCGTTCATTTATTGCGTAAATGTGGGTCCGCGCGTGCGTGGGTTGTGGTTTAAGCGAAGATCTAGCACATTTGAGCGAACTTATTTTACGCGGCTGAGATGATATTTCCCTGGGCTATAGCCTTAGTGTTTTTTTTTTATTTTCCGAGGAAATTAATTTGTGCCTATTCGTTCATTTATTGCGTAAATGTGGGTCCGCGCGTGCGTGGGGAGTGGTTTAAGCGAAGATCTAGCAGATTTGAGCGGACTCATTTTACGCGGCTGAGATGATATTTCCCTGGGCTATAGCCTTAGTGTTTTTTCGATTTTCCGAGGAAACTAATTTTTGCCTATTCGTTCATTTATTGCCTAAATGTGTGTCCGCGCGTGCGTGGGGAGTGGTTTAAGCGAAGATCTAGCACATTTGAGCGAATCTATTTTACGCGGCTGAGATGACATTTCCCTGGGCTATAGCCTTAGTGTTTTTTCGATTTTCCTAGGAAATTAATTTTTGCCTATTCGTTCATTTATTGCGTAAATGTGGGTCCGCGCGTGCGTGGGGAGTGGTTTAAGCGAAGATCTAGCACATTTGGGCGAACTTATTTTATGCGGCTGAGATGATATTTCCCTGGGCTATAGCCTTAGTGTTTTTTCGATTTTCCGAGGAAATTAATTTGTGCCTATTCGCTCATTTATTGCGTAAATGAGGGTCTGCGCGTGCGTGGGGAGTGGTTTAAGCGAAGATCTAGCACATTTGGGCGAACTTATTTTATGCGGCTGAGATGATATTTCCCTGGGCTATAGCCTTAGTGTTTTTTCGATTTTCCGAAGAAATTATTTTTTGTGCCTATTCGTTCATTTATTGCGTAAATGTGGGTCCACGCGTGCGTGGGGAGTGGTTTAAGCGAAGATCTAGCACATTTGAGCGAACCTATTTTACGCGGCTGAGATGATATTTTCCTGGGCTATAGCCTTAGTGTTTTTTCGATTTTCCGAGGAAATTAATTTGTGCCTATTCGTTCATTTATTGCCTAAATGTGGGTCCGCGCGTGCGTGGGGAGTGATTTAAGCGAAGATCTAGCACATTTGAGCGAACCTATTTTACGCGGCTGAGATGATATTTCCCTGGGCTATAGCCTTAGTGTTTTTTCGATTTTCCGAGGAAATTAATTTGTGCCGATTCGTTCATTTATTGCCTAAATGTGGGTCCGCGCGTGCGTGGGGAGTGGTTTAAGCGAAGATCTAGCACATTTGAGCGAACCTATTTTACGCGGCTGAGATGATATTTCCCTGGGCTATAGCCTGACGGTTTTTTCAATTTTCCGAGGAAATTGATTTGTGCCTATTCGTTCATTTATTGCCTAAATGTGGGTCCGCGCGTGCGTGGGGAGTGATTTAAGCGAAGATCTAGCACATTTGAGCGAACTTCTTTTACGCGGCTGAGATGATATTTCCCTGGGCTATAGCCTTACGGTTTTTTCAATTTTCCGAGGAAATTAATTTGTGCCTATTCGTTCATTTATTGCCTAAATGTGGGTCCGCGCGTGCGTGGGGAGTGATTTAAGCGAAGATCTAGCACATTTGGGCGAACGTATTTTACGTGGCTGAGATGATATTTCCCCGGGCTATAGCCTTACGGTTTTTTCGATTTTCCGAGGAAATTAATTTGTGCCTATTCGTTCATTTATTGCGTAAATGTGGGTCCGCGCGTGCGTGGGGAGTGATTTAAGCGAAGATCTAGCACATTTGAGCGAACCTATTTTACGCGGCTGAGATGATATTTCCCTGGGCTATAGCCTTACGGTTTTTTCAATTTTCCGAGGAAATTGATTTGTGCCTATTCGTTCATTTATTGCGTAAATGTGGGTCCGCGCGTGCGTGGGGAGTGATTTAAGCGAAGATCTAGCACATTTGAGCGAACCTATTTTACGCGGCTGAGATGATATTTCCCTGGGCTATAGCCTTACGGTTTTTTCAATTTTCCGAGGAAATTAATTTGTGCCTATTCGTTCATTTATTGCGTAAATGTGGGTCCGCGCGTGCGTGGGGAGTGATTTAAGCGAAGATCTAGCACATTTGAGCGAACTTCTTTTACGCGGCTGAGATGATATTTCCCTGGGCTATAGCCTTACGGTTTTTTCAATTTTCCGAGGAAATTGATTTCTGCCTATTCGTTCATTTATTGCCTAAATGTGGGTCCGCGCGTGCGTGGGGAGTGATTTAAGCGAAGATCTAGCACATTTGAGCGAACCTATTTTACGCGGCTGAGATGATATTTCCCTGGGCTATAGCCTTAGTGTTTTTTCGATTTTCCGAGGAAATTAGTTTGTGCCGATTCGTTCATTTATTGCCTAAATGTGGGTCCGCGCGTGCGTGGGGAGTGGTTTAAGCGAAGATCTAGCACATTTGAGCGAACTTCTTTTACGCGGCTGAGATGACATTTCCCTGGGCTATAGCCTTAGTGTTTTTTCGATTTTCCGAGGAAATTAATTTGTGCATATTCGTTCATTTATTGCCTAAATGTGGGTCCGCGCGTGCGTGGGGAGTGGTTTAAGCGAAGATCTAGCACATTTGAGCGAACCTATTTTACGCGGCTGAGATGATATTTCCCTGGGCTATAGCCTTAGTGTTTTTTCGATTTTCCGAGGAAATTAATTTGTGCCGATTCGTTCATTTATTGCCTAAATGTGGGTCCGCGCGTGCGTGGGGAGTGGTTTAAGCGAAGATCTAGCACATTTGAGCGAACTTCTTTTACGCGGCTGAGATGACATTTCCCTGGGCTATAGCCTTAGTGTTTTTTCGATTTTCCGAGGAAATTAATTTGTGCCTATTCGTTCATTTATTGCCTAAATGTGGGTCCGCGCGTGCGTGGGGAGTGATTTAAGCGAAGATCTAGCACATTTGGGCGAACGTATTTTACGTGGCTGAGATGATATTTCCCCGGGCTATAGCCTTACGGTTTTTTCGATTTTCCGAGGAAATTAATTTGTGCCTATTCGTTCATTTATTGCGTAAATGTGGGTCCGCGCGTGCGTGGGGAGTGATTTAAGCGAAGATCTAGCACATTTGAGCGAACCTATTTTACGCGGCTGAGATGATATTTCCCTGGGCTATAGCCTTACGGTTTTTTCAATTTTCCGAGGAAATTGATTTGTGCCTATTCGTTCATTTATTGCGTAAATGTGGGTCCGCGCGTGCGTGGGGAGTGATTTAAGCGAAGATCTAGCACATTTGAGCGAACCTATTTTACGCGGCTGAGATGATATTTCCCTGGGCTATAGCCTTACGGTTTTTTCAATTTTCCGAGGAAATTAATTTGTGCCTATTCGTTCATTTATTGCGTAAATGTGGGTCCGCGCGTGCGTGGGGAGTGATTTAAGCGAAGATCTAGCACATTTGAGCGAACTTCTTTTACGCGGCTGAGATGATATTTCCCTGGGCTATAGCCTTACGGTTTTTTCAATTTTCCGAGGAAATTGATTTCTGCCTATTCGTTCATTTATTGCCTAAATGTGGGTCCGCGCGTGCGTGGGGAGTGATTTAAGCGAAGATCTAGCACATTTGAGCGAACCTATTTTACGCGGCTGAGATGATATTTCCCTGGGCTATAGCCTTAGTGTTTTTTCGATTTTCCGAGGAAATTAGTTTGTGCCGATTCGTTCATTTATTGCCTAAATGTGGGTCCGCGCGTGCGTGGGGAGTGGTTTAAGCGAAGATCTAGCACATTTGAGCGAACTTCTTTTACGCGGCTGAGATGACATTTCCCTGGGCTATAGCCTTAGTGTTTTTTCGATTTTCCGAGGAAATTAATTTGTGCATATTCGTTCATTTATTGCCTAAATGTGGGTCCGCGCGTGCGTGGGGAGTGGTTTAAGCGAAGATCTAGCACATTTGAGCGAACCTATTTTACGCGGCTGAGATGATATTTCCCTGGGCTATAGCCTTAGTGTTTTTTCGATTTTCCGAGGAAATTAATTTGTGCCGATTCGTTCATTTATTGCCTAAATGTGGGTCCGCGCGTGCGTGGGGAGTGGTTTAAGCGAAGATCTAGCACATTTGAGCGAACTTCTTTTACGCGGCTGAGATGACATTTCCCTGGGCTATAGCCTTAGTGTTTTTTCGATTTTCCGAGGAAATTAATTTGTGCCTATTCGTTCATTTATTGCCTAAATGTGGGTCCGCGCGTGCGTGGGGAGTGATTTAAGCGAAGATCTAGCACATTTGAGCGAACCTATTTTACGCGGTTGAGATGATATTTCCCTGGGCTATAGCCTTAGTGTTTTTTCGATTTTCCGAGGAAATTAATTTGTGCCGATTCGTTCATTTATTGCCTAAATGTGGGTCCGCGCGTGCGTGGGGAGTGGTTTAAGCGAAGATCTAGCACATTTGAGCGAACTCATTTTACGCGGCTGAGATGATATTTCCCTGGGCTATAGCCTTAGTGTTTTTTCGTTTTCCAAGGAAATTAATTTGTGCCTATTCGTTCATTTATTGCCTAAATGTGGGTCCGCGCGTGCGTGGGGAGTGATTTAAGCGAAGATCTAGCACATTTGAGCGAACCTATTTTACGCGGCTGAGATGATATTTCCCTGGGCTATAGCCTTAGTGTTTTTTCGATTTTCCGAAGAAATTAATTTGTGCCGATTCGTTCATTTATTGCCTAAATGTGGGTCCGCGCGTGCGTGGGGAGTGGTTTAAGCGAAGATCTAGCACATTTGAGCGAACTTCTTTTACGCGGCTGAGATGACATTTCCCTGGGCTATAGCCTTAGTGTTTTTTCGATTTTCCGAGGAAATTAATTTGTGCCTATTCGTTCATTTATTGCGTAAATGTGGGTCCGCGCGTGCGTGGGTTGTGGTTTAAGCGAAGATCTAGCACATTTGAGCGAACTAATTTTACGCGGCTGAGATGATATTTCCCTGGGCTATAGCCTTAGTGTTTTTTTTTTATTTTCCGAGGAAATTAATTTGTGCCTATTCGTTCATTTATTGCGTAAATGTGGGTATGCGCGTGCGTGGGGAGTGGTTTAAGCGAAGATCTAGCAGATTTGAGCGGACTCATTTTACGCGGCTGAGATGATATTTCCCTGGGCTATAGCCTTAGTGTTTTTTCGATTTTCCGAGGAAACTAATTTTTGCCTATTCGTTCATTTATTGCCTAAATGTGTGTCCGCGCGTGCGTGGGGAGTGGTTTAAGCGAAGATCTAGCACATTTGAGCGAATCTATTTTACGCGGCTGAGATGACATTTCCCTGGGCTATAGCCTTAGTGTTTTTTCGATTTTCCTAGGAAATTAATTTTTGCCTATTCGTTCATTTATTGCGTAAATGTGGGTCCGCGCGTGCGTGGGGAGTGGTTTAAGCGAAGATCTAGCACATTTGAGCGAACTTATTTTAAGCGGCTGAGATGATATTTCCCTGGGCTATAGCCTTAGTGTTTTTGTTTTATTTTCCGAGGAAATTAATTTGTGCCTATTCGTTCATTTATTGCGTAAATGTGGGTCCGCGCGTGCGTGGGGAGTGGTTTAAGCGAAGATCTAGCAGATTTGAGCGGACTCATATTACGCGGCTGAGATGATATTTCCCTGGGCTATAGCCTTAGTGTTTTTTCGATTTTCCGAGGAAATTAATTTGTGCCTATTCGTTCATTTATTGCGTAAATGTGGGTCCGCGCGTGCGTGGGGAATGGTTTAAGCGAAGATCTAGCACATTTGAGCGAACTTATCTCACGCGGCTGAGATGATATTTCCCTGGGCTATAGCCTTAGTGTTTTTTCGATTTTCCGAGGAAATTATTTTTGCCTATTCGTTCATTTATTGCGTAAATGTGGGTCCGCGCGTGCGTGGGGAGTGGTTTAAGCGAAGATCTAGCACATTTGAGCGAACTCATTTTACGCGGCTGAGATGATATTTCCCTGGGCTATATACCTTAGTGTTTTTTCGATTTTCCGAGGAAATTAATTTTTGCCTATTCGTTCATTTATTGCGTAAATGTGGTTCCGCGCGTGCGTGGGGAGTGGTTTAAGCGAAGATCTAGCACATTTGAGCGAACTTATCTCACGCGGCTGAGATGATATTTCCCTGGGCTATAGCCTTAGTGTTTTTTCGATTTTCCGAGGAAATTAATTTTTGCCTATTCGTTCATTTATTGCGTAAATGTGGGTCCGCGCGTGCGTGGGGAGTGGTTTAAGCGAAGGTCTAGCACATTTGAGCGAACTTATTTTACGCGGCTGAGATGATATTTCCCTGGGCTATAGCCTTAGTGTTTTTTCGATTTTCCGAGGAAAATAATTTGTGCCTATTCGTTCATTTATTGCGTAAATGTGGGTCCGCGCGTGCGTGGGGAGTGGTATAAGCGAAGGTCTAGCACATTTGAGCGAACTTATCTCACGCGGGTGAGATGATATTTCCCTGGGCTATAGCCTTAGTGTTTTTTCGATTTTCCGAGGAAATTAATTTGTGCCTATTCGTTCATTTATTGCGTAAATGTGGGTCCGCGCGTGCGTGGGGAGTGGTTTAGGCGAAGATCTAGCACATTTGAGCGAACTTATTTTAAGCGGCTGAGATGATATTTCCCTGGGCTATAGCCTTAGTGTTTTTTTTTTATTTTCCGAGGAAATTAATTTGTGCCTATTCGTTCATTTATTGCGTAAATGTGGGTCCACGCGTGCGTGGGGAGTGGTTTAAGCGAAGATCTAGCAGATTTGAGCGGACTCATATTACGCGGCTGAGATGATATTTCCCTGGGCTATAGCCTTAGTGTTTTTTCGATTTTCCGAGGAAATTAATTTGTGCCTATTCGTTCATTTATTGCGTAAATGTGGGTCCGCGCGTGCGTGGGGAATGGTTTAAGCGAAGATCTAGCACATTTGAACGAACTTATTTTACGCGGCTGAGATGATATTTCCCTGGGCTATAGCCTTAGTGTTTTTTCGATTTTCCGAGGAAATTAATTTGTGCCTATTCGTTCATTTATTGCCTAAATGTGGGTCCGCGCGTGCGTGGGGAGTGGTTTAAGCGAAGATCTAGCACATTTGAGCGAACTTATTTTAAGCGGCTGAGATGATATTTCCCTGGGCTATAGCCTTAGTGTTTTTTTTTATTTTCCGAGGAAATTAATTTGTGCCTATTCGTTCATTTATTGCGTAAATGTGGGTCCGCGCGTGCGTGGGGAGTGGTTTAAGCGAAGATCTAGCAGATTTGAGCGGACTCATATTACGCGGCTGAGATGATATTTCCCTGGGCTATAGCCTTAGTGTTTTTCGATTTTCCGAGGAAATTAATTTGTGCCTATTCGTTCATTTATTGCGTAAATGTGGGTCCGCGCGTGCGTGGGGAATGGTTTAAGCGAAGATCTAGCACATTTGAGCGAACTTATCTCACGCGGCTGAGATGATATTTCCCTGGGCTATAGCCTTAGTGTTTTTTCGATTTTCCGAGGAAATTAATTTTTGCCTATTCGTTCATTTATTGCGTAAATGTGGGTCCGCGCGTGCGTGGGGAGTGGTTTAAGCGAAGGTCTAGCACATTTGAGCGAACTCATTTTACGCGGCTGAGATGATATTTCCCTGGGCTATAGCCTTAGTGTTTTTTCGATTTTCCGAGGAAATTAATTTTTGCCTATTCGTTCATTTATTGCGTAAATGTGGGTCCGCGCGTGCGTGGGGAGTGGTTTAAGCGAAGATCTTGCACATTTGAGCGAACTCATTTTACGCGGCTGAGATGATATTTCCCTGGGCTATAGCCTTAGTGTTTTTTCGATTTTCCGAGGAAATTAATTTGTGCCTATTCGTTCATTTATTGCGTAAATGTGGGTCCGCGCGTGCGTGGGGAGTGGTTTAAGCGAAGGTCTAGCACATTTGAGCGAACTTATTTTACGCGGCTGAGATGATATTTCCCTGGGCTATAGCCTTAGTGTTTTTTTTTTGATTTTCCGAGGAAATTAATTTGTGCCTATTCGTTCATTTATTGCGTAAATGTGGGTCCGCGCGTGCGTGGGGAGTGGTTTAAGCGAAGATCTAGCACATTTGAGCGAACTTATCTCACGCGGCTGAGATGATATTTCCCTGGGCTATAGCCTTAGTGTTTTTTCGATTTTCCGAGGAAATTAATTTTTGCCTATTCGTTCATTTATTGCGTAAATGTGGTTCCGCGCGTGCGTGGGGAGTGGTTTAAGCGAAGATCTTGCACATTTGAGCGAACTCATTTTACGCGGCTGAGATGATATTTCCCTGCGCTATAGCCTTAGTGTTTTTTCGATTTTCCGAGGAAATTAATTTTTGCCTATTCGTTCATTTATTGCGTAAATGTGGTTCCGCGCGTGCGTGGGGAGTGGTTTAAGCGAAGATCTTGCACATTTGAGCGAACTCATTTTACGCGGCTGAGATGATATTTCCCTGGGCTATAGCCTTAGTGTTTTTTCGATTTTCCGAGGAAATTAATTTGTGCCTATTCGTTCATTTATTGCGTAAATGTGGGTCCGCGCGTGCGTGGGGAGTGGTTTAAGCGAAGATCTAGCACATTTGAGCGAACTCATTTTACGCGGCTGAGATGATATTTCCCTGGGCTATATACCTTAGTGTTTTTTCGATTTTCCGAGGAAATTAATTTTTGCCTATTCGTTCATTTATTGCGTAAATGTGGGTCCGCGCGTGCGTGGGCAGTGGTTTAAGCGAAGGTCTAGCACATTTGAGCGAACTCATTTTACGCGGCTGAGATGATATTTCCCTGGGCTATATACCTTAGTGTTTTTTCGATTTTCCGAGGAAATTAATTTTTGCCTATTCGTTCATTTATTGCGTAAATGTGGGTCCGCGCGTGCGTGGGGAGTGGTTTAAGCGAAGGTCTAGCACATTTGAGCGAACTCATTTTACGCGGCTGAGATGATATTTCCCTGGGCTATATACCTTAGTGTTTTTTCGATTTTCCGAGGAAATTAATTTTTGCCTATTCGTTCATTTATTGCGTAAATGTGGGTCCGCGCGTGCGTGGGGAGTGGTTTAAGCGAAGATCTTGCACATTTGAGCGAACTCATTTTACGCGGCTGAGATGATATTTCCCTGGGCTATAGCCTTAGTGTTTTTTCGATTTTCCGAGGAAATTAATTTTTGCCTATTCGTTCATTTATTGCGTAAATGTGGGTCCGCGCGTGCGTGGGGAGTGGTTTAAGCGAAGGTCTAGCACATTTGAGCGAACTTATTTTACGCGGCTGAGATGATATTTCCCTGGGCTATAGCCTTAGTGTTTTTTTTTTGATTTTCCGAGGAAATTAATTTGTGCCTATTCGTTCATTTATTGCGTAAATGTGGGTCCGCGCGTGCGTGGGGAGTGGTTTAAGCGAAGATCTAGCACATTTGAGCGAACTCATTTTACGCGGCTGAGATGATATTTCCCTGGGCTATATACCTTAGTGTTTTTTCGATTTTCCGAGGAAATTAATTTTTGCCTATTCGTTCATTTATTGCGTAAATGTGGTTCCGCGCGTGCGTGGGGAGTGGTTTAAGCGAAGATCTAGCACATTTGAGCGAACTTATCTCACGCGGCTGAGATGATATTTCCCTGGGCTATAGCCTTAGTGTTTTTTCGATTTTCCGAGGAAATTAATTTTTGCCTATTCGTTCATTTATTGCGTAAATGTGGGTCCGCGCGTGCGTGGGGAGTGGTTTAAGCGAAGGTCTAGCACATTTGAGCGAACTCATTTTACGCGGCTGAGATGATATTTCCCTGGGCTATATACCTTAGTGTTTTTTCGATTTTCCGAGGAAATTAATTTTTGCCTATTCGTTCATTTATTGCGTAAATGTGGGTCCGCGCGTGCGTGGGGAGTGGTTTAAGCGAAGGTCTAGCACATTTGAGCGAACTCATTTTACGCGGCTGAGATGATATTTCCCTGGGCTATATACCTTAGTGTTTTTTCGATTTTCCGAGGAAATTATTTTTGCCTATTCGTTCATTTATTGCGTAAATGTGGGTCCGCGCGTGCGTGGGGAGTGGTTTAAGCGAAGATCTAGCACATTTGAGCGAACTCATTTTACGCGGCTGAGATGATATTTCCCTGGGCTATATACCTTAGTGTTTTTTCGATTTTCCGAGGAAATTAATTTTTGCCTATTCGTTCATTTATTGCGTAAATGTGGGTCCGCGCGTGCGTGGGGAGTGGTATAAGCGAAGGTCTAGCACATTTGAGCGAACTTATTTTACGCGGCTGAGATGATATTTCCCTGGGCTATAGCCTTAGTGTTTTTTTTTTTATTTTCCGAGGAAATTAATTTGTGCCTATTGGTTCATTTATTGCGTAAATGTGGTTCCGCGCGTGCGTGGGGAGTGGTTTAAGCGAAGATCTTGCACATTTGAGCGAACTCATTTTACGCGGCTGAGATGATATTTCCCTGGGCTATAGCCTTAGTGTTTTTTCGATTTTCCGAGGAAATTAATTTGTGCCTATTCGTTCATTTATTGCGTAAATGTGGGTCCGCGCGTGCGTGGGGAGTGGTTTAAGCGAAGATCTAGCACATTTGAGCGAACTCATTTTACGCGGCTGAGATGATATTTCCCTGGGCTATATACCTTAGTGTTTTTTCGATTTTCCGAGGAAATTAATTTTTGCCTATTCGTTCATTTATTGCGTAAATGTGGGTCCGCGCGTGCGTGGGGAGTGGTTTAAGCGAAGGTCTAGCACATTTGAGCGAACTCATTTTACGCGGCTGAGATGATATTTCCCTGGGCTATATACCTTAGTGTTTTTTCGATTTTCCGAGGAAATTAATTTTTGCCTATTCGTTCATTTATTGCGTAAATGTGGGTCCGCGCGTGCGTGGGGAGTGGTTTAAGCGAAGGTCTAGCACATTTGAGCGAACTCATTTTACGCGGCTGAGATGATATTTCCCTGGGCTATATACCTTAGTGTTTTTTCGATTTTCCGAGGAAATTAATTTTTGCCTATTCGTTCATTTATTGCGTAAATGTGGGTCCGCGCGTGCGTGGGGAGTGGTTTAAGCGAAGGTCTAGCACATTTGAGCGAACTCATTTTACGCGGCTGAGATGATATTTCCCTGGGCTATATACCTTAGTGTTTTTTCGATTTTCCGAGGAAATTAATTTTTGCCTATTCGTTCATTTATTGCGTAAATGTGGGTCCGCGCGTGCGTGGGGAGTGGTTTAAGCGAAGATCTAGCACATTTGAGCGAACTCATTTTACGCGGCTGAGATGATATTTCCCTGGGCTATATACCTTAGTGTTTTTTCGATTTTCCGAGGAAATTAATTTTTGCCTATTCGTTCATTTATTGCGTAAATGTGGGTCCGCGCGTGCGTGGGGAGTGGTATAAGCGAAGGTCTAGCACATTTGAGCGAACTTATTTTACGCGGCTGAGATGATATTTCCCTGGGCTATAGCCTTAGTGTTTTTTTTTTGATTTTCCGAGGAAATTAATTTGTGCCTATTGGTTCATTTATTGCGTAAATGTGGGTCCGCGCGTGCGTGGGGAGTGGTTTAAGCGAAGATCTAGCACATTTGAGCGAACCTATTTTACGCGGCTGAGATGATATTTCCCTGGGCTATAGCCTTAGTGTTTTTTCGATTTTCCGAGGAAATTAATTTTTGCCTATTCGTTCATTTATTGCGTAAATGTGGGTCCGCGCGTGCGTGGGGAGTGGTTTAAGCGAAGATCTAGCACATTTGAGCGAACTCATTTTACGCGGCTGAGATGATATTTCCCTGGGCTATAGCCTTAGTGTTTTTTTTTTATTTTCCGAGGAAAATAATTTGTGCCTATTCGTTCATTTATTGCGTAAATGTGGGTCCGCGCGTGCGTGGGGAGTGGTTTAAGCGAAGGTCTAGCACATTTGAGCGAACTCATTTTACGCGGCTGAGATGATATTTCCCTGGGCTATATAGCCTTAGTGTTTTTTTTTTATTTTCCGAGGAAAATAATTTGTGCCTATTCGTTCATTTATTGCGTAAATGTGGGTCCGCGCGTGCGTGGGGAGTGGTTTAAGCGAAGATATAGCACATTTGAGCGAACCTATTTTACGCGGCTGAGATGATATTTCCCTGGGCTATATAGCCTTAGTGTTTTTTCGATTTTCCGAGGAAATTAATTTGTGCCTATTCGTTCATTTATTGCGTAAATGTGGGTCCGCGCGTGCGTGGGGAGTGGTTTAAGCGAAGATCTAGCACATTTGAGCGAACTCATTTTACGCGGCTGAGATGATATTTCCCTGGGCTATAGCCTTAGTGTTTTTTTGATTTTCCGAGGAAATTAATTTGTGCCTATTCGTTCATTTATTGCGTAAATGTGGGTCCGCGCGTGCGTGGGGAGTGGTTTAAGCGAAGATCTAGCACATTTGAGCGAACCTATTTTACGCGGCTGAGATGATATTTCCCTGGGCTATATAGCCTTAGTGTTTTTTTGATTTTCCGAGGAAATTAATTTGTGCCTATTCGTTCATTTATTGCCTAAATGTGGGTCCGCGCGTGCGTGGGGAGTGGTTTAAGCGAAGATCTAGCACATTTGAGCGAACTCATTTTACGCGGCTGAGATGATATTTCCCTGGGCTATATAGCCTTAGTGTTTTTTCGATTTTCCGAGGAAATTAATTTGTGCCTATTCGTTCATTTATTGCCTAAATGTGGGTCCGCGCGTGCGTGGGGAGTGGTTTAAGCGAAGATCTAGCACATTTGAGCGAACCTATTTTACGCGGCTGAGATGATATTTCCCTGGGCTATATAGCCTTAGTGTTTTTTTGATTTTCCGAGGAAATTAATTTGTGCCTATTCGTTCATTTATTGCCTAAATGTGGGTCCGCGCGTGCGTGGGGAGTGGTTTAAGCGAAGATCTTGCACATTTGAGCGAACTCATTTTACGCGGCTGAGATGATATTTCCCTGGGCTATAGCCTTAGTGTTTTTTCGATTTTCCGAGGAAATTAATTTGTGCCTATTCGTTCATTTATTGCGTAAATGTGGGCCCGCGCGTGCGTGGGGAGTGGTATAAGCGAAGGTCTAGCACATTTGAGCGAACTCATTTTACGCGGCTGAGATGATATTTCCCTGGGCTATAGCCTTAGTGTTTTTTTTTGATTTTCCGAGGAAATTATTTGTGCCTATTCGTTCATTTATTGCGTAAATGTGGGTCCGCGCGTGCGTGGGGAGTGGTTTAAGCGAAGATCTAGCACATTTGAGCGAACTCATTTTACGCGGCTGAGATGATATTTCCCTGGGCTATATACCTTAGTGTTTTTTTTCGATTTTCCGAGGTAATTAATTTTTGCCTATTCGTTCATTTATTGCGTAAATGTGGGTCCGCGCGTGCGTGGGGAGTGGTTTAAGCGAAGATCTAGCACATTTGAGCGAACTTATCTCACGCGGCTGAGATGATATTTCCCTGGGCTTAATCCTTAGTGTTTTTTCGATTTTCCGAGGAAAATAATTTGTGCCTATTCGTTCATTTATTGCGTAAATGTTGGTCCGCGCGTGCGTGGGGAGTGGTATAAGCGAAGGTCTAGCACATTTTAGCGAACTTATCTCACGCGGCTGAGAAGATATTTCCCTGGGCTATAGCCTTAGTGTTTTTTCGATTTTCCGAGGAAATTATTTTTGCCTATTCGTTCATTTATTGCGTAAATGTGGGTCCGCGCGTGCGTGGGGAGTGGTTTAAGCGAAGATCTAGCACATTTGAGCGAACTCATTTTACGCGGCTGAGATGATATTTCCCTGGGCTATAGCCTTAGTGTTTGTTCGATTTTCCGAGGAAATTAATTTGTGCCTATTCGTTCATTTATTGCGTAAATGTGGGTCCGCGCGTGCGTGGGGAGTGGTTTAAGCGAAGATCTAGCAGATTTGAGCGGACTCATTTTACGCGGCTGAGATGATATTTCCCTGGGCTATAGCCTTAGTGTTTTTTCGATTTTCCGAGGAAATTAATTTTTGCCTATTCGTTCATTTATTGCGTAAATGTGTGTCCGCGCGTGCGTGGGAAGTGGTTTAAGCGAAGATCTAGCACATTTGAGCGAACCTATTTTACGCGGCTGAGATGATATTTCCCTGGGCTATAGCCTTAGTGTTTTTTCGATTTTCCGAGGAAATTAATTTTTGCCTATTCGTTCATTTATTGCGTAAATGTGGGTCCGCGCGTGCGTGGGGAGTGGTTTAAGCGAAGGTCTAGCACATTTGAGCGAACTCATTTTACGCGGCTGAGATGATATTTCCCTGGGCTATAGCCTTAGTGTTTTTTTTTTATTTTCCGAGGAAATTAATTTGTGCCTATTCGTTCATTTATTGCGTAAATGTGGGTCCGCGCGTGCGTGGGGAGTGGTTTAAGCGAAGATCTAGCACATTTGAGCGAACTCATTTTACGCGGCTGAGATGATATTTCCCTGGGCTATAGCCTTAGTGTTTTTTCGATTTTCCGAGGAAAATAATTTGTGCCTATTCGTTCATTTATTGCGTAAATGTGGGTCCGCGCATGCGTGGGGAGTGGTATAAGCGAAGGTCTAGCACATTTGAGCGAACTCATTTTACGCGGCTGAGATGATATTTCCCTGGGCTATAGCCTTAGTGTTTTTTCGATTTTCCGAGGAAAATAATTTGTGCCTATTCGTTCATTTATTGCGTAAATGTGGGTCCGCGCATGCGTGGGGAGTGGTATAAGCGAAGATCTAGCACATTTGAGCGAACTCATTTTACGCGGCTGAGATGATATTTCCCTGGGCTATAGCCTTAGTGTTTTTTCGATTTTCCGAGGAAAATAATTTGTGCCTATTCGTTCATTTATTGCGTAAATGTGGGTCCGCGCGTGCGTGGGGAGTGGTTTAAGCGAAGATCTAGCACATTTGAGCGAACTTATCTCACGCGGCTGAGATGATATTTCCCTGGGCTATAGCCTTAGTGTTTTTTCGATTTTCCGAGGAAAATAATTTGTGCCTATTCGTTCATTTATTGCGTAAATGTGGGTCCGCGCGTGCGTGGGGAGTGGTATAAGCGAAGGTCTAGCACATTTGAGCGAACTTATCTCACGCGGCTGAGATGATATTTCCCTGGGCTATAGCCTTAGTGTTTTTTCGATTTTCCGAGGAAATTAATTTTTGCCTATTCGTTCATTTATTGCGTAAATGTGGGTCCGCGCGTGCGTGGGGAGTGGTTTAAGCGAAGATCTAGCACATTTGAGCGAACTTATCTCACGCGGCTGAGATGATATTTCCCTGGGCTATAGCCTTAGTGTTTTTTCGATTTTCCGAGGAAAATAATTTGTGCCTATTCGTTCATTTATTGCGTAAATGTGGGTCCGCGCGTGCGTGGGGAGTGGTTTAAGCGAAGATCTAGCACATTTGAGCGAACTTATCTCACGCGGCTGAGATGATATTTCCCTGGGCAATAGCCTTAGTGTTTTTTCGATTTTCCGAGGAAAATAATTTGTGCCTATTCGTTCATTTATTGCGTAAATGTGGGTCCGCGCGTGTGTGGGGAGTGGTTTAAGCGAAGATCTAGCACATTTGAGCGAACTCATTTTACGCGGCTGAGATGATATTTCCCTGGGCTATAGCCTTAGTGTTTTTTCGATTTTCCGAGGAAAATAATTTGTGCCTATTCGTTCATTTATTGCGTAAATGTGGGTCCGCGCGTGCGTGGGGAGTGGTTTAAGCGAAGATCTAGCACATTTGAGCGAACTTATCTCACGCGGCTGAGATGATATTTCCCTGGGCTATAGCCTTAGTGTTTTTTCGATTTTCCGAGGAAAATAATTTGTGCCTATTCGTTCATTTATTGCGTAAATGTGGGTCCGCGCGTGCGTGGGGAGTGGTTTAAGCGAAGATCTAGCACATTTGAGCGAACTTATCTCACGCGGCTGAGATGATATTTCCCTGGGCTATAGCCTTAGTGTTTTTTCGATTTTCCGAGGAAAATAATTTGTGCCTATTCGTTCATTTATTGCGTAAATGTGGGTCCGCGCATGCGTGGGGAGTGGTTTAAGCGAAGGTCTAGCACATTTGAGCGAACTTATCTCACGCGGCTGAGATGATATTTCCCTGGGCTATAGCCTTAGTGTTTTTTCGATTTTCCGAGGAAATTAATTTTTGCCTATTCGTTCATTTATTGCGTAAATGTGGGTCCGCGCGTGTGTGGGGAGTGGTTTAAGCGAAGATCTAGCACATTTGAGCGAACTCATTTTACGCGGCTGAGATGATATTTCCCTGGGCTATAGCCTTAGTGTTTTTTCGATTTTCCGAGGAAAATAATTTGTGCCTATTCGTTCATTTATTGCGTAAATGTGGGTCCGCGCGTGCGTGGGGAGTGGTATAAGCGAAGGTCTAGCACATTTGAGCGAACTCATTTTACGCGGCTGAGATGATATTTCCCTGGGCTATAGCCTTAGTGTTTTTTCGATTTTCCGAGGAAAATAATTTGTGCCTATTCGTTCATTTATTGCGTAAATGTGGGTCCGCGCGTGCGTGGGGAGTGGTTTAAGCGAAGATCTAGCACATTTGAGCGAACTTATCTCACGCGGCTGAGATGATATTTCCCTGGGCTATAGCCTTAGTGTTTTTTCGATTTTCCGAGGAAAATAATTTGTGCCTATTCGTTCATTTATTGCGTAAATGTGGGTCCGCGCGTGCGTGGGGAGTGGTTTAAGCGAAGATCTAGCACATTTGAGCGAACTTATCTCACGCGGCTGAGATGATATTTCCCTGGGCTATAGCCTTAGTGTTTTTTCGATTTTCCGAGGAAAATAATTTGTGCCTATTCGTTCATTTATTGCGTAAATGTGGGTCCGCGCATGCGTGGGGAGTGGTTTAAGCGAAGGTCTAGCACATTTGAGCGAACTTATCTCACGCGGCTGAGATGATATTTCCCTGGGCTATAGCCTTAGTGTTTTTTCGATTTTCCGAGGAAATTAATTTTTGCCTATTCGTTCATTTATTGCGTAAATGTGGGTCCGCGCGTGCGTGGGGAGTGGTTTAAGCGAAGATCTAGCACATTTGAGCGAACTTATCTCACGCGGCTGAGATGATATTTCCCTGGGCTATAGCCTTAGTGTTTTTTCGATTTTCCGAGGAAAATAATTTGTGCCTATTCGTTCATTTATTGCGTAAATGTGGGTCCGCGCGTGCGTGGGGAGTGGTATAAGCGAAGGTCTAGCACATTTGAGCGAACTTATCTCACGCGGCTGAGATGATATTTCCCTGGGCTATAGCCTTAGTGTTTTTTCGATTTTCCGAGGAAATTAATTTTTGCCTATTCGTTCATTTATTGCGTAAATGTGGGTCCGCGCGTGCGTGGGGAGTGGTTTAAGCGAAGATCTAGCACATTTGAGCGAACTTATCTCACGCGGCTGAGATGATATTTCCCTGGGCTATAGCCTTAGTGTTTTTTCGATTTTCCGAGGAAAATAATTTGTGCCTATTCGTTCATTTATTGCGTAAATGTGGGTCCGCGCGTGCGTGGGGAGTGGTTTAAGCGAAGATCTAGCACATTTGAGCGAACTTATCTCACGCGGCTGAGATGATATTTCCCTGGGCAATAGCCTTAGTGTTTTTTCGATTTTCCGAGGAAAATAATTTGTGCCTATTCGTTCATTTATTGCGTAAATGTGGGTCCGCGCGTGTGTGGGGAGTGGTTTAAGCGAAGATCTAGCACATTTGAGCGAACTCATTTTACGCGGCTGAGATGATATTTCCCTGGGCTATAGCCTTAGTGTTTTTTCGATTTTCCGAGGAAAATAATTTGTGCCTATTCGTTCATTTATTGCGTAAATGTGGGTCCGCGCGTGCGTGGGGAGTGGTATAAGCGAAGGTCTAGCACATTTGAGCGAACTCATTTTACGCGGCTGAGATGATATTTCCCTGGGCTATAGCCTTAGTGTTTTTTCGATTTTCCGAGGAAAATAATTTGTGCCTATTCGTTCATTTATTGCGTAAATGTGGGTCCGCGCGTGCGTGGGGAGTGGTATAAGCGAAGATCTAGCACATTTGAGCGAACTCATTTTACGCGGCTGAGATGATATTTCCCTGGGCTATAGCCTTAGTGTTTTTTCGATTTTCCGAGGAAAATAATTTGTGCCTATTCGTTCATTTATTGCGTAAATGTGGGTCCGCGCGTGCGTGGGGAGTGGTTTAAGCGAAGATCTAGCACATTTGAGCGAACTTATCTCACGCGGCTGAGATGATATTTCCCTGGGCTATAGCCTTAGTGTTTTTTCGATTTTCCGAGGAAAATAATTTGTGCCTATTCGTTCATTTATTGCGTAAATGTGGGTCCGCGCGTGCGTGGGGAGTGGTTTAAGCGAAGATCTAGCCCATTTGAGCGAACTTATCTCACGCGGCTGAGATGATATTTCCCTGGGCTATAGCCTTAGTGTTTTTTCGATTTTCCGAGGAAAATAATTTGTGCCTATTCGTTCATTTATTGCGTAAATGTCGGTCCGCGCATGCGTGGGGAGTGGTTTAAGCGAAGGTCTAGCACATTTGAGCGAACTTATCTCACGCGGCTGAGATGATATTTCCCTGGGCTATAGCCTTAGTGTTTTTTCGATTTTCCGAGGAAATTAATTTTTGCCTATTCGTTCATTTATTGCGTAAATGTGGGTCCGCGCGTGCGTGGGGAGTGGTTTAAGCGAAGATCTAGCACATTTGAGCGAACTTATCTCACGCGGCTGAGATGATATTTCCCTGGGCTATAGCCTTAGTGTTTTTTCGATTATCCGAGGAAAATAATTTGTGCCTATTCGTTCATTTATTGCGTAAATGTGGGTCCGCGCGTGCGTGGGGAGTGGTATAAGCGAAGGTCTAGCACATTTGAGCGAACTTATCTCACGCGGCTGAGATGATATTTCCCTGGGCTATAGCCTTAGTGTTTTTTCGATTTTCCGAGGAAATTAATTTTTGCCTATTCGTTCATTTATTGCGTAAATGTGGGTCCGCGCGTGCGTGGGGAGTGGTTTAAGCGAAGATCTAGCACATTTGAACGAACTTATCTCACGCGGCTGAGATGATATTTCCCTGGGCAATAGCCTTAGTGTTTTTTCGATTTTCCGAGGAAAATAATTTGTGCCTATTCGTTCATTTATTGCGTAAATGTGGGTCCGCGCGTGCGTGGGGAGTGGTTTAAGCGAAGATCTAGCACATTTGAGCGAACTTATCTCACGCGGCTGAGATGATATTTCCCTGGGCAATAGCCTTAGTGTTTTTTCGATTTTCCGAGGAAAATAATTTGTGCCTATTCGTTCATTTATTGCGTAAATGTGGGTCCGCGCGTGCGTGGGGAGTGGTTTAAGCGAAGATCTAGCACATTTGAGCGAACTTATCTCACGCGGCTGAGATGATATTTCCCTGGGCTATAGCCTTAGTGTTTTTTCGATTTTCCGAGGAAAATAATTTGTGCCTATTCGTTCATTTATTGCGTAAATGTGGGTCCGCGCGTGCGTGGGGAGTGGTTTAAGCGAAGATCTAGCACATTTGAGCGAACTTATCTCACGCGGCTGAGATGATATTTCCCTGGGCTATAGCCTTAGTGTTTTTTCGATTTTCCGAGGAAAATAATTTGTGCCTATTCGTTCATTTATTGCGTAAATGTGGGTCCGCGCGTGCGTGGGGAGTGGTTTAAGCGAAGGTCTAGCACATTTGAGCGAACTTATCTCACGCGGCTGAGATGATATTTCCCTGGGCTATAGCCTTAGTGTTTTTTCGATTTTCCGAGGAAATTAATTTTTGCCTATTCGTTCATTTATTGCGTAAATGTGGGTCCGCGCGTGCGTGGGGAGTGGTTTAAGCGAAGATCTAGCACATTTGAGCGAACTTATCTCACGCGGCTGAGATGATATTTCCCTGGGCTATAGCCTTAGTGTTTTTTCGATTTTCCGAGGAAAATAATTTGTGCCTATTCGTTCATTTATTGCGTAAATGTGGGTCCGCGCGTGCGTGGGGAGTGGTATAAGCGAAGGTCTAGCACATTTGAGCGAACTTATCTCACGCGGCTGAGATGATATTTCCCTGGGCTATAGCCTTAGTGTTTTTTCGATTTTCCGAGGAAATTAATTTTTGCCTATTCGTTCATTTATTGCGTAAATGTGGGTCCGCGCGTGCGTGGGGAGTGGTATAAGCGAAGGTCTAGCACATTTGAGCGAACTCATTTTACGCGGCTGAGATGATATTTCCCTGGGCTATAGCCTTAGTGTTTTTTTCGATTTTCCGAGGAAAATAATTTGTGCCTATTCGTTCATTTATTGCGTAAATGTGGGTCCGCGCGTGCGTGGGTAGTGGTTTAAGCGAAGATCTAGCACATTTGAGCGAACTTATCTCACGCGGCTGAGATGATATTTCCCTGGGCTATAGCCTTAGTGTTTTTTCGATTTTCCGAGGAAAATAATTTGTGCCTATTCGTTCATTTATTGCGTAAATGTGGGTCCGCGCGTGCGTGGGGAGTGGTATAAGCGAAGGTCTAGCACATTTGAGCGAACTCATTTTACGCGGCTGAGATGATATTTCCCTTTGCTATAGCCTTAGTGTTTTTTCGATTTTCCGAGGAAAATAATTTGTGCCTATTCGTTCATTTATTGCGTAAATGTGGGTCCGCGCGTGCGTGGGGAGTGGTTTGAGCGAAGATCTAGCACATTTGAGCGAACTTATCTCACGCGGCTGAGATGATATTTCCCTGGGCTATAGCCTTAGTGTTTTTTCGATTTTCCGAGGAAAATAATTTGTGCCTATTCGTTCATTTATTGCGTAAATGTGGGTCCGCGCGTGCGTGGGGAGTGGTTTAAGCGAAGATCTAGCACATTTGAGCGAACTTCTTTTACGCGGCTGAGATGATATTTCCCTGGGCTATAGCCTTAGTGTTTTTTCGATTTTCCGAGGAAAATAATTTGTGCCTATTCGTTCATTTATTGCGTAAATGTGGGTCCGCGCGTGCGTGGGGAGTGGTTTAAGCGAAGATCTAGCACATTTGAGCGAACTTATCTCACGCGGCTGAGATGATATTTCCCTGGGCAATAGCCTTAGTGTTTTTTCGATTTTCCGAGGAAAATAATTTGTGCCTATTCGTTCATTTATTGCGTAAATGTGGGTCCGCGCGTGCGTGGGGAGTGGTTTAAGCGAAGATCTAGCACATTTGAACGAACTTATCTCACGCGGCTGAGATGATATTTCCCTGGGCAATAGCCTTAGTGTTTTTTCGATTTTCCGAGGAAAATAATTTGTGCCTATTCGTTCATTTATTGCGTAAATGTGGGTCCGCGCGTGCGTGGGGAGTGGTTTAAGCGAAGATCTAGCACATTTGAGCGAACTTCTTTTACGCGGCTGAGATGATATTTCCCTGGGCTATAGCCTTAGTGTTTTTTCCATTTTCCGAAGAAAATAATTTGTGCCTATTCGTTCATTTATTGCGTAAATGTGGGTCCGCGCGTGCGTGGGGAGTGGTTTAAGCGAAGATCTAGCACATTTGAGCGAACTTATCTCACGCGGCTGAGATGATATTTCCCTGGGCTATAGCCTTAGTGTTTTTTCGATTTTCCGAGGAAAATAATTTGTGCCTATTCGTTCATTTATTGCGTAAATGTGGGTCCGCGCGTGCGTGGGGAGTGGTTTAAGCGAAGATCTAGCACATTTGAGCGAACTTATCTCACGCGGCTGAGATGATATTTCCCTGGGCAATAGCCTTAGTGTTTTTTCGATTTCCCGAGGAAAATAATTTGTGCCTATTCGTTCATTTATTGCGTAAATGTGGGTCCGCGCGTGCGTGGGGAGTGGTTTAAGCGAAGATCTAGCACATTTGAGCGAACTTATCTCACGCGGCTGAGATGATATTTCCCTGGGCTATAGCCTTAGTGTTTTTTCGATTTTCCGAGGAAAATAATTTGTGCCTATTCGTTCATTTATTGCGTAAATGTGGGTCCGCGCGTGCGTGGGGAGTGGTTTAAGCGAAGATATAGCACATTACAGCGAACTTCTTTTACGCTGCTGAGATGATATTTCCCTGGGCTATAGCCTTAGTGTTTTTTCGATTTTCCGAGGAAAATAATTTGTGCCTATTCGTTCATTTATTGCGTAAATGTGGGTCCGCGCGTGCGTGGGGAGTGGTTTAAGCGAAGATCTAGCACATTTGAGCGAACTTATCTCACGCGGCTGAGATGATATTTCCCTGGGCTATAGCCTTAGTGTTTTTTCGATTTTCCGAGGAAAATAATTTGTGCCTATTCGTTCATTTATTGCGTAAATGTGGGTCCGCGCGTGCGTGGGGAGTGGTTTAAGCGAAGATCTAGCACATTTGAGCGAACTTATCTCACGCGGCTGAGATGATATTTCCCTGGGCAATAGCCTTAGTGTTTTTTCGATTTTCCGAGGAAAATAATTTGTGCCTATTCGTTCATTTATTGCGTAAATGTGGGTCCGCGCGTGCGTGGGGAGTGGTTTAAGCGAAGATCTAGCACATTTGAGCGAACTTATCTCACGCGGCTGAGATGATATTTCCCTGGGCTATAGCCTTAGTGTTTTTTCGATTTTCCGAGAAAAATAATTTGTGCCTATTCCTTCATTTATTGCGTAAATGTGGGTCCGCGCGTGCGTGGGGAGTGGTATAAGCGAAGATCTAGCACATTTGAGCGAACTTATCTCACGCGGCTGAGATGATATTTCCCTGGGCTATAGCCTTAGTGTTTTTTCGATTTTCCGAGGAAATTAATTTTTGCCTATTCGTTCATTTATTGCGTAAATGTGGGTCCGCGCGTGCGTGGGGAGTGGTTTAAGCGAAGATCTAGCACATTTGAGCGAACTTATCTCACGCGGCTGAGATGATATTTCCCTGGGCAATAGCCTTAGTGTTTTTTCGATTTTCCGAGGAAAATAATTTGTGCCTATTCGTTCATTTATTGCGTAAATGTGGGTCCGCGCGTGCGTGGGGAGTGGTTTAAGCGAAGATCTAGCACATTTGAGCGAACTTATCTCACGCGGCTGAGATGATATTTCCCTGGGCTATAGCCTTAGTGTTTTTTCGATTTTCCGAGAAAAATAATTTGTGCCTATTCGTTCATTTATTGCGTAAATGTGGGTCCGCGCGTGCGTGGGGAGTGGTATAAGCGAAGATCTAGCACATTTGAGCGAACTTATCTCACGCGGCTGAGATGATATTTCCCTGGGCTATAGCCTTAGTGTTTTTTCGATTTTCCGAGGAAATTAATTTTTGCCTATTCGTTCATTTATTGCGTAAATGTGGGTCCGCGCGTGCGTGGGGAGTGGTTTAAGCGAAGATCTAGCACATTTGAGCGAACTCATTTTAGGCGGCTGAGATGATATTTCCCTGGGCAATAGCCTTAGTGTTTTTTCGATTTTCCGAGGAAAATAATTTGTGCCTATTCGTTCATTTATTGCGTAAATGTGGGTCCGCGCGTGCGTGGGGAGTGGTTTAAGCGAAGGTCTAGCACATTTGAGCGAACTTCTTTTACGCGGCTGAGATGATATTTCCCTGGGCTATAGCCTTAGTGTTTTTTCGATTTTCCGAGGAAATTAATTTTTGCCTATTCGTTCATTTATTGCGTAAATGTGGGTCCGCGCGTGCGTGGGGAGTGGTTTAAGCGAAGATCTAGCACATTTGAGCGAACTCATTTTAGGCGGCTGAGATGATATTTCCCTGGGCAATAGCCTTAGTGTTTTTTCGATTTTCCGAGGAAAATAATTTGTGCCTATTCGTTCATTTATTGCGTAAATGTGGGTCCGCGCGTGCGTGGGGAGTGGTTTAAGCGAAGATCTAGCACATTTGAGCGAACTCATTTTACGCGGCTGAGATGATATTTCCCTGGGCTATAGCCTTAGTGTTTTTTCGATTTTCCGAGGAAAATAATTTGTGCCTATTCGTTCATTTATTGCGTAAATGTGGGTCCGCGCGTGCGTGGGGAGTGGTTTAAGCGAAGATCTAGCACATTTGAGCGAACTTCTTTTACGCGGCTGAGATGATATTTCCCTGGGCTATAGCCTTAGTGTTTTTTCGATTTTCCGAGGAAAATAATTTGTGCCTATTCGTTCATTTATTGCGTAAATGTGGGTCCGCGCGTGCGTGGGGAGTGGTTTAAGCGAAGATCTAGCACATTTGAGCGAACTCATTTTACGCGGCTGAGATGATATTTCCCTGGGCTATAGCCTTAGTGTTTTTTCGATTTTCCGAGGAAAATAATTTGTGCCTATTCGTTCATTTATTGCGTAAATGTGGGTCCGCGCGTGCGTGGGGAGTGGTTTAAGCGAAGATCTAGCACATTTGAGCGAACTCATTTTACGCGGCTGAGATGATATTTCCCTGGGCTATAGCCTTAGTGTTTTTTCGATTTTCCGAGGAAAATAATTTGTGCCTATTCGTTCATTTATTGCGGAAATGTGGGTCCGCGCGTGCGTGGGGAGTGGTTTAAGCGAAGATCTAGCACATTTGAGCGAACTCATTTTACGCGGCTGAGATGATATTTCCCTGGGCTATAGCCTTAGTGTTTTTTCGATTTTCCGAGGAAAATAATTTGTGCCTATTCGTTCATTTATTGCGTAAATGTGGGTCCGCGCGTGCGTGGGGAGTGGTTTAAGCGAAGATCTAGCACATTTGAGCGAACTCATTTTACGCGGCTGAGATGATATTTCCCTGGGCTATAGCCTTAGTGTTTTTTCGATTTTCCGAGGAAAATAATTTGTGCCTATTCGTTCATTTATTGCGTAAATGTGGGTCCGCGCGTGCGTGGGGAGTGGTTTAAGCGAAGATCTAGCACATTTGAGCGAACTCATTTTACGCGGCTGAGATGATATTTCCCTGGGCTATAGCCTTAGTGTTTTTTCGATTTTCCGAGGAAAATAATTTGTGCCTATTCGTTCATTTATTGCGTAAATGTGGGTCCGCGCGTGCGTGGGGAGTGGTTTAAGCGAAGATCTAGCACATTTGAGCGAACTCATTTTACGCGGCTGAGATGATATTTCCCTGGGCTATAGCCTTAGTGTTTTTTCGATTTTCCGAGGAAAATAATTTGTGCCTATTCGTTCATTTATTGCGTAAATGTGGGTCCGCGCGTGCGTGGGGAGTGGTTTAAGCGAAGATCTAGCACATTTGAGCGAACTCATTTTACGCGGCTGAGATGATATTTCCCTGGGCAATAGCCTTAGTGTTTTTTCGATTTTCCGAGGAAAATAATTTGTGCCTATTCGTTCATTTATTGCGTAAATGTGGGTCCGCGCGTGCGTGGGGAGTGGTTTAAGCGAAGGTCTAGCACATTTGAGCGAACTTCTTTTACGCGGCTGAGATGATATTTCCCTGGGCTATAGCCTTAGTGTTTTTTCGATTTTCCGAGGAAAATAATTTGTGCCTATTCGTTCATTTATTGCGTAAATGTGGGTCCGCGCGTGCGTGGGGAGTGGTTTAAGCGAAGATCTAGCACATTTGAGCGAACTCATTTTACGCGGCTGAGATGATATTTCCCTGGGCTATAGCCTTAGTGTTTTTTCGATTTTCCGAGGAAAATAATTTGTGCCTATTCGTTCATTTATTGCGTAAATGTGGGTCCGCGCGTGCGTGGGGAGTGGTTTAAGCGAAGATCTAGCACATTTGAGCGAACTCATTTTACGCGGCTGAGATGATATTTCCCTGGGCTATAGCCTTAGTGTTTTTTCGATTTTCCGAGGAAAATAATTTGTGCCTATTCGTTCATTTATTGCGGAAATGTGGGTCCGCGCGTGCGTGGGGAGTGGTTTAAGCGAAGATCTAGCACATTTGAGCGAACTTCTTTTACGCGGCTGAGCTGATATTTCCCTGGGCTATAGCCTTAGTGTTTTTTCGATTTTCCGAGGAAAATAATTTGTGCCTATTCGTTCATTTATTGCGTAAATGTGGGTCCGCGCGTGCGTGGGGAGTGGTTTAAGCGAAGATCTAGCACATTCGAGCGAACTCATTTTACGCGGCTGAGATGATATTTCCCTGGGCAATAGCCTTAGTGTTTTTTCGATTTTCCGAGGAAAATAATTTGTGCCTATTCGTTCATTTATTGCGTAAATGTGGGTCCGCGCGTGCGTGGGGAGTGGTTTAAGCGAAGGTCTAGCACATTTGAGCGAACTTCTTTTACGCGGCTGAGATGATATTTCCCTGGGCTATAGCCTTAGTGTTTTTTCGATTTTCCGAGGAAAATAATTTGTGCCTATTCGTTCATTTATTGCGTAAATGTGGGTCCGCGCGTGCGTGGGGAGTGGTTTAAGCGAAGATCTAGCACATTTGAGCGAACTCATTTTACGCGGCTGAGATGATATTTCCCTGGGCTATAGCCTTAGTGTTTTTTCGATTTTCCGAGGAAAATAATTTGTGCCTATTCGTTCATTTATTGCGTAAATGTGGGTCCGCGCGTGCGTGGGGAGTGGTTTAAGCGAAGATCTAGCACATTTGAGCGAACTTCTTTTACGCGGCTGAGATGATATTTCCCTGGGCTATAGCCTTAGTGTTTTTTCGATTTTCCGAGGAAAATAATTTGTGCCTATTCGTTCATTTATTGCGTAAATGTGGGTCCGCGCGTGCGTGGGGAGTGGTTTAAGCGAAGATCTAGCACATTTGAGCGAACTCATTTTACGCGGCTGAGATGATATTTCCCTGGGCTATAGCCTTAGTGTTTTTTCGATTTTCCGAGGAAAATAATTTGTGCCTATTCGTTCATTTATTGCGTAAATGTGCGTCCGCGCGTGCGTGGGGAGTGGTTTAAGCGAAGATCTAGCACATTTGAGCGAACTCATTTTACGCGGCTGAGATGATATTTCCCTGGGCTATAGCCTTAGTGTTTTTTCGATTTTCCGAGGAAAATAATTTGTGCCTATTCGTTCATTTATTGCGTAAATGTGGGTCCGCGCGTGCGTGGGGAGTGGTTTAAGCGAAGATCTAGCACATTTGAGCGAACTCATTTTACGCGGCTGAGATGATATTTCCCTGGGCTATAGCCTTAGTGTTTTTTCGATTTTCCGAGGAAAATAATTTGTGCCTATTCGTTCATTTATTGCGTAAATGTGGGTCCGCGCGTGCGTGGGGAGTGGTTTAAGCGAAGATCTAGCACATTTGAGCGAACTCATTTTACGCGGCTGAGATGATATTTCCCTGGGCAATAGCCTTAGTGTTTTTTCGATTTTCCGAGGAAAATAATTTGTGCCTATTCGTTCATTTATTGCGTAAATGTGGGTCCGCGCGTGCGTGGGGAGTGGTTTAAGCGAAGGTCTAGCACATTTGAGCGAACTTCTTTTACGCGGCTGAGATGATATTTCCCTGGGCTATAGCCTTAGTGTTTTTTCGATTTTCCGAGGAAAATAATTTGTGCCTATTCGTTCATTTATTGAGTAAATGTGGGTCCGCGCGTGCGTGGGGAGTGGTTTAAGCGAAGATCTAGCACATTTGAGCGAACTCATTTTACGCGGCTGAGATGATATTTCCCTGGGCTATAGCCTTAGTGTTTTTTCGATTTTCCGAGGAAAATAATTTGTGCCTATTCGTTCATTTATTGCGTAAATGTGGGTCCGCGCGTGCGTGGGGAGTGGTTTAAGCGAAGATCTAGCACATTTGAGCGAACTCATTTTACGCGGCTGAGATGATATTTCCCTGGGCTATAGCCTTAGTGTTTTTTCGATTTTCCGAGGAAAATAATTTGTGCCTATTCGTTCATTTATTGCGGAAATGTGGGTCCGCGCGTGCGTGGGGAGTGGTTTAAGCGAAGATCTAGCACATTTGAGCGAACTTCTTTTACGCGGCTGAGCTGATATTTCCCTGGGCTATAGCCTTAGTGTTTTTTCGATTTTCCGAGGAAAATAATTTGTGCCTATTCGTTCATTTATTGCGTAAATGTGGGTCCGCGCGTGCGTGGGGAGTGGTTTAAGCGAAGATCTAGCACATTTGAGCGAATTCATTTTACGCGGCTGAGATGATATTTCCCTGGGCTATAGCCTTAGTGTTTTTTCGATTTTCCGAGGAAAATAATTTGTGCCTATTCGTTCATTTATTGCCTAAATGTGGGTCCGCGCGTGCGTGGGGAGTGATTTAAGCGAAGATCTGGCACATTTGAGCGAACCTATTTTACGCGGCTGAGATGATATTTCCCTGGGCTATATAGCCTTAGTGTTTTTTCGATTTTCCGAGGAAATGAATTTGTGCCGATTCGTTCATTTAAGCCTAAATGTGGGTCCGCGCGTGCGTGGGGAGTGGTTTAAGCGAAGATCTAGCACATTTGAGCGAACTTCTTTTACGCGGCTGAGATGACATTTCCCTGGGCTATAGCCTTAGTGTTTTTTCGATTTTCCGAGGAAAAAAATTTGTGCCTATTCGTTCATTTATTGCCTAAATGTGGGTCCGCGCGTGCGTGGGGAGTGGTTTAAGCGAAGATCTAGCACATTTGAACGAACTTATTTTACGCGGCTGAGATGATATTTCCCTGGGCTATAGCCTTAGTGTTTTTTCGATTTTCCGAGGAAATTAATTTGTGCCTATTCGTTCATTTATTGCGTAAATGTGGGTCCGCGCGTGCGTGGGGAGTGGTTTAAGCGAAGATCTAGCACATTTGAGCGAACTTATTTTACGCGGCTGAGATGATATTTCCCTGGGCTATAGCCTTAGTGTTTTATTTTTATTTTCCGAGGAAATTAATTTGTGCCTATTCGTTCATTTATTGCGTAAATGTTGGTCCGCGCGTGCATGGGGAGTGGTTTAGGCGAAGATCTAGCAGATTTGAGCGGACTCATTTTACGCGGCTGAGATGATATTTCCCTGGGCTATAGCCTTAGTGTTTTTTCGATTTTCCGAGGAAATTAATTTTTGCCTATTCGTTCATTTATTGCCTAAATGTGTGTCCGCGCGTGCGTGGGGAGTGGTTTAAGTGAAGATCTAGCACATTTGAGCGAACCTATTTTACGCGGCTGAGATGATATTTCCCTGGGCTATAGAGCCTTAGTGTTTTTTCGATTTTCCGAGGAAATTAATTTGTGCCTATTCGTTCATTTATTGCGTAAATGTGGGCCCGCGCGTGCGTGGGGAATGGTTTAAGCGAAGATCTAGCACATTTGAACGAACTTATTTTACGCGGCTGAGATGATATTTCCCTGGGCTATAGCCTTAGTGTTTTTTCGATTTTCCGAGGAAATTAATTTGTGCCTATTCGTTCATTTATTGCGTAAATGTGGGTCCGCGCATGCGTGGGGAGTGGTTTAAGCGAAGATCTAGCACATTTGAGCGAACTTATCTCACGCGGCTGAGATGATATTTCCCTGGGCTATATATAGCCTTAGTGTTTTTTCGATTTTCCGAGGAAAATAATTTGTGCCTATTCGTTCATTTATTGCGTAAATGTGGGTCCGCGCGTGCGTGGGGAGTGGTTTAAGCGAAGATCTAGCAGATTTGAGCAGACTCATGTTACGCGGCTGAGATAATATTTCCCTGGGCTATAGCCTTAGTGTTTTTTTTTTTGATTTTCCGAGGAAATTAATTTTTGCCTATTCGTTCATTTATTGCGTAAATGTGGTTCCGCGCGTGCGTGGGGAGTGGTTTAAGCGAAGGTCTAGCACATTTGAGCGAACTTATCTCACGCGGCTGAGATGATATTTCCCTGGGCTATAGCCTTAGTGTTTTTTTTCGATTTTCCGAGGAAATTAATTTTTGCCTATTCGTTCATTTATTGCGTAAATGTGGGTCCGCGCGTGCGTGGGGAGTGGTTTAAGCGAAGATCTAACACATTTGAGCAAACTCATTTTACGCGGCTGAGATGATATTTCCCTGGGCTATAGCCTTAGTGTTTTTTCGATTTTCCGAGGAAATTAATTTTTGCCTATTCGTTCATTTATTGCCTAAATGTGGGTCCGCGCGTGCGTGGGGAGTGGTTTAAGCGAAGATCTAGCACATTTGAGCGAACTTATCTCACGCGGCTGAGATGATATTTCCCTGGGCTATAGCCTTAGTGTATTTTTTGATTTTCCGAGGAAATTAATTTTTGCCTATTCGTTCATTTATTGCCTAAATGTGGGTCCGCGCGTGCGTGGGGAGTGGTTTAAGCGAAGATCTAGCACATTTGAGTGAACCTATTTTAGCCTTAGTGTTTTTTCGATTTTCCGAGGAAATTAATTTTTGCCTATTCGTTCATTTATTGCGTAAATGTGGGTCCGCGCGTGCGTGGGGAGTGGTTTAAGCGAAGATCTAGCACATTTGAGCGAACTTATCTCACGCGGCTGAGATGATATTTCCCTGGGCTATAGCCTTAGTGTTTTTTTTTGATTTTCCGAGGAAATTAATTTTTGCCTATTCGTTCATTTATTGCGTAAATGTGGGTCCGCGCGTGCGTGGGGAGTGGTTTAAGCGAAGATCTAGCACATTTGAGCGAACTTATCTCACGCGGCTGAGATGATATTTCCCTGGGCTATATAGCCTTAGTGTTTTTTTTCGATTTTCCGAGGAAATTATTTTTGCCTATTCGTTCATTTATTGCGTAAATGTGGGTCCGCGCGTGCGTGGGGAGTGGTTTAAGCGAAGATCTAGCACATTTGGGCGAAGTGATTTTATGCGGCTGAGATGATATTTCCCTGGGCTATAGCCTTACGGTTTTTTCGATTTTCCGAGGAAATTAATTTGTGCCTATTCGTTCATTTATTGCCTAAATGTGGGTCCGCGCGTGCGTGGGGAGTGATTTAAGCGAAGATCTAGCACATTTGAGCGAACCTATTTTACGCGGCTGAGATGATATTTCCCTGGGCCTTACGGTTTTTTCGATTTTCCGAGGAAATTAATTTGTGCCTATTCGTTCATTTATTGCCTAAATGTGGGTCCGCGCGTGCGTGGGGAGTGATTTAAGCGAAGATCTCGCACATTTGAGCGAACCTATTTTACGCGGCTGAGATGATATTTCCCTGGGCTATAGCCTTAGTGTTTTTTCGATTTTCCGAGGAAATTAATTTGTGCCTATTCGTTCATTTATTGCCTAAATGTGGGTCCGCGCGTGCGTGGGGAGTGATTTAAGCGAAGATCTAGCACATTTGAGCGAACCTATTTTACGCGGCTGAGATGATATTTCCCTGGGCTATAGCCTTACGGTTTTTTCGATTTTCCGAGGAAATTAATTTGTGCCTACTCGTTCATTTATTGCCTAAATGTGGGTCCGCGCGTGCGTGGGGAGTGGTTTAAGCGAAGATCTAGCAGATTTGGGCGAACTTCTTTTACGCGGCTGAGATGATATTTCCCTGGGCTATAGCCTTAGTGTTTTTTCGATTTTCCGAGGAAATTAATTTGTGCCTATTCGTTCATTTATTGCGTAAATGTGGGTCCGCGCGTGCGTGGGGAGTGGTTTAAGCGAAGATCTAGCACATTTGAGCGAACTTCTTTTACGCGGCTGAGATGATATTTCCATGGGCTATAGCCTTACTGATTTTTCGATTTTCCGAGGAAATTCATTTGTGCCTATTCGTTCATTTATTGCGTAAATGTGGGTCCGCGCGTGCGTGGGGAGTGGTTTAAGCGAAGATCTAGCACATTTGAGCGAACGTATTTTACGCGGCTGACATGATATTTCCCTGGGCTATAGCCTTACTGATTTTTCGATTTTCCGAGGAAATTCATTTGTGCCTATTCGTTCATTTATTGCGTAAATGTGGGTCCGCGCGTGCGTGGGGAGTGGTTTATGCGAAGATATAGCACATTTGGACGAACTTATTTTATGCGGCTGAGATTATATTTCCATGGGCTATAGCCTTATGTTTTTTCGATTTTCCGAGGAAATTATTTGTGCCTATTCGTTCATTTATTGCGTAAATGTGGGTCCGCGCGTGCGTGGGGAGTGGTTTAAGCGAAGACCTAGCACATTTGAGCGAACTTATTTTACGCGGCTGACATGATATTTCCCTGGGCTATAGCCTTACGGTTTTTTCGATTTTCCGAGGAAATTAATTTGTGCCTATTCGTTCATTTATTGCCTAAATGTGGGTCCGCGCGTGCGTGGGGAGTGATTTAAGCGAAGATCTCGCACATTTGAGCGAACCTATTTTACGCGGCTGAGATGATATTTCCCTGGGCTATAGCCTTAGTGTTTTTTCGATTTTCCGAGGAAATTAATTTGTGCCTATTCGTTCATTTATTGCCTAAATGTGGGTCCGCGCGTGCGTGGGGAGTGATTTAGGCGAAGATCTAGCACATTTGAGCGAACCTATTTTACGCGGCTGAGATGATATTTCCCTGGGCTATAGCCTTACGGTTTTTTCGATTTTCCGAGGAAATTAATTTGTGCCTATTCGTTCATTTATTGCCTAAATGTGGGTCCGCGCGTGCGTGGGGAGTGGTTTAAGCGAAGATCTAGCAGATTTGGGCGAACTTCTTTTACGCGGCTGAGATGATATTTCCCTGGGCTATAGCCTTAGTGTTTTTTCGATTTTCCGAGGAAATTAATTTGTGCCTATTCGTTCATTTATTGCGTAAATGTGGGTCCGCGCGTGCGTGGGGAGTGGTTTAAGCGAAGATCTAGCACATTTGAGCGAACTTCTTTTACGCGGCTGAGATGATATTTCCCTGGGCTATATCCTTAGTGTTTTTTCGATTTTCCGAGAAAATTAATTTGTGCCTATTCGTTCATTTATTGCCTAAATGTGGGTCCGCGCGTGCGTGGGGAGTGGTTTAAGCGAAGATCTAGCACATTTGGGCGAATTATTTTATGCGGCTGAGATGATATTTCCCTGGGCTATAGCCTTACGGTTTTTTCGATTTTCCGAGGAAATTATTTTGTGCCTATTCGTTCATTTATTGCGTAAATGTGGGTCCGCGCGTGCGTGGGGAGTGGTTTATGCGAAGATATAGGACATTTGGGCGAACTTATTTTATGCGGCTGAGATGATATTTCCATGGGCTATAGCCTTATGTTTTTTCGATTTTCCGAGGAAATTATTTGTGCCTATTCGTTCATTTATTGCGTAAATGTGGGTCCGCGCGTGCGTGGGGAGTGGTTTAAGCGAAGATCTAGCACATTTGAGCGAACGTATTTTACGCGGCTGACATGATATTTCCCTGGGCTATAGCCTTACTGATTTTTCGATTTTCCGAGGAAATTCATTTGTGCCTATTCGTTCATTTATTGCGTAAATGTGGGTCCGCGCGTGCGTGGGGAGTGGTTTAAGCGAAGATCTAGCACATTTGAGCGAACTTATTTTACGCGGCTGACATGATATTTCCCTGGGCTATAGCCTTACTGATTTTTCGATTTTCCGAGGAAATTCATTTGTGCCTATTCGTTCATTTATTGCGTAAATGTGGGTCCGCGCGTGCGTGGGGAGTGGTTTAAGCGAAGATCTAGCACATTTGAGCGAACGTATTTTACGCGGCTGAGATGATATTTCCCTGGGCTATAGCCTTAATGTTTTTTCGATTTTCCGAGGAAATTCATTTGTGCCTATTCGTTCATTTATTGCGTAAATGTGGGTCCGCGCGTGCTTGGGGAGTGGTTTAAGCGAAGAACTAGCACATTTGAGCGAACTTGTTTTACGCGGCTGAGATGATATTTCCCTGGGCTATAGCCTTAATGTTTTTTCGATTTTCCGAGGAAATTCATTTGTGCCTATTCGTTCATTTATTGCCTAAATGTGGGTCCGCGCGTGCGTAGGGAGTGGTTTAAGCGAAGATCTAGCACATTTGAGCGAACCTTTTTTACGCGGCTGAGATGATATTTCCCTGGGCTATAATATAGCCTTAATGTTTTTTCGATTTTCCGAGGAAATTAATTTGTGCCTATTCGTTCATTTATTGCGTTAATGTGGGTCCGCGCGTGCGTGGGGAGTGGTTTAAGCGAAGAACTAGCACATTTGAGCGAACTTGTTTTACGCGGCTGAGATGATATTTCCCTGGGCTATAGCCTTAATGTTTTTTCGATTTTCCGAGGAAATTCATTTGTGCCTATTCGTTCATTTACTGCGTAAATGTGGGTCCGCGCGTGCTTGGGGAGTGGTTTAAGCGAAGAACTAGCACATTTGAGCGAACTTGTTTTACGCGGCTGAGATGATATTTCCCTGGGCTATAGACTTAATGTTTTTTCGATTTTCCGAGGAAATTCATTTGTGCCTATTCGTTCATTTATTGCGTAAATGTGGGTCCGCGCGTGCGTGGGGAGTGGTTTAAGCGAAGATCTAGCACATTTGAGCGAACCTTTTTTACGCGGCTGAGATGATATTTCCCTGGGCTATAGCCTTAATGTTTTTTCGATTTTCCGAGGAAATTAATTTGTGCCTATTCGTTCATTTATTACGTTAATGTGGGTCCGCGCGTGCGTGGGGAGTGGTTTCAGCGAAGAACTAGCACATTTGAGCGAACTTGTTTTACGCGGCTGAGATGATATTTCCCTGGGCTATAACCTTATTGTTTTTTCGATTTTCCGAGGAAATTCATTTGTGCCTATTCGTTCATTTATTGCGTAAATGTGGGTCCGCGCGTGCGTGGGGAGTGGTTTAAGCGAAGACCTAGCACATTTGAGCGAACTTATTTTATGCGGCTGAGATGATATTTCCCTGGCCTATAGCCTTACTGTTTTTTCGATTTTCCGAGGAAATTCATTTGTGCCTATTCGTTCATTTATTGCGTAAATGTGGGTCCGCGCGTGCGTGGGGAGTGGTTTAAGCGAAGATCTAGCACATTTGAGCGAACCTATTTTACGCGGCTGAGATGATATTTCCCTGGGCTATAGCCTTAGTGTTTTTTTCGATTTTTCGAGGAAATTAATTTGTGCCTATTCGTTAATTTATTGCGTAAATGTGGGTCCGCGCGTGCGTGGGGAGTGGTTTAAGCGAAGATCTAGCACATTTGGGCGAACCTATTTTACGCGGCTGAGATGATATTTCCCTGGGCTATAGCCTTAGTATTTTTTCGATTTTCCGAGGAAATTCATTTGTGCCTATTCGTTCATTTATTGCGTAAATGTGGGTCCGCGCGTGCGTGGGGAGTGGTTTAAGCGAAGATCTAGCACATTTGAGCGAACCTATTTTACGCGGCTGAGATGATATTTCCCTGGGCTATACCCTTAGTGTCTTTTCGATTTTCCGAGGAAATTAATTTGTGCCTATTCGTTCATTTATTGCGTAAATGTGGGTCCGCGCGTGCGTGGGGAGTGGTTTAAGCGATGATCTAGCACATTTGGGCGAAGTTATTTTATGCGGCTGAGATGATATTTCCCTGGGCTATAGCCTTATGTTTTTTCGATTTTCCGAGAAAACTCATTTGTGCCTATTTGTTCATTTATTGCGTAAATGTGGGTCCGCGCGTGCGTGGGGAGTGGTTTAAGCGATGATCTAGCACATTTGGGCGAAGTTATTTTATGCGGCTGAGATGATATTTCCCTGGGCTATAGCCTTATGTTTTTTCGATTTTCCGAGAAAACTCATTTGTGCCTATTCGTTCATTTATTGCGTAAATGTGGGTCCGCGCGTGCGTGGGGAGTGGTTTAAAAGAAGATCTAGCACATTTGAGCGAACTTATTTTACGCGGCTGAGATGATATTTCCCTGGGCTCTAGCCTTAGTGTTTTTTCGATTTTCCGAGGAAATTAATTTGTGCCTATTCGTTCATTTATTGCGTAAATGTGGGTCCGCGCGTGCGTGGGGAGTGCTTTAAGCGAAGATCTAGCACATTTGAGCGAAGTTATTTTACGCGGCTGAAATGATATTTCCCTGGGTTATAGCCTCAGTGTTTTTTCGATTTTCCGAGGAAATTATTTTTGTGCCTATTCGTTCATTTATTGCGTAAATGTGGGTCCGCGCGTGCGTGGGGAGTGCTTTAAGCGAAGATCTAGCACATTTGAGCGAAGTTATTTTACGCGGCTGAGATGATATTTCCCTGGGTTATAGCCTCAGTGTTTTTTCGATTTTCCGAGGAAATTATTTTTGTGCCTATTCGTTCATTTATTGCGGAAATGTGGGTCCGCGCGTGCGTGGGGATCGGTTTAAGCGAATATCTAGCACATTTGAGCGAACTTATTTTATGCGGCTGAGATGATATTTCCCTGGGCTATAGCCTTACTGTTTTTCCAATTTTCCGAGAAAATTCATTTGTGCCGATTCGTTCATTTATTGCGTAAATGTGGGTCCGCGCGTGCGTGGGGAGCGGTTTAAGCGAATATCTAGCACATTTGAGCGAACTTATTTTACGCGGCTGAGATGATATTTCCCTGGGCTATAGCCTTAGTGTTTTTTCGATTTTCCGAGGAAATTAATTTGTGCCTATTCGTTCATTTATTGCATAAATGTGGGTCCGCGCGTGCGTGGGGAGTGGTTTAAGCGAATATCTAGCACATTTGAGCGAACTTATTTTACGCGGCTGAGATGATATTTCCCTGGGCTATAAGCCTTAGTGTTTTTTCGATTTTCCGAGGAAATTAATTTGTGCCTATTCGTTCATTTATTGCGTAAATGTGGGTCCGCGCGTGCGTGGGGAGTGCTTTAAGCGAATATCTAGCACATTTGAGCGAACTTATTTTACGCGGCTGAGATGATATTTCCCTGGGCTATAGCCTTAGTGTTTTTTCGATTTTCCGAGGAAATTAATTTGTGCCTATTCGTTCATTTATTGCGTAAATGTGGGTCCGCGCGTGCGTGGGGAGCGGTTTAAGCGAATATCTAGCACATTTGAGCGAACTTATTTTACGCGGCTGAGATGATATTTCCCTGGGCTATAGCCTTAGTGTTTTTTCGATTTTCCGAGGAAATTAATTTGTGCCTATTCGTTCATTTATTGCGTAAATGTGGGTCCGCGCGTGCGTGGGGAGTGGTTTAAGCGAAGATCTAGCACATTTGAGCGAACTTATTTTACGCAGCTGAGATGATATTTCCCTGGGCTATAGCCTTAGTGTTATTTCGATTTTCCGAGGAAATTCATTTGTGCCTATTCGTTCATTTATTGCGTAAATGTGGGTCCGCACGTGCGTGGGGAGCGGTTTAAGCGAATATCTAGCACATTTGAGCGAACTTATTTTACGCGGCTGAGATGATATTTCCCTGGGCTATAAGCCTTATTGTTTTTTCGATTTTCCGAGGAAATTCATTTGTGCCTATTCGTTCATTTATTGCGTAAATGTGGGTCCGCGCGTGCGTGGGGAGTGGTTTAAGTGAAGATCTAGCACATTTGAGCGAACTTATTTTACGCGGCTGAGATGATATTTCCCTGGGCTCTAGCCTTAGTGTTTTTTCGATTTTCCGAGGAAATTAATTTGTGCCTATTGGTTCATTTATTGCGTAAATGTGGGTCCGCACGTGCGTGGGGAGCGGTTTAAGCGAATATCTAGCACATTTGAGCGAACTTATTTTACGCGGCTGAGATGATATTTCCCTGGGCTATAGCCTTAGTGTTTTTTCGATTTTCCGAGGAAATTAATTTGTGCCTATTCGTTCATTTATTGCGTAAATGTGGGTCCGCGCGTGCGTGGGGAGCGGTTTAAGCGAATATCTAGCACATTTGAGCGAACTTATTTTACCCGGCTGAGATGATATTTCCCTGGGCTATAAGCCTTAGTGTTTTTTCGATTTTCCGAGGAAATTAATTTGTGCCTATTCGTTCATTTATTGCGTAAATGTGGGTCCGCGCGTGCGTGGGGAGTGGTTTAAGCGAAGATCTAGCACATTTGAGCGAACTTATTTTACGCGGCTGAGAGGATATTTCCCTGAGCTATAGCCTTAGTGTTTTTTCGATTTTCCGAGGAAATTAATTTGTGCCTATTCGTTCATTTATTGCGTAAATGTGGGTCCGCGCGTGCGTGGGGAGTGGTTTAAGCGAAGATCTAGCACATTTGAGCGAACTTATTTGACGCGGCTGAGATGAGATTTCCCTGGGCTATAGCCTCAGTGTTTTTTCGATTTTCCGAGGAAATTAATTTGTGCCTATTCGTTCATTTATTGCGTAAATGTGGGTCCGCGCGTGCGTGGGGAGTGCTTTAAGGAAGATCTAGCACATTTGAGCGAACTTATTTTACGCGGCTGAGATGATATTTCCCTGGGCTATAGCCTCGGTGTTTTTTCGATTTTCCGAGGAAATTAGTTTGTGCCTATTCGTTCATTTATTGCGTAAATGTGGGTCCGCGCGTGCGTGGGGAGTGCTTTAAGGAAGATCTAGCACATTTGAGCGAACTTATTTTACGCGGCTGAGATGATATTTTGTGGGCTATAGCCTTAGTGTTTTTTCGATTTTCCGAGGAAATTAATTTGTGCCTGTTCGTTCATTTATTGCGTAAATGTGGGTCCGCACGTGCGTGGGGAGTGGTTAAGGTGAAGATCTAGCACATTTGAGCGAACTTATTTTACGCGGCTGAGATGATATTTCCCTGGGCCTTAGTGTTTTTTCGATTTTCCGAGGAAATTAATTTGTGCCTATTCGTTCATTTATTGCGTAAATGTGGGTCCGCGCGTGCGTGGGGAGTGGTTTAAGCGAAGGTCTAGCACATTTGGGCGAACCTATTTTACGCGGCTGAGAGGATATTTCGCTGGGCTATAGCCTTAGTGTTTTTTCGATTTTCCGAGGAAATTCATTTGTGCCTATTCGTTCATTTATTGCGTAAATGTGGGTCCGCACGTGCGTGGGGAGTGGTTTAAGCGAAGATCTAGCACATTTGAGCGAACTTATTTTACGCGGCTGAGATGATATTTCCCTGGGCTATAGCCTTAGTGTTTTTTCGATTTTCGGAGGAAATTAATTTGTGCCTATTCGTTCATTTATTGCGTAAATGTGGGTCCGCGCGTGCGTGGGGAGTGCTTTAAGGAAGATCTAGCACATTTGAGCGAACTTATTTTACGCGGCTGAGATGATATTTCCCTGGGCCTTAGTGTTTTTTCGATTTTCCGAGGAAATTAATTTGTGCCTAGTCGTTCATTTATTGCGTAAATGTGGGTCCGCGCGTGCGTGGGGAGTGGTTTAAGCGAAGGTCTAGCACATTTGAGCGAACTTATTTTACGCGGCTGAGATGATATTTCCCTGGGCTATAGCCTTAGTGTTTTTTCGATTTTCCGAGGAAATTAATTTGTGCCTATTCGTTCATTTATTGCGTAAATGTGGGTCCGCACGTGCGTGGGGAGTGGTTTAAGTGAAGATCTAGCACATTTGAGCGAACTTATTTTACGCGGCTGAGATGATATTTCCCTGGGCTATAGCCTTAGTGTTTTTTCGATTTTCCGAGGAAATTAATTTGTGCCTATTCGTTCATTTATTGCGTAAATGTGGGTCCGCGCGTGCGTGGGGAGTGCTTTAAGGAAGATCTAGCACATTTGAGCGAACTTATTTTACGCGGCTGAGATGATATTTCCCTGGGCCTTAGTGTTTTTTCGATTTTCCGAGGAAATTAATTGTGCCTATTCGTTCATTTATTGCGTAAATGTGGGTCCGCGCGTGCGTGGGGAGTGGTTTAAGCGAAGGTCTAGCACATTTGAGCGAACTTATTTTACGCGGCTGAGATGATATTTCCCTGGGCTATAGCCTTAGTGTTTTTTCGATTTTCCGAGGAAATTAATTTGTGCCTATTCGTTCATTTATTGCGTAAATGTGGGTCCGCACGTGCGTGGGGAGTGGTTTAAGTGAAGATCTAGCACATTTGAGCGAACTTATTTTACGCGGCTGAGATGATATTTCCCTGGGCTATAGCCTTACTGTTTTTTCGATTTTCCGAGGAAATTAATTTGTGCCTATTCGTTCATTTATTGCGTAAATGTGGGTCCGCACGTGCGTGGGGAGTGGTTTAAGTGAAGGTCTAGCACATTTGAGCGAACTTATTTTACGCGGCTGAGAGGATATTTCCCTGGGCTATAGCCTTAGTGTTTTTTCGATTTTCCGAGGAAATTATTTTGTGCCTATTCGTTCATTTATTGCGTAAATGTGGGTCCGCGCGTGCGTGGGGAGTGCTTTAAGGAAGATCTAGCACATTTGAGCGAACTTATTTTACGCGGCTGAGATGATATTTCCCTGGGCCTTAGTGTTTTTTCGATTTTCCGAGGAAATAAATTTGTGCCTATTCGTTCATTTATTGCGTAAATGTGGGTCCGCGCGTGCGTGGGGAGTGGTTTAAGCGAAGATCTAGCACATTTGAGCGAAGTTATTTTACGCGGCTGAGATGATATTTCCCTGAGCTATAGCCTTAGTGTTTTTTCGATTTTCCGAGGAAAATAATTTGTGCCTATTCGCTCATTTTTTGCGTAAATGTGGGTCCGCGCGTGCGTGGGGAGTGCTTTAAGCGAAGATCTAGCACATTTGAGCGAACTTATTTGACGCGGCTGAGATGATATTTCCCTGGGCTATAGCCTTAGTGTTTTTTCGATTTTCCGAGGAAATTCATTTGTGCCTATTCGTTCATTTATTGCGTAAATGTGGGTCCGCGCGTGCGTGGGGAGTGGTTTAAGCGAAGATCTAGCACATTTGAGCGAACTTTTTTTACGCGGCTGAGATGATATTTCCCTGGGCTATAGCCTTAGTGTTTTTTCGATTTTCCGAGGAAATTCATTTGTGCCTATTCGTTCATTTATTGCGCAAATGTGGGTCCGCGCGTGCGTGGGGAGTGCTTTAAGGAAGATCTAGCACATTTGAGCGAACTTATTTTACGCGGCTGAGATGAGATTTCCCTGGGCTGTAGCCTTAGTGTTTTTTCGATTTTCCGAGGAAATTAATTTGTGCCTATTCGTTCATTTATTGCGTAAATGTGGGTCCGCACGTGCGTGGGGAGTGGTTTAAGTGAAGATCTAGCACATTTGAGCGAACTTATTTTACGCGGCTGAGATGATATTTCCCTGGGCCTTAGTGTTTTTTCGATTTTCCGAGGAAATTAATTTGTGCCTATTCGTTCATTTATTGCGTAAATGTGGGTTCGCGCGTATGTGGGGAGTGGTGTTAAGCGAAGATCTAGCACATTTGAGCGAACCTATTTTACGCGGCTGAGAGGATATTTCCCTGGGCTATAGCCTTAGTGTTTTTTCGATTTTCCGAGGAAATTCATTTGTGCCTATTCGTTCATTTATTGCGTAAATGTGGGTCCGCACGTGCGTGGGGAGTGGTTTAAGTGAAGATCTAGCACATTTGAGCGAACTTATTTTACGCGGCTGAGATGATATTTCCCTGGGCTATAGCCTTAGTGTTTTTTCGATTTTCCGAGGAAATTCATTTGTGCCTATTCGTTCATTTATTGCGTAAATGTGGGTCCGCGCGTGCGTGGGGAGTGGTTTAAGCGAAGATCTAGCACATTTGAGCGAACTTTTTTTACGCGGCTGAGATGATATTTCCCTGGGCTATAGCCTTAGTGTTTTTTCGATTTTCCGAGGAAATTCATTTGTGCCTATTCGTTCATTTATTGCGCAAATGTGGGTCCGCGCGTGCGTGGGGAGTGCTTTAAGGAAGATCTAGCACATTTGAGTGAACTTATTTTACGCGGCTGAGATGAGATTTCCCTGGGCTGTAGCCTTAGTGTTTTTTCGATTTTCCGAGGAAATTAATTTGTGCCTATTCGTTCATTTATTGCGTAAATGTGGGTCCGCACGTGCGTGGGGAGTGGTTTAAGTGAAGATCTAGCACATTTGAGCGAACTTATTTTACGCGGCTGAGATGATATTTCCCTGGGCCTTAGTGTTTTTTCGATTTTCCGAGGAAATTAATTTGTGCCTATTCGTTCATTTATTGCGTAAATGTGGGTCCGCACGTGCGTGGGGAGTGGTTTAAGTGAAGATCTAGCACATTTGAGCGAACTTATTTTACGCGGCTGAGATGATATTTCCCTGGGCTATAGCCTTAGTGTTTTTTCGATTTTCCGAGGAAATTAATTTGTGCCTATTCGTTCATTTATTGCGTAAATGTGGGTCCGCACGTGCGTGGGGAGTGGTTTAAGTGAAGGTCTAGCACATTTGAGCGAACTTATTTTACGCGGCTGAGAGGATATTTCCCTGGGCTATAGCCTTATTGTTTTTTCGATTTTCCGAGGAAATTAATTTGTGCCTATTCGTTCATTTATTGCGTAAATGTGGGTCCGCGCGTGCGTGGGGAGTGCTTTAAGGAAGATCTAGCACATTTGAGCGAACTTATTTTACGCGGCTGAGATGATATTTCCCTGGGCCTTAGTGTTTTTTCGATTTTCCGAGGAAATTAATTTGTGCCTATTCGTTCATTTATTGCGTAAATGTGGGTCCGCGCGTGCGTGGGGAGTGGTTTAAGCGAAGATCTAGCACATTTGAGCGAACTTATTTTACGCGGCTGAGATGATATTTCCCTGAGCTATAGCCTTAGTGTTTTTTCGATTTTCCGAGGAAAATAATTTGTGCCTATTCGCTCATTTTTTGCGTAAATGTGGGTCCGCGCGTGCGTGGGGAGTGCTTTAAGCGAAGATCTAGCACATTTGAGCCAACTTATTTGACGCGGCTGAGATGATATTTTCTGGGCTATAGCCTTAGTGTTTTTTCGATTTTCCGAGGAAATTCATTTGTGCCTATTCGTTCATTTATTGCGCAAATGTGGGTCCGCGCGTGCGTGGGGAGTGCTTTAAGGAAGATCTAGCACATTTGAGCGAACTTATTTTACGCGGCTGAGATGAGATTTCCCTGGGCTGTAGCCTTAGTGTTTTTTCGATTTTCCGAGGAAATTAATTTGTGCCTATTCGTTCATTTATTGCGTAAATGTGGGTCCGCACGTGCGTGGGGAGTGGTTTAAGTGAAGATCTAGCACATTTGAGCGAACTTATTTTACGCGGCTGAGATGATATTTCCCTGGGCCTTAGTGTTTTTTCGATTTTCCGAGGAAATTAATTTGTGCCTATTCGTTCATTTATTGCGTAAATGTGGGTCCGCGCGTGCGTGGGGAGTGGTTTAAGCGAAGGTCTAGCACATTTGAGCGAACTTATTTTACGCGGCTGAGATGATATTTCCCTGGGCTATAGCCTTAGTGTTTTTTCGATTTTCCGAGGAAATTAATTTGTGCCTATTCGTTCATTTATTGCGTAAATGTGGGTCCGCACGTGCGTGGGGAGTGGTTTAAGTGAAGATCTAGCACATTTGAGCGAACTTATTTTACGCGGCTGAGAGGATATTTCCCTGGGCTATAGCCTTAGTGTTTTTTCGATTTTCCGAGGAAATTAATTTGTGCCTATTCGTTCATTTATTGCGTAAATGTGGGTCCGCGCGTGCGTGGGGAGTGCTTTAAGGAAGATCTAGCACATTTGAGCGAACTTATTTTACGCGGCTGAGATGATATTTCCCTGGGCCTTAGTGTTTTTTCGATTTTCCGAGGAAATTAATTTGTGCCTATTCGTTCATTTATTGCGTAAATGTGGGTCCGCGCGTGCGTGGGGAGTGGTTTAAGCGAAGATCTAGCACATTTGAGCGAACTTATTTTACGCGGCTGAGATGATATTTCCCTGAGCTATAGCCTTAGTGTTTTTTCGATTTTCCGAGGAAAATAATTTGTGCCTATTCGCTCATTTTTTGCGTAAATGTGGGTCCGCGCATGCGTGGGGAGTGCTTTAAGCGAAGATCTAGCACATTTGAGCGAACTTATTTGACGCGGCTGAGATGATATTTCCCTGGGCTTATAGCCTTAGTGTTTTTTCGATTTTCCGAGGAAATTCATTTGTGCCTATTCGTTCATTTATTGCGTAAATGTGGGTCCGCGCGTGCGTGGGGAGTGGTTTAAGCGAAGATCTAGCACATTTGAGCGAACTTTTTTTACGCGGCTGAGATGATATTTCCCTGGGCTATAGCCTTAGTGTTTTTTCGATTTTCCGAGGAAATTCATTTGTGCCTATTCGTTCATTTATTGCGCAAATGTGGGTCCGCGCGTGCGTGGGGAGTGCTTTAAGGAAGATCTAGCACATTTGAGCGAACTTATTTTACGCGGCTGAGATGAGATTTCCCTGGGCTGTAGCCTTAGTGTTTTTTCGATTTTCCGAGGAAATTAATTTGTGCCTATTCGTTCATTTATTGCGTAAATGTGGGTCCGCACGTGCGTGGGGAGTGGTTTAAGTGAAGATCTAGCACATTTGAGCGAACTTATTTTACGCGGCTGAGATGATATTTCCCTGGGCCTTAGTGTTTTTTCGATTTTCCGAGGAAATTAATTTGTGCCTATTCGTTCATTTATTGCGTAAATGTGGGTTCGCGCGTGCGTGGGGAGTGGTGTTAAGCGAAGATCTAGCACATTTGAGCGAACCTATTTTACGCGGCTGAGAGGATATTTCCCTGGGCTATAGCCTTAGTGTTTTTTCGATTTTCCGAGGAAATTAATTTGTGCCTATTCGTTCATTTATTGCGTAAATGTGGGTCCGCGCGTGCGTGGGGAGTGCTTTAAGGAAGATCTAGCACATTTGAGCGAACTTATTTTACGCGGCTGAGAGGATATTTCCCTGGGCTATATATAGCCTTAGTGTTTTTTCGATTTTCCGAGGAAATTAATTTGTGCCTATTCGTTCATTTATTGCGTAAATGTGGGTCCGCGCGTGCGTGGGGAGTGCTTTAAGGAAGATCTAGCACATTTGAGCGAACTTATTTTACGCGGCTGAGATGATATTTCCCTGGGCTATAGCCTTAGTGTTTTTTCGATTTTCCGAGGAAAATAATTTGTGCCTATTCGCTCATTTATTGCGTAAATGTGGGTCCGCGCGTGCGTGGGGAGTGGTTTAAGCGAAGGTCTAGCACATTTGAGCGAACTTATTTTACGCGGCTGAGATGATATTTCCCTGGGCTATAGCCTTAGTGTTTTTTGATTTTCCGAGGAAATTAATTTGTGCCTATTCGTTCATTTATTGCGTAAATGTGGGTCCGCACGTGCGTGGGGAGTGGTTTAAGTGAAGATCTAGCACATTTGAGCGAACTTATTTTACGCGGCTGAGATGATATTTCCCTGGGCCTTAGTGTTTTTTCGATTTTCCGAGGAAATTAATTTGTGCCTATTCGTTCATTTATTGCGTAAATGTGGGTCCGCGCGTGCGTGGGGAGTGGTTTAAGCGAAGATCTAGCACATTTGAGCGAACTTATTTTACGCGGCTGAGATGATATTTCCCTGAGCTATAGCCTTAGTGTTTTTTCGATTTTCCGAGGAAAATAATTTGTGCCTATTCGCTCATTTTTTGCGTAAATGTGGGTCCGCGCATGCGTGGGGAGTGCTTTAAGCGAAGATCTAGCACATTTGAGCGAACTTATTTGACGCGGCTGAGATGATATTTCCCTGGGCTTATAGCCTTAGTGTTTTTTCGATTTTCCGAGGAAATTCATTTGTGCCTATTCGTTCATTTATTGCGTAAATGTGGGTCCGCGCGTGCGTGGGGAGTGGTTTAAGCGAAGATCTAGCACATTTGAGCGAACTTTTTTTACGCGGCTGAGATGATATTTCCCTGGGCTATAGCCTTAGTGTTTTTTCGATTTTCCGAGGAAATTCATTTGTGCCTATTCGTTCATTTATTGCGCAAATGTGGGTCCGCGCGTGCGTGGGGAGTGCTTTAAGGAAGATCTAGCACATTTGAGCGAACTTATTTTACGCGGCTGAGATGAGATTTCCCTGGGCTGTAGCCTTAGTGTTTTTTCGATTTTCCGAGGAAATTAATTTGTGCCTATTCGTTCATTTATTGCGTAAATGTGGGTCCGCACGTGCGTGGGGAGTGGTTTAAGTTAAGATCTAGCACATTTGAGCGAACTTATTTTACGCGGCTGAGATGATATTTCCCTGGGCCTTAGTGTTTTTTCGATTTTCCGAGGAAATTAATTTGTGCCTATTCGTTCATTTATTGCGTAAATGTGGGTTCGCGCGTGCGTGGGGAGTGGTGTTAAGCGAAGATCTAGCACATTTGAGCGAACCTATTTTACGCGGCTGAGAGGATATTTCCCTGGGCTATAGCCTTAGTGTTTTTTCGATTTTCCGAGGAAATTAATTTGTGCCTATTCGCTCATTTATTGCGTAAATGTGGGTCCGCGCGTGCGTGGGGAGTGGTTTAAGCGAAGATCTAGCACATTTGAGCGAACTTATTTTACGCGGCTGAGATGATATTTCCCTGGGCTATAGCCTTAGTGTTTTTTCGATTTTCCGAGGAAAATAATTTGTGCCTATTCGCTCATTTATTGCGTAAATGTGGGTCCGCGCGTGCGTGGGGAGTGGTTTAAGCGAAGATCTAGCACATTTGAGCGAACTTATTTTACGCGGCTGAGATGATATTTCCCTGAGCTATAGCCTTAGTGTTTTTTCGATTTTCCGAGGAAAATAATTTGTGCCTATTCGCTCATTTATTGCGTAAATGTGGGTCCGCGCGTGCGTGGGGAGTGCTTTAAGCGAAGATCTAGCACATTTGAGCGAACTTATTTGACGCGGCTGAGATGATATTTCCCTGGGCTATAGCCTTAGTGTTTTTTCGATTTTCCGAGGAAATTCATTTGTGCCTATTCGTTCATTTATTGCGCAAATGTGGGTCCGCGCGTGCGTGGGGAGTGCTTTAAGGAAGATCTAGCACATTTGAGCGAACTTATTTTACGCGGCTGAGATGAGATTTCCCTGGGCTGTAGCCTTAGTGTTTTTTCGATTTTCCGAGGAAATTCATTTGTGCCTATTCGTTCATTTATTGCGTAAATGTGGGTCCGCGCGTGCGTGGGGAGTGCTTTAAGGAAGATCTAGCACATTTGAGCGAACTTATTTTACGCGGCTGAGATGATATTTCCCTGGGCTATAGCCTTAGTGTTTTTTCGATTTTCCGAGGAAATTAATTTGTGCCTATTCGTTCATTTATTGCGTAAATGTGGGTCCGCGCGTGCGTGGGGAGTGCTTTAAGGAAGATCTAGCACATTTGAGCGAACTTATTTGACGCGGCTGAGATGAGATTTCCCTGGGCTATAGCCTTAGTGTTTTTTCGATTTTCCGAGGAAATTCATTTGTGCCTATTCGTTCATTTATTGCGTAAATGTGGGTCCGCGCGTGCGTGGGGAGTGCTTTAAGGAAGATCTAGCACATTTGAGCGAACTTATTTGACGCGGCTGAGATGAGATTTCCCTGGGCCTTAGTGTTTTTTCGATTTTCCGAGGAAATTCATTTGTGCCTATTCGTTCATTTATTGCGTAAATGTGGGTCCGCGCGTGCGTGGGGAGTGCTTTAAGGAAGATCTAGCACATTTGAGCGAACTTATTTTACGCGGCTGAGATGATATTTCCCTGGGCTATAGCCTTAGTGTTTTTTCGATTTTCCGAGGAAAATAATTTGTGCCTATTCGCTCATTTATTGCGTAAATGTGGGTCCGCGCGTGCGTGGGGAGTGGTTTAAGCGAATATCTAGCACATTTGAGCGAACTTATTTTACGCGGCTGAGATGATATTTTCTGGGCTATAGCCTTAGTGTTTTTTCGATTTTCCGAGGAAATAATTTGTGCCTATTCGTTCATTTATTGCGTAAATGTGGGTCCGCGCGTGCGTGGGGAGTGCTTTAAGGAAGATCTAGCACATTTGAGCGAACTTATTTTACGCGGCTGAGATGATATTTCCCTGGGCCTTAGTGTTTTTTCGATTTTCCGAGGAAATTAATTTGTGCCTATTCGTTCATTTATTGCGTAAATGTGGGTCCGCGCGTGCGTGGGGAGTGGTTTAAGCGAAGGTCTAGCACATTTGAGCGAACTTATTTTACGCGGCTGAGATGATATTTCCCTGGGCTATAGCCTTAGTGTTTTTTCGATTTTCCGAGGAAATTAATTTGTGCCTATTCGTTCATTTATTGCGTAAATGTGGGTCCGCACGTGCGTGGGGAGTGGTTTAAGTGAAGATCTAGCACATTTGAGCGAACCTATTTTACGCGGCTGAGATGATATTTCCCTGGGCCTTAGTGTTTTTTCGATTTTCCGAGGAAATTAATTTGTGCCTATTCGTTCATTTATTGCGTAAATGTGGGTTCGCGCGTATGTGGGGAGTGGTGTTAAGCGAAGATCTAGCACATTTGAGCGAACCTATTTTACGCGGCTGAGAGGATATTTCCCTGGGCTATAGCCTTAGTGTTTTTTCGATTTTCCGAGGAAATTCATTTGTGCCTATTCGTTCATTTATTGCGTAAATGTGGGTCCGCACGTGCGTGGGGAGTGGTTTAAGTGAAGATCTAGCACATTTGAGCGAACTTATTTTACGCGGCTGAGATGATATTTCCCTGGGCTATAGCCTTAGTGTTTTTTCGATTTTCCGAGGAAATTCATTTGTGCCTATTCGTTCATTTATTGCGTAAATGTGGGTCCGCGCGTGCGTGGGGAGTGGTTTAAGCGAAGATCTAGCACATTTGAGCGAACTTTTTTTACGCGGCTGAGATGATATTTCCCTGGGCCTTAGTGTTTTTTCGATTTTCCGAGGAAATTCATTTGTGCCTATTCGTTCATTTATTGCGCAAATGTGGGTCCGCGCGTGCGTGGGGAGTGCTTTAAGGAAGATCTAGCACATTTGAGTGAACTTATTTTACGCGGCTGAGATGAGATTTCCCTGGGCTGTAGCCTTAGTGTTTTTTCGATTTTCCGAGGAAATTAATTTGTGCCTATTCGTTCATTTATTGCGTAAATGTGGGTCCGCACGTGCGTGGGGAGTGGTTTAAGTGAAGATCTAGCACATTTGAGCGAACTTATTTTACGCGGCTGAGATGATATTTCCCTGGGCCTTAGTGTTTTTTCGATTTTCCGAGGAAATTAATTTGTGCCTATTCGTTCATTTATTGCGTAAATGTGGGTCCGCACGTGCGTGGGGAGTGGTTTAAGTGAAGATCTAGCACATTTGAGCGAACTTATTTTACGCGGCTGAGATGATATTTCCCTGGGCTATAGCCTTAGTGTTTTTTCGATTTTCCGAGGAAATTAATTTGTGCCTATTCGTTCATTTATTGCGTAAATGTGGGTCCGCACGTGCGTGGGGAGTGGTTTAAGTGAAGGTCTAGCACATTTGAGCGAACTTATTTTACGCGGCTGAGAGGATATTTCCCTGGGCTATAGCCTTAGTGTTTTTTCGATTTTCCGAGGAAATTAATTTGTGCCTATTCGTTCATTTATTGCGTAAATGTGGGTCCGCGCGTGCGTGGGGAGTGCTTTAAGGAAGATCTAGCACATTTGAGCGAACTTATTTTACGCGGCTGAGATGATATTTCCCTGGGCCTTAGTGTTTTTTCGATTTTCCGAGGAAATTAATTTGTGCCTATTCGTTCATTTATTGCGTAAATGTGGGTCCGCGCGTGCGTGGGGAGTGCTTTAAGGAAGATCTAGCACATTTGAGCGAACTTATTTTACGCGGCTGAGATGATATTTCCCTGGGCCTTAGTGTTTTTTCGATTTTCCGAGGAAATTAATTTGTGCCTATTCGTTCATTTATTGCGTAAATGTGGGTCCGCGCGTGCGTGGGGAGTGGTTTAAGCGAAGATCTAGCACATTTGAGCGAACTTATTTTACGCGGCTGAGATGATATTTCCCTGAGCTATAGCCTTAGTGTTTTTTCGATTTTCCGAGGAAAATAATTTGTGCCTATTCGCTCATTTTTTGCGTAAATGTGGGTCCGCGCGTGCGTGGGGAGTGCTTTAAGCGAAGATCTAGCACATTTGAGCGAACTTATTTGACGCGGCTGAGATGATATTTTCTGGGCTATAGCCTTAGTGTTTTTTCGATTTTCCGAGGAAATTCATTTGTGCCTATTCGTTCATTTATTGCGCAAATGTGGGTCCGCGCGTGCGTGGGGAGTGCTTTAAGGAAGATCTAGCACATTTGAGCGAACCTATTTTACGCGGCTGAGATGAGATTTCCCTGGGCTGTAGCCTTAGTGTTTTTTCGATTTTCCGAGGAAATTAATTTGTGCCTATTCGTTCATTTATTGCGTAAATGTGGGTCCGCACGTGCGTGGGGAGTGGTTTAAGTGAAGATCTAGCACATTTGAGCGAACTTATTTTACGCGGCTGAGATGATATTTCCCTGGGCCTTAGTGTTTTTTCGATTTTCCGAGGAAATTAATTTGTGCCTATTCGTTCATTTATTGCGTAAATGTGGGTCCGCGCGTGCGTGGGGAGTGGTTTAAGCGAAGGTCTAGCACATTTGAGCGAACTTATTTTACGCGGCTGAGATGATATTTCCCTGGGCTATAGCCTTAGTGTTTTTTCGATTTTCCGAGGAAATTAATTTGTGCCTATTCGTTCATTTATTGCGTAAATGTGGGTCCGCACGTGCGTGGGGAGTGGTTTAAGTGAAGGTCTAGCACATTTGAGCGAACTTATTTTACGCGGCTGAGAGGATATTTCCCTGGGCTATAGCCTTAGTGTTTTTTCGATTTTCCGAGGAAATTAATTTGTGCCTATTCGTTCATTTATTGCGTAAATGTGGGTCCGCGCGTGCGTGGGGAGTGCTTTAAGGAAGATCTAGCACATTTGAGCGAACTTATTTTACGCGGCTGAGATGATATTTCCCTGGGCCTTAGTGTTTTTTCGATTTTCCGAGGAAATTAATTTGTGCCTATTCGTTCATTTATTGCGTAAATGTGGGTCCGCGCGTGCGTGGGGAGTGGTTTAAGCGAAGATCTAGCACATTTGAGCGAACTTATTTTACGCGGCTGAGATGATATTTCCCTGAGCTATAGCCTTAGTGTTTTTTCGATTTTCCGAGGAAAATAATTTGTGCCTATTCGCTCATTTTTTGCGTAAATGTGGGTCCGCGCATGCGTGGGGAGTGCTTTAAGCGAAGATCTAGCACATTTGAGCGAACTTATTTGACGCGGCTGAGATGATATTTCCCTGGGCTTATAGCCTTAGTGTTTTTTCGATTTTCCGAGGAAATTCATTTGTGCCTATTCGTTCATTTATTGCGTAAATGTGGGTCCGCGCGTGCGTGGGGAGTGGTTTAAGCGAAGATCTAGCACATTTGAGCGAACTTTTTTTACGCGGCTGAGATGATATTTCCCTGGGCTATAGCCTTAGTGTTTTTTCGATTTTCCGAGGAAATTCATTTGTGCCTATTCGTTCATTTATTGCGCAAATGTGGGTCCGCGCGTGCGTGGGGAGTGCTTTAAGGAAGATCTAGCACATTTGAGCGAACTTATTTTACGCGGCTGAGATGAGATTTCCCTGGGCTGTAGCCTTAGTGTTTTTTCGATTTTCCGAGGAAATTAATTTGTGCCTATTCGTTCATTTATTGCGTAAATGTGGGTCCGCACGTGCGTGGGGAGTGGTTTAAGTGAAGATCTAGCACATTTGAGCGAACTTATTTTACGCGGCTGAGATGATATTTCCCTGGGCCTTAGTGTTTTTTCGATTTTCCGAGGAAATTAATTTGTGCCTATTCGTTCATTTATTGCGTAAATGTGGGTTCGCGCGTGCGTGGGGAGTGGTGTTAAGCGAAGATCTAGCACATTTGAGCGAACCTATTTTACGCGGCTGAGAGGATATTTCCCTGGGCTATAGCCTTAGTGTTTTTTCGATTTTCCGAGGAAATTAATTTGTGCCTATTCGTTCATTTATTGCGTAAATGTGGGTCCGCGCGTGCGTGGGGAGTGCTTTAAGGAAGATCTAGCACATTTGAGCGAACTTATTTTACGCGGCTGAGAGGATATTTCCCTGGGCTATATATAGCCTTAGTGTTTTTTCGATTTTCCGAGGAAATTAATTTGTGCCTATTCGTTCATTTATTGCGTAAATGTGGGTCCGCGCGTGCGTGGGGAGTGCTTTAAGGAAGATCTAGCACATTTGAGCGAACTTATTTTACGCGGCTGAGATGATATTTCCCTGGGCTATAGCCTTAGTGTTTTTTCGATTTTCCGAGGAAAATAATTTGTGCCTATTCGCTCATTTATTGCGTAAATGTGGGTCCGCGCGTGCGTGGGGAGTGGTTTAAGCGAAGGTCTAGCACATTTGAGCGAACTTATTTTACGCGGCTGAGATGATATTTCCCTGGGCTATAGCCTTAGTGTTTTTTCGATTTTCCGAGGAAATTAATTTGTGCCTATTCGTTCATTTATTGCGTAAATGTGGGTCCGCACGTGCGTGGGGAGTGGTTTAAGTGAAGATCTAGCACATTTGAGCGAACTTATTTTACGCGGCTGAGATGATATTTCCCTGGGCCTTAGTGTTTTTTCGATTTTCCGAGGAAATTAATTTGTGCCTATTCGTTCATTTATTGCGTAAATGTGGGTCCGCGCGTGCGTGGGGAGTGGTTTAAGCGAAGATCTAGCACATTTGAGCGAACTTATTTTATGCGGCTGAGATGATATTTCCCTGAGCTATAGCCTTAGTGTTTTTTCGATTTTCCGAGGAAAATAATTTGTGCCTATTCGCTCATTTTTTGTGTAAATGTGGGTCCGCGCATGCGTGGGGAGTGCTTTAAGCGAAGATCTAGCACATTTGAGCGAACTTATTTGACGCGGCTGAGATGATATTTCCCTGGGCTTATAGCCTTAGTGTTTTTTCGATTTTCCGAGGAAATTCATTTGTGCCTATTCGTTCATTTATTGCGTAAATGTGGGTCCGCGCGTGCGTGGGGAGTGGTTTAAGCGAAGATCTAGCACATTTGAGCGAACTTTTTTTACGCGGCTGAGATGATATTTCCCTGGGCTATAGCCTTAGTGTTTTTTCGATTTTCCGAGGAAATTCATTTGTGCCTATTCGTTCATTTATTGCGCAAATGTGGGTCCGCGCGTGCGTGGGGAGTGCTTTAAGGAAGATCTAGCACATTTGAGCGAACTTATTTTACGCGGCTGAGATGAGATTTCCCTGGGCTGTAGCCTTAGTGTTTTTTCGATTTTCCGAGGAAATTAATTTGTGCCTATTCGTTCATTTATTGCGTAAATGTGGGTCCGCACGTGCGTGGGGAGTGGTTTAAGTGAAGATCTAGCACATTTGAGCGAACTTATTTTACGCGGCTGAGATGATATTTCCCTGGGCCTTAGTGTTTTTTCGATTTTCCGAGGAAATTAATTTGTGCCTATTCGTTCATTTATTGCGTAAATGTGGGTTCGCGCGTGCGTGGGGAGTGGTGTTAAGCGAAGATCTAGCACATTTGAGCGAACCTATTTTACGCGGCTGAGAGGATATTTCCCTGGGCTATAGCCTTAGTGTTTTTTCGATTTTCCGAGGAAATTAATTTGTGCCTATTCGTTCATTTATTGCGTAAATGTGGGTCCGCGCGTGCGTGGGGAGTGCTTTAAGGAAGATCTAGCACATTTGAGCGAACTTATTTTACGCGGCTGAGAGGATATTTCCCTGGGCTATATATAGCCTTAGTGTTTTTTCGATTTTCCGAGGAAATTAATTTGTGCCTATTCGTTCATTTATTGCGTAAATGTGGGTCCGCGCGTGCGTGGGGAGTGCTTTAAGGAAGATCTAGCACATTTGAGCGAACTTATTTTACGCGGCTGAGATGATATTTCCCTGGGCTATAGCCTTAGTGTTTTTTCGATTTTCCGAGGAAAATAATTTGTGCCTATTCGCTCATTTATTGCGTAAATGTGGGTCCGCGCGTGCGTGGGGAGTGGTTTAAGCGAAGATCTAGCACATTTGAGCGAACTTATTTTACGCGGCTGAGATGATATTTCCCTGAGCTATAGCCTTAGTGTTTTTTCGATTTTCCGAGGAAATTAATTTGTGCCCATTCGTTCATTTATTGCCTAAATGTGGGTCCGCGCGTGCGTGGGGAGTGGTTTAAGCGAAGATCTAGCACATTTGAGCGAACTTATTTTACGCGGCTGAGATGATATTTCCCTGGGCTATAGCCTTAGTGTTTTTTCGATTTTCCGAGGAAAATAATTTGTGCCTATTCGCTCATTTATTGCGTAAATGTGGGTCCGCGCGTGCGTGGGGAGTGGTTTAAGCGAAGATCTAGCACATTTGAGCGAACTTATTTTACGCGGCTGAGATGATATTTCCCTGGGCTATAGCCTTAGTGTTTTTTCGATTTTCCGAGGAAAATAATTTGTGCCTATTCGCTCATTTATTGCGTAAATGTGGGTCCGCGCGTGCGTGGGGAGTGGTTTAAGCGAAGATCTAGCACATTTGAGCGAACTTATTTTACGCGGCTGAGATGATATTTCCCTGAGCTATAGCCTTAGTGTTTTTTCGATTTTCCGAGGAAAATAATTTGTGCCTATTCGCTCATTTATTGCGTAAATGTGGGTCCGCGCGTGCGTGGGGAGTGCTTTAAGCGAAGATCTAGCACATTTGAGCGAACTTATTTGACGCGGCTGAGATGATATTTCCCTGGGCTATAGCCTTAGTGTTTTTTCGATTTTCCGAGGAAATTCATTTGTGCCTATTCGTTCATTTATTGCGCAAATGTGGGTCCGCGCGTGCGTGGGGAGTGCTTTAAGGAAGATCTAGCACATTTGAGCGAACTTATTTTACGCGGCTGAGATGAGATTTCCCTGGGCTGTAGCCTTAGTGTTTTTTCGATTTTCCGAGGAAATTCATTTGTGCCTATTCGTTCATTTATTGCGTAAATGTGGGTCCGCGCGTGCGTGGGGAGTGCTTTAAGGAAGATCTAGCACATTTGAGCGAACTTATTTTACGCGGCTGAGATGATATTTCCCTGGGCTATAGCCTTAGTGTTTTTTCGATTTTCCGAGGAAATTAATTTGTGCCTATTCGTTCATTTATTGCGTAAATGTGGGTCCGCGCGTGCGTGGGGAGTGCTTTAAGGAAGATCTAGCACATTTGAGCGAACTTATTTGACGCGGCTGAGATGAGATTTCCCTGGGCTATAGCCTTAGTGTTTTTTCGATTTTCCGAGGAAATTCATTTGTGCCTATTCGTTCATTTATTGCGTAAATGTGGGTCCGCGCGTGCGTGGGGAGTGCTTTAAGGAAGATCTAGCACATTTGAGCGAACTTATTTGACGCGGCTGAGATGAGATTTCCCTGGGCCTTAGTGTTTTTTCGATTTTCCGAGGAAATTCATTTGTGCCTATTCGTTCATTTATTGCGTAAATGTGGGTCCGCGCGTGCGTGGGGAGTGCTTTAAGGAAGATCTAGCACATTTGAGCGAACTTATTTTACGCGGCTGAGATGATATTTCCCTGGGCTATAGCCTTAGTGTTTTTTCGATTTTCCGAGGAAAATAATTTGTGCCTATTCGCTCATTTATTGCGTAAATGTGGGTCCGCGCGTGCGTGGGGAGTGGTTTAAGCGAATATCTAGCACATTTGAGCGAACTTATTTTACGCGGCTGAGATGATATTTTCTGGGCTATAGCCTTAGTGTTTTTTCGATTTTCCGAGGAAATAATTTGTGCCTATTCGTTCATTTATTGCGTAAATGTGGGTCCGCGCGTGCGTGGGGAGTGGTTTAAGCGAAGATCTAGCACATTTGAGCGAACTTATTTTACGCGGCTGAGATGATATTTCCCTGGGCTATAGCCTTAGGGTTTTTTCGATTTTCCGAGGAAATTCATTTGTGCCTATTCGTTCATTTATTGCGTAAATGTGGGTCCGCGCGTGCGTGGGGAGTGGTTTAAGCGAAGATCTAGCACATTTGAGCGAACTTATTTTACGCGGCTGAGATGATATTTCCCTGGGCTATAGCCTTAGTGTTTTTTCGATTTTCCGAGGAAATTCATTTGTGCCTATTCGTTCATTTATTGCGTAAATGTGGGTCCGCGCGTGCGTGGGGAGTGGTTTAAGCGAAGATCTAGCACATTTGAGCGAACTTATTTTACGCGGCTGAGATGATATTTCCCTGGGCTATAGCCTTAGTGTTTTTTCGATTTTCCGAGGAAGTAATTTGTGCCTATTCGTTCATTTATTGCGTAAATGTGGGTCCGCGCGTGCGTGGGGAGTGGTTTAAGCGAAGATCTAGCACATTTGAGCGAACTTATTTTACGCAGGTGAGATGATCTTTTCTGGGCTATAGCCTTAGTGTTTTTTCGATTTTCCGAGGAAGTAATTTGTGCCTATTCGTTCATTTATTGCGTAAATGTGGGTCCGCGCGTGCGTGGGGAGTGGTTTAAGCGAAGATCTAGCACATTTGAGCGAACTTATTTTACGCTGCTGAAATGATATTTTCTGGGCTATAGCCTTAGTGTTTTTTCGATTTTCCGAGGAAATAATTTGTGCCTATTCGTTCATTTATTGCGTAAATGGGGGTCCGCACGTGCGTGGGGAGTGGTTTAAGCGAAGATCTAGCACATTTGAGCGAACTCATTTTACGCGGCTGAGATGATATTTCCCTGGGCTATAGCCTTAGTGTTTTTTCGATTTTCCGAGGAAATTCATTTGTGCCTATTCGTTCATTTATTGCGTAAATGTGGGTCCGCGCGTGCGTGGGGAGTGGTTTAAGCGAAGATCTAGCACATTTGAGCGAACTTATTTTACGCGGCTGAGATGATATTTCCCTGGGCTATAGCCTTAGTGTTTTTTCGATTTTCCGAGGAAATTCATTTGTGCCTATTCGTTCATTTATTGCGTAAATGTGGGTCCGCGCGTGCGTGGGGAGTGGTTTAAGCGAAGATCTAGCACATTTGAGCGAACTTATTTTACGCGGCTGAGATGATATTTTCTGGGCTATAGCCTTAGTGTTTTTTCGATTTTCCGAGGAAGTAATTTGTGCCTATTCGTTCATTTATTGCGTAAATGTGGGTCCGCGCGTGCGTGGGGAGTGGTTTAAGCGAAGATCTAGCACATTTGAGCGAACTTATTTTACGCGGCTGAGATGATATTTCCCTGGGCTATAGCCTTAGGGTTTTTTCGATTTTCCGAGGAAATTCATTTGTGCCTATTCGTTCATTTATTGCGTAAATGTGGGTCCGCGCGTGCGTGGGGAGTGGTTTAAGCGAAGATCTAGCACATTTGAGCGAACTTATTTTACGCAGCTGAGATGATATTTCCCTGGGCTATAGCCTTAGTGTTTTTTCGATTTTCCGAGGAAATTCATTTGTGCCTATTCGTTCATTTATTGCGTAAATGTGGGTCCGCGCGTGCGTGGGGAGTGGTTTAAGCGAAGATCTAGCACATTTGAGCGAACTTATTTTACGCGGCTGAGATGATATTTCCCTGTATAGCACTAGTGTTTTTTCGCTTTTCCGAGGAAATTCATTTGTGCCTATTCGTTCATTTATTGCGTAAATGTGGGTCCGCGCGTGCATGGAGAGTGGTTTAAGCGAAGATCTAGCATATTTGAGCGAACTTATTTTACGCGGCTGAGATAATATTTCCCTGGACTATCGGCTTACTGTTTTTTAGATTTTCCGAGAAAATTCATTTGTGCCTATTCGTTCATTTATTGCGTAAATGTGGGTCCGCGCGTGCGTGGGGAGTGGTTTAAGCGAAGATCTAGCACATTTGAGCGAACTTATTTTACGCGGCTGAGATGATATTTCCCTGGGCTATAGCCTTAGGGTTTTTTCGACTTTCCGAGGAAATTCATTTGTGCCTATTCGTTCATTTATTGCGTAAATGTGGGTCCGCGCGTGCATGGAGAGTGGTTTAAGCGAAGATCTAGCATATTTGAGCGAACTTATTTTACGCGGCTGAGATGATATTTCCCTGTATAGCACTAGTGTTTTTTCGCTTTTCCGAGGAAATTCATTTGTGACTATTCGTTCATTTATTGCGTAAATGTGGGTCCGCGCGTGCATGGAGAGTGGTTTAAGCGAAGATCTAGCATATTTGAGCGAACTTATTTTACGCGGCTGAGATAATATTTCCCTGGACTATCGGCTTACTGTTTTTTAGATTTTCCGAGAAAATTCATTTGTGCCTATTCGTTCATTTATTGCGTAAATGTGGGTCCGCGCGTGCGTGGGGAGTGGTTTAAGCGAAGATCTAGCACATTTGAGCGAACTTATTTTACGCGGCTGAGATGATATTTCCCTGGGCTATAGCCTTAGGGTTTTTTCGATTTTCCGAGGAAATTCATTTGTGCCTATTCGTTCATTTATTGCGTAAATGTGGGTCCGCGCGTGCGTGGGGAGTGGTTTAAGCGAAGATCTAGCACATTTGAGCGAACTTATTTTACGCGGCTGAGATAAAATTTCCCTGGACTATCGGCTTACTGTTTTTTCGATTTTCCGAGAAAATTCATTTGTGCCTATTCGTTCATTTATTGCGTAAATGTGGGTCCGCGCGTGCGTGGGGAGTGGTTTAAGCGAAGATCTAGCACATTTGAGCGAACTTATTTTACGCGGCTGAGATGATATTTCCCTGTATAGCACTAGTGTTTTTTCGCTTTTCCGAGGAAATTCATTTGTGCCTATTCGTTCATTTATTGCGTAAATGTGGGTCCGCGCGTGCATGGAGAGTGGTTTAAGCGAAGATCTAGCATATTTGAGCGAGCTTATTTTACGCGGCTGAGATAATATTTCCCTGGACTATCGGCTTACATTTTTTTAGATTTTCCGAGAAAATTCATTTGTGCCTATTCGTTCATTTATTGCGTAAATGTGGGTCCGCGCGTGCGTGGGGAGTGGTTTAAGCGAAGATCTAGCACATTTGAGCGAACTTATTTTACGCGGCTGAGATGATATTTCCCTGGGCTATAACCTTAGTGTTTTTTCGATTTTCCGAGGAAATTCATTTGTGCCTATTCGTTCATTTATTGCGTAAATGTGGGTCCGCGCGTGCGTGGGGAGTGGTTTAAGCGAAGATCTAGCACATTTGAGCGAACTTATTTTACGCGGCTGAGATAATATTTCCCTGGACTATCGGCTTACTGTTTTTTCGATTTTCCGAGAAAATTCATTTGTGCCTATTCGTTCATTTATTGCGTAAATGTGGGTCCGCGCGTGCGTGGGGAGTGGTTTAAGCGAAGATCTAGCACATTTGAGCGAACTTATTTTACGCGGCTGAGATGATATTTCCCTGTATAGCACTAGTGTTTTTTCGCTTTTCCGAGGAAATTCATTTGTGCCTATTCGTTCATTTATTGCGTAAATGTGGGTCCGCGCGTGCATGGAGAGTGGTTTAAGCGAAGATCTAGCATATTTGAGCGAGCTTATTTTACGCGGCTGAGATAATATTTCCCTGGACTATCGGCTTACATTTTTTTAGATTTTCCGAGAAAATTCATTTGTGCCTATTCGTTCATTTATTGCGTAAATGTGGGTCCGCGCGTGCGTGGGGAGTGGTTTAAGCGAAGATCTAGCACATTTGAGCGAACTTATTTTACGCGGCTGAGATGATATTTCCCTGGGCTATAGCCTTAGTGTTTTTTCGATTTTCCGAGGAAAATAATTTGTGCCTATTCGCTCATTTATTGCGTAAATGTGGGTCCGCGCGTGCGTGGGGAGTGGTTTAAGCGAAGATCTAGCACATTTGAGCGAACTTATTTTACGCGGCTGAGATGATATTTCCCTGGGCTATAGCCTTAGTGTTTTTTCGATTTTCCGAGGAAAATAATTTGTGCCTATTCGCTCATTTATTGCGTAAATGTGGGTCCGCGCGTGCGTGGGGAGTGGTTTAAGCGAAGATCTAGCACATTTGAGCGAACTTATTTTACGCGGCTGAGATGATATTTCCCTGAGCTATAGCCTTAGTGTTTTTTCGATTTTCCGAGGAAATTCATTTGTGCCTATTCGTTCATTTATTGCGCAAATGTGGGTCCGCGCGTGCGTGGGGAGTGCTTTAAGGAAGATCTAGCACATTTGAGCGAACTTATTTTACGCGGCTGAGATGAGATTTCCCTGGGCTGTAGCCTTAGTGTTTTTTCGATTTTCCGAGGAAATTCATTTGTGCCTATTCGTTCATTTATTGCGTAAATGTGGGTCCGCGCGTGCGTGGGGAGTGCTTTAAGGAAGATCTAGCACATTTGAGCGAACTTATTTTACGCGGCTGAGATGATATTTCCCTGGGCTATAGCCTTAGTGTTTTTTCGATTTTCCGAGGAAATTAATTTGTGCCTATTCGTTCATTTATTGCGTAAATGTGGGTCCGCGCGTGCGTGGGGAGTGCTTTAAGGAAGATCTAGCACATTTGAGCGAACTTATTTGACGCGGCTGAGATGAGATTTCCCTGGGCTATAGCCTTAGTGTTTTTTCGATTTTCCGAGGAAATTCATTTGTGCCTATTCGTTCATTTATTGCGTAAATGTGGGTCCGCGCGTGCGTGGGGAGTGCTTTAAGGAAGATCTAGCACATTTGAGCGAACTTATTTGACGCGGCTGAGATGAGATTTCCCTGGGCTATAGCCTTAGTGTTTTTTCGATTTTCCGAGGAAATTCATTTGTGCCTATTCGTTCATTTATTGCGTAAATGTGGGTCCGCGCGTGCGTGGGGAGTGCTTTAAGGAAGATCTAGCACATTTGAGCGAACTTATTTTACGCGGCTGAGATGATATTTCCCTGGGCTATAGCCTTAGTGTTTTTTCGATTTTCCGAGGAAAATAATTTGTGCCTATTCGCTCATTTATTGCGTAAATGTGGGTCCGCGCGTGCGTGGGGAGTGGTTTAAGCGAATATCTAGCACATTTGAGCGAACTTATTTTACGCGGCTGAGATGATATTTTCTGGGCTATAGCCTTAGTGTTTTTTCGATTTTCCGAGGAAATAATTTGTGCCTATTCGTTCATTTATTGCGTAAATGTGGGTCCGCGCGTGCGTGGGGAGTGGTTTAAGCGAAGATCTAGCACATTTGAGCGAACTTATTTTACGCGGCTGAGATGATATTTCCCTGGGCTATAGCCTTAGGGTTTTTTCGATTTTCCGAGGAAATTCATTTGTGCCTATTCGTTCATTTATTGCGTAAATGTGGGTCCGCGCGTGCGTGGGGAGTGGTTTAAGCGAAGATCTAGCACATTTGAGCGAACTTATTTTACGCGGCTGAGATGATATTTCCCTGGGCTATAGCCTTAGTGTTTTTTCGATTTTCCGAGGAAATTCATTTGTGCCTATTCGTTCATTTATTGCGTAAATGTGGGTCCGCGCGTGCGTGGGGAGTGGTTTAAGCGAAGATCTAGCACATTTGAGCGAACTTATTTTACGCGGCTGAGATGATATTTCCCTGGGCTATAGCCTTAGTGTTTTTTCGATTTTCCGAGGAAGTAATTTGTGCCTATTCGTTCATTTATTGCGTAAATGTGGGTCCGCGCGTGCGTGGGGAGTGGTTTAAGCGAAGATCTAGCACATTTGAGCGAACTTATTTTACGCAGCTGAGATGATCTTTTCTGGGCTATAGCCTTAGTGTTTTTTCGATTTTCCGAGGAAGTAATTTGTGCCTATTCGTTCATTTATTGCGTAAATGTGGGTCCGCGCGTGCGTGGGAAGTGGTTTAAGCGAAGATCTAGCACATTTGAGCGAACTTATTTTACGCTGCTGAAATGATATTTTCTGGGCTATAGCCTTAGTGTTTTTTCGATTTTCCGAGGAAATAATTTGTGCCTATTCGTTCATTTATTGCGTAAATGGGGGTCCGCACGTGCGTGGGGAGTGGTTTAAGCGAAGATCTAGCACATTTGAGCGAACTCATTTTACGCGGCTGAGATGATATTTCCCTGGGCTATAGCCTTAGTGTTTTTTCGATTTTCCGAGGAAATTCATTTGTGCCTATTCGTTCATTTATTGCGTAAATGTGGGTCCGCGCGTGCGTGGGGAGTGGTTTAAGCGAAGATCTAGCACATTTGAGCGAACTTATTTTACGCGGCTGAGATGATATTTCCCTGGGCTATAATAGCCTTAGTGTTTTTTCGATTTTCCGAGGAAATTCATTTGTGCCTATTCGTTCATTTATTGCGTAAATGTGGGTCCGCGCGTGCGTGGGGAGTGGTTTAAGCGAAGATCTAGCACATTTGAGCGAACTTATTTTACGCGGCTGAGATGATATTTTCTGGGCTATAGCCTTAGTGTTTTTTCGATTTTCCGAGGAAGTAATTTGTGCCTATTCGTTCATTTATTGCGTAAATGTGGGTCCGCGCGTGCGTGGGGAGTGGTTTAAGCGAAGATCTAGCACATTTGAGCGAACTTATTTTACGCGGCTGAGATGATATTTCCCTGGGCTATAGCCTTAGGGTTTTTTCGATTTTCCGAGGAAATTCATTTGTGCCTATTCGTTCATTTATTGCGTAAATGTGGGTCCGCGCGTGCGTGGGGAGTGGTTTAAGCGAAGATCTAGCACATTTGAGCGAACTTATTTTACGCGGCTGAGATGATATTTCCCTGGGCTATAGCCTTAGTGTTTTTTCGATTTTCCGAGGAAATTCATTTGTGCCTATTCGTTCATTTATTGCGTAAATGTGGGTCCGCGCGTGCGTGGGGAGTGGTTTAAGCGAAGATCTAGCACATTTGAGCGAACTTATTTTACGCGGCTGAGATGATATTTCCCTGTATAGCACTAGTGTTTTTTCGCTTTTCCGAGGAAATTCATTTGTGCCTATTCGTTCATTTATTGCGTAAATGTGGGTCCGCGCGTGCATGGAGAGTGGTTTAAGCGAAGATCTAGCATATTTGAGCGAACTTATTTTACGCGGCTGAGATAATATTTCCCTGGACTATCGGCTTACTGTTTTTTAGATTTTCCGAGAAAATTCATTTGTGCCTATTCGTTCATTTATTGCGTAAATGTGGGTCCGCGCGTGCGTGGGGAGTGGTTTAAGCGAAGATCTAGCACATTTGAGCGAACTTATTTTACGCGGCTGAGATGATATTTCCCTGGGCTATAGCCTTAGGGTTTTTTCGACTTTCCGAGGAAATTCATTTGTGCCTATTCGTTCATTTATTGCGTAAATGTGGGTCCGCGCGTGCATGGAGAGTGGTTTAAGCGAAGATCTAGCATATTTGAGCGAACTTATTTTACGCGGCTGAGATGATATTTCCCTGTATAGCACTAGTGTTTTTTCGCTTTTCCGAGGAAATTCATTTGTGCCTATTCGTTCATTTATTGCGTAAATGTGGGTCCGCGCGTGCATGGAGAGTGGTTTAAGCGAAGATCTAGCATATTTGAGCGAACTTATTTTACGCGGCTGAGATAATATTTCCCTGGACTATCGGCTTACTGTTTTTTAGATTTTCCGAGAAAATTCATTTGTGCATATTCGTTCATTTATTGCGTAAATGTGGGTCCGCGCGTGCGTGGGGAGTGGTTTAAGCGAAGATCTAGCACATTTGAGCGAACTTATTTTACGCGGCTGAGATGATATTTCCCTGGGCTATAGCCTTAGGGTTTTTTCGATTTTCCGAGGAAATTCATTTGTGCCTATTCGTTCATTTATTGCGTAAATGTGGGTCCGCGCGTGCGTGGGGAGTGGTTTAAGCGAAGATCTAGCACATTTGAGCGAACTTATTTTACGCGGCTGAGATAAAATTTCCCTGGACTATCGGCTTACTGTTTTTTCGATTTTCCGAGAAAATTCATTTGTGCCTATTCGTTCATTTATTGCGTAAATGTGGGTCCGCGCGTGCGTGGGGAGTGGTTTAAGCGAAGATCTAGCACATTTGAGCGAACTTATTTTACGCGGCTGAGATGATATTTCCCTGTATAGCACTAGTGTTTTTTCGCTTTTCCGAGGAAATTCATTTGTGCCTATTCGTTCATTTATTGCGTAAATGTGGGTCCGCGCGTGCATGGAGAGTGGTTTAAGCGAAGATCTAGCATATTTGAGCGAGCTTATTTTACGCGGCTGAGATAATATTTCCCTGGACTATCGGCTTACATTTTTTTAGATTTTCCGAGAAAATTCATTTGTGCCTATTCGTTCATTTATTGCGTAAATGTGGGTCCGCGCGTGCGTGGGGAGTGGTTTAAGCGAAGATCTAGCACATTTGAGCGAACTTATTTTACGCGGCTGAGATGATATTTCCCTGGGCTATAACCTTAGTGTTTTTTCGATTTTCCGAGGAAATTCATTTGTGCCTATTCGTTCATTTATTGCGTAAATGTGGGTCCGCGCGTGCGTGGGGAGTGGTTTAAGCGAAGATCTAGCACATTTGAGCGAACTTATTTTACGCGGCTGAGATAATATTTCCCTGGACTATCGGCTTACTGTTTTTTCGATTTTCCGAGAAAATTCATTTGTGCCTATTCGTTCATTTATTGCGTAAATGTGGGTCCGCGCGTGCGTGGGGAGTGGTTTAAGCGAAGATCTAGCACATTTGAGCGAACTTATTTTACGCGGCTGAGATGATATTTCCCTGTATAGCACTAGTGTTTTTTCGCTTTTCCGAGGAAATTCATTTGTGCCTATTCGTTCATTTATTGCGTAAATGTGGGTCCGCGCGTGCATGGAGAGTGGTTTAAGCGAAGATCTAGCATATTTGAGCGAGCTTATTTTACGCGGCTGAGATAATATTTCCCTGGACTATCGGCTTACATTTTTTTAGATTTTCCGAGAAAATTCATTTGTGCCTATTCGTTCATTTATTGCGTAAATGTGGGTCCGCGCGTGCGTGGGGAGTGGTTTAAGCGAAGATCTAGCACATTTGAGCGAGCTTATTTTACGCGGCTGAGATAATATTTCCCTGGACTATCGGCTTACTGTTTTTTAGATTTTCCGAGAAAATTCATTTGTGCCTATTCGTTCATTTATTGCGTAAATGTGGGTCCGCGCGTGCGTGGGGAGTGATTTAAGCGAAAATCTAGCACATTTGAGGGAACTTATTTTACGCGGCTCAGACGATATTTACCTGGGCAACTGGTTTTCGAACTTTCGAGAAAATATTATTTGTGCCTATTCATTTATTGATTGTGTAAACGTAGGTCTGCGCATGCGTGGGAAATGATCTAAGGTAAGATCTAGCAGTTTCGTTACAACCTATTTTACGTGGCTGATACGATATATTGCTGGACTACACAGGCCTACTTTATATAGCGTACTTTATATGTAGGCTTACCTTTTTTTCCTGAAAAGGTCAATTTCCGGAATGCACTTATTCATCGGATAAGTATGCGGTAGCACTTGCGCTAGCTTGGAGACTCATGTATGGGACGAACCAGCGCTTTCCAGAGAAGTGATTGGAATGCGCCTTCGTTTATACTGACAAGGCTACAGGCTTACCTTTTTTACCGGAAAAGGCAATTTCTGTAATCCATTTGTACGTGGAGTGAATAGGTGGAAGCCCGTGTATTAGCATTGAGACTCATGTATGAGGAGAACCAGCCTTTCCGCAGAAGTGAGTACATTGTGGCTGTGCCGATATTTTTCTGAGCTTAAATTTTTTCCTGAAAATGTCAATTTTCGCAATGCATTTATTCATGTTGTAATTAGGTGGTAGCACCTGCATTAGCATGGATAATGGCGAGAACCAGCGGTTTCCAGAGAAGAGAGTGGAATATGGCTGCGCGGGCATTTTGTTTGTCTATAGGCTTACCTTTTTTTCCGCAAGAAACCAATTTCAGCATATCAAGGATTGGTGGTAAGCTATTCGCACTCTCCGAACCGGAGGGGATGGGGCGACAACAAGCTCACCCCGCGGGCGTTTATTGAGGGTTCGACTGCTGACCGGCGATAAAGTCCATGCCTGATCGACCGTGAAACAGAGGCATGAGACGGAGGGCGACGTACAAACAGACACTAAATTTAATAAAGTGAGATCATGTCCGAGATATAATGAAAAAAAAAGAACATACAAACCGCAAGCAGCGGGTCCTTGCTCGCGGAAGGCGTGCGGGTCACACAACACACGCCGTGATGCCACTCGCGCGGCACAAAGGCCGCCACGTGAGAACTCCTACACTCGCGAAGTAAAAAAGAATACGCGACACAAATGAAAAATTCACGCGGCAATAAACGCGGCAAACACTACACTAACAAGACACAGAAGAATTAACACGCGATGAATAATTAAATAAAAGATGAAACGCGATTAAAAAAAAAATTACCGACGATTACGTTACTTCCTAATGCGAAATTTGAGCGCAGCAAATAAGCTGTTTCACCTTTTCGATAGATTGAGGCAAAGAAATCGAGCAACACATGTATGCGCTATCACAGAATTTTTTTTTTATTTTTCACACGTATTCCTTTAACAAAGACTCCACTAACAGTTCTTGACAGTCATGAAGGAAGCTTTGTGGTCGGAGAAATAGATATATGTTCGACTTGGTACACCAATGCTTGATTCTCAAAGACGAGATCTATACAAGTGCCTCGCGAGGTTGTCACAGCCGTGGGACGCGTTACGAGCGAGAGGAACGGGATGTTCTCCCGCATAAGTTTAGGAAATTGCTGTTTGTCTTTATGTCAACATTAAAGTCCCCCACTACTAACATCGGTGTGGATCGATGGACGGTTAATGCGAGTTGCAGGAAGTGCACGACGTCTTTCGTGAGTGCGGTAGCGCGAACGGTAGAGTCTTCTCTGCGACGGCGATGAGCTTCTGCTTCAGCCTCGCTTACTGCTGGTTGCTCTCGACGGCGGCGATGAGCCTCCGCTTCGGCGGTGCGAACGGCAGGGTCTTCTCGGCGGCGGCGATGAGCTTCTGCTTCAGCCTCGCTTACTGCTGGTTGCTCTCGACGGCGGCGATGAGCCTCCGCTTCGGCGGCGCGAACTGCAGGGTCTTCTCGGCGGCGGCGATGAGCTTCTGCTTCAGCCTCGCTTACTGCTGGTTGCTCTCGACGGCGGCGATGAGCCTCCGCTTCGGCGGCGCTAACGGCAGGGTCTTCTCGGCGGCGGCGCTTAGCCTCTGCTTTGGCGACGCGTACTCCTGGATCATCTCGACGGCGGCGACGGTAAGCTTCTGCTTCGGCGGCACGCACCTCTGGATTCTGACGGCGACGGCGCTGGGCCTCTGCTCTGGCAGCTCGTTTAGCAGCAGCAGCAGCAGCAGCAGACGGAGGACTTCCATCGGTCGTCTCGCTCATGGCTCAGAAAGAACTGGCAGATAATTTCGCAGTGGCGAACGGCAGCGGCAATTTCGGCTCGGGCGGTGCACATATACAGATCCGCCGCCACCGATCTGGCTCTCTGATTGCCACCGCACAGGGCGAACGGCAGCGGCAATTTCGGCTCGGGCGGTGCACATATACAGATCCGCCGCCACCGATCTGGCTCTCTGATTGCCACCGCACAGGGGTTGCATTGGAGGAGGAGCGAAGAAAGGAATTAAGTTCGAGCCGGCGCTTTGACAACCAGAGACTCGCAGGAAGAGGGGGGAGGGGGGCGGCGTGTACACCCAGCGGCAAACGATGGGGGCAGAAGCGCGCGCAGCAAGCGGACAACACGATAAAGGGAGGAGGGAAGAGATAGCAGCGACTGACTGATGCCGCTGACGCCGATAGTGAGTCAACCCCAGCTGCGGAGTTGGTTTCAGGGACAACGCCGCCGATGCCGACACAAACAATATGATACCCTCGCTTCCGCAGCGCTAAGAACCAGGTCTAGCCGTGGGAAGGTGGTCACGTATTCGTCGACGTGCCGGGGCCTACGTGAAATAACCGGCGCGTCGGCAACTGAAGAGCACCCTATCCGCCACACAAGAACAGGGGGGGGGGGGGACCCTTTCCTCCTCTTTCTGCATGGCGGCGACGGTGTTCTATGCAGTCACGTTATCTTGACTCTCTAGCGGCGTCAGCGGCATCCAGCGGTATCAGTCGGTCGCTGCTAGCGCTGGGGGGATGAAAGGGGGGCGGAGCTGGTTACGAGGCCGACGACAACGCCGACGACGACGCGAAACCCAGGAACGGACGCCAAAGAGCTGCGCTCTAAAAAGAGTGCGGCGGAAAGTTATGAGTGTTGGCCGGAACACGACGCTTATTTGTGGCGTGCTTGCCGAGATACCGATCTGAAGAGCGTCGGGCTGCTGGTACCTCGCTGCGGATCTTGACGCACGTTGCACCATCTGTCGATCGAGCGGCGAAGACTTCGGCCTGGAGGTTTCAGCCTGCCGACCACATCTTCGGCTGTCTCCCGGTGCACGGCCACGCAGATCCGTCTCCCAAACCACTCTGCCCGCTCGCCGAGCCGCCTCGTCCCTCGTCACGCTCAGGCGACCCACGTGACCAACCGGTCCGGCGGGCTCGGGAGCAATGGGAATCCCTCTTCCCCATCGCCGTGCAAGCAGCGTTGCGGCTGCGGCGGCAATGGCGGCCACCTCGAGAGAGGCGCGGGCACGCACTTTGTGACACCGCAAGAAATTTATTAATCACGTAAGTAATTTGTAACGCTTGAATTAGCATTGAGACTCATGTATGGGACGAACCAGCGATTCTAGAGAAGTGAGTGCATTGTGGCTTCGCCGACATTTTACTGGGCTATAGGCTTACCTTTTTTACAGGAAAAGGCAATTCCTGCGAACTATTTGCGCATGGCGTAAATGGGCTGTAGCACGTGCATTAGCCTGGTGACTCACGTATGGGAAGAACCAGCCGCTCCAGAGAAGTGAGTGTAATGTGGCTTCGCAGAAATTTTACTGGGCTATAGGCTTACCTTTTGTATCAGAAAAGGCAATTCCTGCGATCAATTTGCGCATTGCGTAAGTGGGCGGTAGCACGTGCATTAGCCTGGTGACTCATGTATGGGAAGAACCAGCCGCTACAGAGAAGTGAGTGCAATGTGGCTGTGCCGACATTTTACTGGGCTATAGGCTTACCTTTTTTCCCGGAAATGTCAATTTCCGCAGTCCACTTATTCATGGTGTAAATAGGCTGTAGCACTTCCATCAGCATGGAGAATGGGCGGAACCAGTGGTTTCCAGAGAAGCGAGTGGAATGTGGCTGCGCGGACATTTTAGTGGGCTATAGGCTTACCTTTTTTTCCCCGGAAAAGGCCATTTCCGCAGTGCGTTTATTCATCGCGTAAAGAGGCGGTAGTACTTGTATTAGCAAGACACTCATATATGGGACGAACCAGCCGTTTGCGTAGAAGCGAGTTCAATATGGCTGCGCCGACATTTTGCGAGGATTTTCGGCTAGTTTCTCGAGCCAGTTATTCATCGCCTATACAGGCAGCGACACTTGGATTAACATGGAGAGTGATGTATGTTGCGAACCAGAGCATTTGAGCGAAGTGGCTGCATCATAGCTGCACCGACGTTTTGCACATTTAGAGCGCTATCTTTTTTTCCCCCAGTATCAAATTTGGCTCATCCGTTTATTCTTCGAATAAATAGGCGACACTTGCTTTAGCACGCTGGGTGATTTATGTGAGGCACCAACGCATTCAAGCGAAGTGAGTGCACAATTGCTGAGTCGTCATTTTCTAAGTTTTGTCTTTACCATTTCTTCCGCTAAGCTGCATTCCGCTATCCGTTTATTCATCGCGTAGGTAGGCAACGACACTTCCATTAGTATGCAGAGTGATCCATGCGAGGCACCAGTGCTTTGCATGCAAGTGAACACACTATGGCTGCACCGACATTGTTTTGGGCTATACCATTACTTATATTTCCAGAAAATCTCATTGGCGCAATCCCTTTATTCATCGTGTAAATATGCGGCGACACCTGTATTAGCCTAGAGAGCGATGCATTTCACGAGCGAGCGCTTTTTAGAGAAGTGATCGAGAGATCTCGCTGCACCGTGATCACACTGAGCGATGGGCGACTCCATAATCAGTTACCTGTGTTTGCAACACTGTACAAACAAACCAAGATGGCTACGACATCCTAGTTCCCGGCGGGTCCTTCATTTGGTGTTGTGTGCGCATTGCTCAATTTACCCGTTTGTGGAGTCGAATCGACGTATCTGTTCCCTGTCGAAAGGGTGATTGCTGCTGATTAGCTCATTTTGATCGGTGCCAAAGTTTCCAGCGATGAAACGGCGGAAACAGTAGCACTGTCGGTGCGAACGATTGGCCTGCCTAACGAGCCGCATAAGCCTTTTCGTAAGACAAAGAACCTTTCAAGCGATTCGGAGGTTTAATAAGAAAGTTTTTTTTGCGTAGCGGGCATCCGGCGTTACTCCGCTGCTACAGGTACGATATTTGACTATTGTCAAGTTTTATATAATGAACTCCGCACTGCGACACGAGTTCCAATATATCACAAGGCATCCCACAATTTGTAACGGCAGTAACGCCTGTCGTGCCTTCAGCAGCTAAATACGCATATTGTGCACTGATAGAATGAGGCTAAAAATTGTTAAGTTACCTGATCGGTGTGTTTTAGAATAAAAACAAAGGTGGGATCAGTTTGTGAGTCAGTGTGCACCTTTCTCTTTATAGTTAGCTGACCTATGTGACCAACTTGTCTGCATCTGATTTTTGTAGCAAGCAAGGTACAAGGCACGGTCCATGCATTGGAAGGCAGCAGTCCACCCATCGCCCGTAGGAATGCTCAACTCCGGTTAAACTGGAAATAAACAAACAACCAATCGGACCAAGTTGAGCTTCTTCCAACAGGTTTCCGGAATTTAGCGAGTCGTAGTATTAGGGTAAATGCATGAATTTTAAGCGAACACAACTAAGTGTGATTAAATTTAGCTGTGCGCGCAAAGTCGGAAAGCATACTAGCCGTACTGTGGCCAGGCAGAATGCTCCAAAATCTGGAATGACCACTGTTTGCAACTGCTTCTAAATTTCTTGCCAGCAAATAAACTGTCAGCTCAGCGCGCTGAATGAAAAAGAAACAGCATCTCCTGCTTACATTGCTGCTATAAAATTACGCTATCAAAACTATATGTCACCTCATGACAAAACATGTGTAATGATAAACTTCAGACCTTTCGAGCAATAGTTAGCGTCCATGCTACCTTTGCCTGCAGAGAAAAGTACACTAGCGAGAATATTCCTGCTGACCAACGCATTTGTAACAGTAATGAAGGGACAGGAAATAAACAAACAAAAGCAATTGAAGCTTGAGCATACATCAATAATTTATTACAGCACCTGCATAAACTGCGTACACTCCTCTATTTGAAACGCCAGCAACATATGTGAAATATAAAAAAGCAATAGTGTATTTGCCGGGAATAAAGAAGACGTCCCGGGTGAATTGCTTCCAATAAACCAGCCTAGTATCAATAACCTTTTTTCAATGCCTAAGATTCTTATCCATGTCGGTCACCGATGTGCGTCCTCTGCATTTTTAGGGAAACGATGAAATCCTTCCTTGCTGCGTTTCCAATGCGATGACACACATCATGGTACACAGCAAAATTGTTTCGACGCTGTTTTTTTTTCTTTTCCAGGTTTACACGCGGCGGCATCCCGAAGATTTGAGAACTACGAGGCAACGTTGCAGCGCACGCTGTAGTGTGAGAACCTGAGGCAGAGCCTAGATCGGCTGGTTCTCGGGGCGGCCGCTTGGGACGAGCATTAAGTTGGAGCAGCCACTCGTTTTTGCCGATTTTGTATGAAAGGGGTGCAATGGACTGAATGGCTAAAGGAAAGGCGGAGGCGGAGGTATGCTAATTAGGCGAAGTATTAAGTGGCAGAGGGTAAAAGAGATATGTAAGGAGAATTCATGGATTTATGAAGCGAAAAGACATGGCTTCGAGTAGCTTATCTAGGGACCGGTAGTGATAGCAGAGATATAAATCATTGACTGATTGCATTAGAACTAATATTAGTGGGTTCAGAAAATCGGGCCAGGTGGCTTTAGTAGGAGATAAGAATGCGCACATCAAGGATTTAGACAGATATACGGATTAGAACGGTTCTCTAGTGCAGGATCTGTTCGATGAACAAAAGCTCACAGCAATTAACAGGTAGAGTAAGTGCCATGGACAAGTAAAGTGGCAATGCGGAAACAGGCATTCATGCATCGACTATACCTTAGTATCAGAAGCGGTCTACGAACGATTAGACCAACTGATGATAGGTGAGTGAATGAATCAATAAACCTTGATTTTAAACACTGACTTGTCACTCTAGGTGCCCTTTATTCCAGGAACTCTCAGACCTGGATAGCACGCTGGGCCCGGGCGACGAGTTCGAGCTGGTCGACCAGGTCCGGCCGGGAGATCGCAGCTTCCCACGTTTTAGTGAGAATGTTTGTGTCTGCATCTGCTGCTGCTGGTTGTGTGGCTCTGATGCTCGCTCCGGTATTCTTGCATTGCAGTAGAAGGTGTGGCAGAGTGTCTGGCAAGTTGCAATGCGGACAGGTGTAGCAGTATAGCGTCACTAGGAAATGATGCAATCAGATGCCGTGGGCGAAGGTATTGCTTTGGAGTCGCCTGTGGTTGGTGTCTTCGTTTGTTAGTTTTGGATATGGGGAACAGTATAGCCTGCGTCCAAGCCGAAAGTGCTACAGTAGTGCTTGGCAAGTTATTGGTATGGTTTCTGTTTTCTCCGCTGATGTGGGTGGGTGAGACCTGTCTATAATCCCGTGCGGGGAGGTTCGGTTGACGCTTGCGCGGGCCGCGGTGTGTGCCGCTTCATTCCCTTTGAGGCCCTCGTGTCCAGGAACCCACATGATGCAGGTGTAGGGGAGAGGAGTGTCGCCGCGTTTCAGTATGCTGATCGCTTTGATGGAGATCCTGCCCTTCATGTAGTTGCGTGCCGCTGTCTGAGAGCCGGTGAAGACCACTATGGCATCCTCGCATGTTTTGGTGCCGAGTGCTATAGCAGCCTCCTCAGCTGTATCCGCGCGTTTGGCCAGAAATTTCGCCAACGTCATTGTCGTTGCCTTGTAATCTGTGGCACTGATGGCCAAGGCGTTTCGGCCCAGATACTTGGCTGCGTCCACGTAGCGCGCGCCCGGGTCGTTACGGTGCTTGTCACGGATGGCGTTTACCCTGGCAGTTCAAGATATAAGTTCCGAGAGACCTGGTGAACTTGTAGACATTATCAGAGCTTCGATGGGATCATTCCCTTAAGTTCGCCATTGAGTTGTAGGTTGGTTGGGTACCCTGCGCGTCGGAAGACTGCTCAACCTGTGGTAGAGTAACCTGTGGAACTTGAGTCTCTCGATCTGGTTGATGGGGTGTGCTTCCGCGAGTTCTTACTAAGAGTTGCGAACTCCCATGCAAAGCAATCGGTCAGTGGAGGCGGAAGGTGGCAGTCCTAGGGCGAGCTTCGCGATCGTTCGTATTAGGAGGTTTATATTGTTTCTCCGCTGTTTTCAGGCTGAGGTAAGGAGTTCCTCATGTAATACGGCTGTAAAGAAGAGATCGTACCATTCGCGAGGTGTTGTGCTCTTTGTTGAGGCGATTAGCCACCCGTCTTATGAAATGAGCGAGCTGTGTCATGGTGTTCTGTAGCCTAGGGAGTGCGGCGGAGCCGGGCCCGTCTTTGTGTATATGGAGCCCAAGGATTCAAAGGGAACCGACCTTCGGCATTAGGACTATCTGTGGAAGGACTTGTGGGTTCGGTGCATCGTGGCTTGTGAGTCTGCTCCGGGTGTGTGCCCTGAGCACTAGCAGCTCGGATTTGTCCGGGGCACAATAGAGCCCACAGATGCCGAGGAACCGATCGATGATGTTGACCACCTCCTAAAGACCTTCCTCCTGTTCGCCCGTGCTCACGCCTCTCGTCCACAGTGCGATATCATCTGCACATAGAGCATGACATATACCTGGGAAGGTGCCAAGGAGGCGGGGAAGCTTGAGAAAGGCCATGTTGAAGAGGAGTGGCGAAACTACCGAACCTTGCGGCGTACCCTTGTTAGGTAGGGGATATGTCTTGCTCCCGAGGTTGGCAATTCCTACCGTGGCCGCACGGTTGTTTAGGGAAGCGTGCATGTCAGCGCATGTTTTGGCGCCGCAGCCGATATCTTCTAGGTTACGGAGAATGGCTTCATGGCTCAAGTTATCGAAGGTGCCCTTCAGGTCTAGAGTTAGAATTGTTGAGTTGCTGTGTTTGCTCAAATGGTCCAGAATATCTTCTTTTAGCACGAAGAGAACATTCTCAGTCGATACCACCTGGCGGAAGCCGAACATGGTCTTGGGATAGCGATGGCTTTTTCGAGATGTGTGGTGAGCCACTCGTTGAGCATGTTTTCAAATAGTTTCCCGGCGCAGGGCTTAAGGAAGATGGGGTGGAGATTCGCGATGGAGATGGGTTCGCTACGCTTGGGCACCATGGTTGCCTCCGAGTGTTTTCAGGCAGTTGGTAGCTCGCCCTTAGTCCAGCAGTCACTGTAGCACCGAAGGAGAGCCGCCAATGCCCGGGGGGTAGCTGCCGAAGGTACTTGTTGGTGACGCTGACTTAGGTGACTCTGTCTTTGCCCGGGCTCGTATTGCGTGCTATGCTAGCGAGGACCACCTGTAACTCTGCCTCTGTGAAAGGGCGATCTAGCTCTTTGTTCGGCGCTCCTTGGTTCTCCCTGGGGCTAGAAAGGTTGGTGGCAGTCGTTTGCGGGCTAGATGACCCGTGTAGCTTCGTCTGAAGTTCTTGGAGTCGTTCGTCGTCTGTGCCGCCATAGTTGTGAATGAGTCGATTAATTGTATGTCTTTTTTGGGTCGTGGTGTAGGTGTCGTCGACCAAGGCTTGAAGTATATGCCGTCTTCTTTGTGTTGAGAGTCCTTTGAAGTTGGTCAAAGAAGGACCGCCAGTTCTGGCTCGCTAGCTGTTCAGCGTACTCTTGTGCTTGGGTGATTAATACGGCAATTTGTCGCTTGAGAATGCCGTTAAGCTTTTGCCGTCGTCATCGTTTGAGGAGCGATCACCGAGCCTCCCATATGTGCAGTAGATGATTATCCACCGCCGGATTGTCCTCGTCTAGTTGAACCGTCCTGGTGTGGCCGTCAGCCGCACCTCCGAAACCGTTTAGTCCAATTTCAATGTCTTCGATGTCCGAATTTTTGACAAGTTCCTTCCTGCACGCGTTCCAGTCTGTGAGTGGCGCCTTTCCTGTTTTGGGCGAGCGGTGAGACTGTTCAACTTCGATTTGAACTATGTAGTGATCGCTTCCTAGCGAGTCCGGGAGTCGGGTCCACGTGGCCTTCCACACGTCTCGAGTGAACGTGACGTCAGGATTGGTGTCCCTGGAAACGCTGTTGCCCACTCAGGTGCGTTGAAACTGGTCGTTCCATAGCGTCAGGCCGTGTTGCAGTGCGGCGTCATGAATCGGTGCCCATTTCTTGGTGGTGTTGGTGTAGCCCTAGGCCACACGTGAACAAGCCGGCTGCCGTTAACGCTCTTGCGAAGGTCCCGGAAGAAGTAGGCGAAGTGGGGCAGCTGCACCCGCGGCGGGTTGTAGATGTTGGCCACGTATAGGTTCTGTTGAGTCTTCCTAGCCGGAAACAACTCCACTATGGTGCGCTTGATTTCTTTGTTTTCAATTTTGTAAGGCTGTGCGGTTAGTGTCTTCTAGACAAGAAGTGTGGTGCGGGCGTTGTGTGACATAGTGTTGTAGCCGGGGAGCCTTACTTTCTGGGTATTTGTTTCCTGTAAGGCGGTTATGTTAGGAATGCAAATTTTGAGATATTCCTGCAGGTTGGCCGATCGGGGTCTATAGGATCTATAATTACAGTGCCAAATGCGGAGGTTGGGACGTGGTTCGTGCTGTCTACGTTTGGGAGCCACCGTGTTGGTATTTGTCTTCCGCCTGGAGTATGCTGTTTGGTGTTGTCGAGATAGAATCCACCGCGGATTCCACACGGACTGTCTTCCGTCCTTTGCGTTTGGTTCCTAACTGCTGCGCCAGCTGTTTAGGTGTTTTAGGTGTCACAAAATTCTTGTAAGCATACGTCATGAGGTTGTGTTATTGTGCCATCCAGTTTGGCGTCGATTGTGGCAACCGTGCAGGTTAGTGGTTTCACCTGTTTCACCTGTTTCATGAATTTAGTTATCACCTTTTCTTTCTTGGATTGTAGCGCGAAGTGACACAGACAGAGACTATAGAAGCAGACAGGACGAGCGCTGTCTGCAGAAGTTTCGTAGTGAGGGTTTCCTTGAAGACTTGTAGGTGTCGTGAAACCAGGTCGAGAATCTTCGCTTCATATGCTTGCAGCCACTCGTGTACCCGCTTCATTATTCTGGCTTCTACCTGTTTTAGCACTCTTTCTTCTATTCACTTCGCTACCCTGTCCTCGGGTTCTGGTGTGTTGCACTCGGCTGGCGGTCTTTGTTGTATCGTTCTCTCTAGATCCTGTATTTTATGTTCGAGAGTCCTCAGAGTCCTTGTCTCGTCCTAACTGCTCGTATTGCATGGGAACCTCGAGGCACTGCTTCGTTTGCCACGGCGGCGTAGGTGATTTACCTAGCGGAGCGAGGCCGTGACGAAGCACGGAATGTAGAGCTCGATCTTAGGATAGAGCGAGAGCGGCTCCCGTGAGGTCTTCGCTGAGGCTCCAGCCCCCGTGAGCTTCCCGAAGTGATAACCAGCTCGGGGAAGTCTTCGGTGCTCGAGCTCCAACGAAGGTCTCGGGCACGAGCGTTGTCAAGCTGCTCTTTACTGGACAGGGAGGCGGCCTGTTGCACAGAGTTTCTTCTTACATTCCTTGCCTGTCGTTTTGTGGTCCCCGCCGCAAATCTTGCACTTTGCGTGAAAGTCGTGTGCTTCCGTGACGCCGTCGCGCCCGCTTGTGTAGCAGACGTTGGCTCTCGGATCAGGACAAATGGTTTGTCGGTGTCCAATGGCGCCGCAGGTTCTGCAGTATTGGACGGACTTTTGGTATAGCTTTCATCTGTAGTCCCCGCTCTGGTACGTTACCGAATAAGGCACTTGCTATTCGTCAAAGGTGATAACCGCGGCTGTCGAAGATCCTAGCATACGCTCGCCAAGAACTGTGTATCTAGAGTCCACTCGAAGACCAATGATAGAGGAACATAAAAAAAGACTGAGTAGCGATCATAATTGTTTAACCCTAATATTTTTGAGAGATACACGAAAAATGAACCAATTGCCAGAAGATTTGTAAAAATAAACGAAAATCAAATAACAGAGATCGCGAAAGAACAGAGGAGGAAGTGGAGGGGTTTCCTACGAAAGTTTTGAAATATAAGGAAATGGTAGACGCTATGCAAAAGGAGATAAGACAGACACGGCAAGAAAAGTTGTTGGATTGGAAAGCGGAAACCACGTAAGGGGTTGAACATGGAAATAAAGCAAGCTATAGAAGAGCATAAATAAGCAGGCGTGAATAGATCATTGAGAAGCCGAAAAATTGGGATTACACGAAGACGTGTTCCTTAGATGGAACAAATACATAGAAAAAGGTGGCGAGTGAGTTCGTGCAAGAGAGAATGAGAAAGAGAGAGAAAACATTTATTTCAGCCATCGAGGTCGTTGCTCGTGAGGTCGAGTGGGTGGTATACTTATTCCAGGACTCCACTGGCCATGGATGCTCGACGAGCTTGCCGGACGAGTGTTTCTTGACCTGCCAGAGTATCGCCGGTCAGCTGTACTTCCCATCGCTCAAATGACGTGATAGGCATCTTTAAATGTCGAGATTGGCCCCCGCACCCCCACAACATATTGTTGAGTGTAGGGCGTGTGTCGCCGCACCAGAGGCAGATGCCAAAACACGGTAGTGGATATATTTTGCTGTACCTGTGTAGATTTGGAAATGTGTTTGTTAGGATAAGCCTGAGAACTACTGCCTCTTCAGTGCTGAGCTTTTTGTGAGGGGAAGACTAAATACTCGAGGCGTTCGCCGTAATTGGACGGCAGGGGCACTATGGTACGATTAGTTTTGATTTTGATTAGACTGATGGGACGATTAGTTTTGCCCCACTCGGTTGGTAAGCGCTCGAGCTAAGGCGTTCGTCCTTTCGTTACCCTCCAGTCCAGCGTAGCTTGGCGTACACGTGCTTCGATGGGATTCTTCCAGCCTCGGGCCCAGGATCTGAGTGGCCGCAGCGGTGTTTGTCCATTGCTAAAGTTACGGCAGGCCTGTAGCGAGTCGGTAACAACGTGAACGTCCCGGCCCACCTTGTCTTGTTGTTTTATTGCTAGCGCCGCGGCTATGGCATAAGCCACAGCTGGGGTCTTTGCCCGACGGAGGCCGCGAGGGTCAATGAGTTCTCTTCCGTTCATGGCGGCTACCGGGAAGAGGCCCCCTTCGGGCTACGCCACCACTTCCACGTGCGTTACGTACGGGGCACCCTTGTATTGTCGCCGCTGTCGGTCAATGCAAGCCTTATTTGCCCTTTGCGGAGCTCATGACTCATGTGCTTCGGGGTGGTGCTCGCCTTGATCCTGCTTCTGACCTCGGGCAGGAGTGATCGTTATCGTCGAGGGTGCGGAGCTCCGTTGCCTTTCCGGTCCTGTGGAGGATGGCTTTGCCCTACGCCGTGTGCTGTAGTCTGGCTTTTCTCGAAAGCAGTACCACGTCCAACAGCTCGACGAAGGTGTTGTGTATCCCGAGAGCCACTAACGTCTCGTTTGAGGTGGTGACGGGTAGACCCAGGGCCATTTTGTACGCGCCTCTGATGATGGCATCGACTAGTTATTGGTCTCGTTTGTTTAGCGAGTGCTGGTGATGCGGCATGCCATACGGCCCTCCGCTAACCACCAGGGCCTGCACGAAGCGGAGCGTGTCCTCTTCTCACATGCCCTTGTGGCTTCTTGCTATTCTTTTGATAATCCGCGAGATTTTGTTCGTGGCGAACCTTAGAGTTTGAATGATGTGGAAGGCTTTCAGGTTGCTCTGGATCCAGGAACCCAGAATGCTGGTCTTACTGTTCTCCGTGGTGTTCTGGCTCTCTAGACAGAGGTCGATGCGACCGGATGACTTGTAGATTTCTCCTTCGTGCACCCGGATCCCCTCGGACTTCTCGGGAGCGCAACGCCTCCCGCTCGCTGCCTCAAATTTCTCTACGGTCGTCGCGGTCTCCTGAAGCGCCGGCTCCTTTTGTGCGAGGGAGCCATTGCTGGCCAGGAGCGTGTGATGTCGTCTGCGTACAGGACATAACCTAGGTCCGGGAACTTCCGCAGCTCTTTGGTCAGCGATGTTGAACAGAATCGTGGAGACAATCGCCCCTTGCGGCGTTCCTTTGTTCAGCACGTAGATATTTACCGATCGAGTCTGGCCTATTCCTAGGGTCACCGTTCTGCCAGTCAGGAACGATGTTAAAGATGCGCTCCCCGCAGCTGATGTTCAGTTTCTTGAGAACGGCCTCCTTAGACATGTTATCCAAAGCCCCTTTCAGCGCTAATGCGAGGAGGAGGTGTGGTGCTCTCTTCGAGACGCCCTCAAAGAATTTTTCCCTTAGGATTAGGAAAGCATCTTGCGCAGAGTCCCGGCCTGAAGCTCAGCATGGTTTGCGAGAAGAGGTCGCAGTCTTCTTTGTATTGTTGGAGGCGCTCTTCGTTGACCCTCTCGTACAGCTTGCCGAGGTAAGAAGTCAGCGAGATGGGACGCAGGGCGTTGATCGCGGGCTTCTTGCCGGGCTTGGGATTAGTCACAATTTCCGCGCGTTTCCACTCGTTCGTGCAAGAGAAAATGAAGTGTCCAAGTAAATACTGAGTGCATAACATTCGCAAAAGAGACAAAGGCGCACCAAAAAGATTCTCGAACCATGTAAGAGCACTCCACTTCCAATTAAATATTCGCAAACGGCTATAAGGAATGAATGCGGTAACATCTTCGAAGGAAACGATGGGCTGTGGTACATCAGACACGTCATTAGGGTCAACTTTGACACGGAGAAAAGCGTAGTTTATACTCATCAAAGAGATCAGCAGCTATAGAAGAGCGAGAGATCAAAATTTAGCATTGAAAGCTTTTGCTGAAAAAAGGAAGCAGAATAACATATCCTTAATAACAAGGCTGCAGGATTCGATGAAATCCCAATACAGTTAATCAAAAACCTCGGTCCAGAGAGCAAGGCACTGCTTACAAATGGTACAGAGCAAGTAATCAGAAAGAAGAAAATTCCGGCTGGATGACGTAAAAGCAATGTGAACCTAATCCTCAAAGGCAAAGGCGATAAAAACAAGACAAATTTGTCCAAGCCAATTACGGTAACGTCGGTGATAAGCAGGGTGTCCCAACTACCATGCACCAAGATTTTAAAATATGCAAACGCCTCGTAGCTAGACAAAAGCAAGGTAACGTTGTTTGCCGTCGCTTGGAGATACTCAGAGTATTTGTTACACCCCGCCTAATTTTATAATTAGTCTTAAACGATTAACTTCTCAAATAGCAAAAGTAAATAAAAGGTGTTACTGAGAAAATTGTAGAGCAACTTCAAAAATGCCTGATACAGATGTTTGTTGTTCAATACGTGCTGCATAAAACTTTTCCCGAGCGCGAAAGAAGCGCCCTAATACACAGAAAGTGCCTCAAGCGACCAGTAGCGCAGCAATGGCTCAGAACAATACTGCGCCGATTCTACATGCGTAGCGCCTATGTTTCTTTAATAATCGGCCCAACTTAGCTGAAACACCCTGTAGATTTTAGACTTACAATTTTTGTCGACTACTCATACAGGGTGTACCAGGCGACATAAATTTATCGAAGCTGTTCAACACACAATATTTAAAAAAGCAGCTGCAATAAGATCCGACGTTAAGACCTATGCTGTTCAGGCATCAAAGGTCTGACCTGTGGTCTTTGTATAATAGTATAGCTTGCACCATTATTTTTTTATTCTTGCATTTTCATTGACCAGCTTGGCTAAAATAGCTGGGCCACCCCATATAATATCTATATAGACCAAATCTTCCAACTATGTTTCGTCAGGCGATATTATTCTGATCATAATAAACACTCACGGCTGAGGGTTGTTAATAGTCAGTTTGTTGAAGATGTCTATAAAAATTTATTGCATCCATTATGCATACGGGAACATACGTAGGGAACTTTACATGGAAAATCATGCATGCCGATGCAAGCAGTCAAAAAATCTCAAATGCATGTAGCCTTGAATCTTTATGTAAGACTGCATGAGCATTTGTGCACATGCACATTTAAGAAATACTACAGTTACATGAAATACATCAGCTTAAATGAAATGTGCGAGCTATCTGCTATTCACAAATTAGTTTAAATTTTTCTTTACACACCGCAGGTAAAAAATGTTGAATGTATATTATGTATATGCACCTATTGCTTCTCATGTGCACTTATGCACTAATATCAATAGTTAATAATTCTTCCGAACCAACTGCACTCTCATATGTTGCATAAACAGAAAAAAAATTGAACCAATTTCACTAGTGCTGAATCATGCACTGTAAAAAAGAAAGCAGTTGCACCGATATTTAGCTAACTCTCTTTATTGCGCAATATAATGTATTTATTTAAATACAGGTCTTATGCTTCCATCAAAAGAAACTATTTACATATATGCAGACTACTTCCCTTTGGCAAGCAAGGTTGCTGGATGGCCTTGACCGTCGTGTCAATGGTTCCTAAGGCGCTGCAAATGTACGCTGCAAATAAGCAGATGCAACAGTGTACGGCAAAACCAATTGTGTATTCTTTGTATGTTCAGTAAACAGCTAAACATACTGGCTCAAACCACTTTAGTATATACTTAATGCGGTTTAACTATGACTAATGGCTGCTTGTCAATACAAATCAGTAATATACAATGTTTAATGTTATGGTATGATGAACAATTAAACAGTCACAATTGCTGCTGGTGCTGCAGCAACAGGATGTTCCTTTTATGACAAGCTCATACATGACACATTATTCTACTTATCAGAAATGATCTCTATACCGATTGCTGAAACAAGGCTACCCAGTTTGACTGTATGTACATTTTTTTTTTGGCTGGTAATTAAAGATCCCCGCACAGAATGATATGCTGAGAATAGTGACTGGAGTATTGACAGTCTCATGCCAAAGATTATTATTTATTTGCCTTAATACACATTGGAATGTATTTCTCGTACTCTTAAATGAATACATCATTCAATAGAAAGCAGATGGATTCATTTTATTGATATGGTCACTTCTTAGTTTCTTATAGAACATGTGCAGACGCGGTTACAAGTTAGATATACCACATGAGCATCACAAGTACCACGTGAGTACTTTCTGTGTCATGGCACGACAAGTATGCACCACCTGGGAAACAAAACTGAATCTATAGTACGAATGAATGCTATCACAGTAAATTATTTAAAATGCTCTCAAGCATGAGTACGTTTTCTAGGGTTTCGAGGTTCAGGGCTTTTTGTTAACGCAAAACAATTTAGGAAGAAATGTCATGTCAGTATGCTTCACTTAGATTTTTTTTTCAAAGTATGGTACCATTTTGTCTCAATTTTTTTGTGAGGTGAAACGTTTCAAAAATATGTTTAATAGAGATTCCCTGGACACCTTGAATGACATATAACAAGATAGCTTACCTATATTGACACTTTCAATTTCCCTTAACTTTTCCCAGTTCTTGCCTGGCAGTCTATAACACCCACAGTTAAAGTGAAATAAAAAATATTGTGGATGATGTTTGCCAAGTTACTCCCCGTTCATAATATTTAGAGAAAATGAATAACACGTCAGTCACTTGACATGAACTATTAGATTCAAATGAATTAAATCCCTCGTTTAATAAAGGTGACAAGGCCTTGGGCAAGTTCGTAATTCATGGCAACACGAGCACAGCACGGAAGACAAGGGCACAGAAAGACACACACGTAAAGCATATGCAACAATGCGAAGGAAAGCTACTCATTGAGTATTACTTTACCGTTCCTTAGTAGCTTTATATAGAATTTGCTATCATTGCTTATGTGTCCAGTCAACTTGGTCTACTTTTAACTATAGGCCATGCCAATATGAATCAGTATCATTATGATGTTTCATTATGTTACAGTATGACCAGAAGTTAGACAACCGTAATGGTCGCCGGTGCCAGCAACGGTACGTTTCGTTTCAAGACAGGTTCATGTGACATATAGTAAACTTATCAAAACAAGAAACAAATGCGAGAACCCCAAACGATTCTTAAAATAATATTTGCTGCAACAAAGACACCCGGCTAGACTGTGCACATTTTCGGCTGTTAATGCAATATGCCTGTGCCGAACGAACATGCTCAGAATAGTGACAGCAGTTTTGAACAATAACGTCAAGAATTTCATTTCCGCTTAGAACAGTCTGCAATGTATCTTTTCTCCTACTCGGAGATTAATACATTTGCCACACTTTGAGTAGAATGCACATGGATGGGGTGTATTGATAAGGTTACTTTTAAGCTAAAACATGTTACGATCTCTTACGTGCGTTGATAAGGGTAGAACAAGTGCAATGTGCACTAAATTATTTTAATAATCTGTGGGTTAGCTATCACGAAAAAACCACCAAATGGATAATTTGTCTTTTTTTGTACAGCGCATTTAGTATACAATCTGTCCGAGACGGTCGCGCTACATTTTATTTATTTATTCTATTTCATGTTCAAATACTGCAGCCCTGTTCGGGGCTATTGCAGGAGTGGAGTGCAGCAAACATAAGAAACAGAAACAAATGCAGTTGAACATAATAGGTAAAAAAAAAACAAGGGAAACAATCTTATCACACTAGTGCTTCTACAAAGTCAGGCAGTGTCAATTCACGAACACAACCGGGTAACTCGTCCCAGCAGTCGACAACTCTCGGGAAATAGCTGTGTTTGAACATGTTAGCACGTGCAAAGAAATGCTTTAGGTTGAGGGTGTAGCAACGTCTGATTATAAGAGCACTGTGATATGTGATGTAATCATCAGCAGATAGTTGATAGCATGAGTGAATATTTGAATGTAACAGCTTCATGGAATCTATATGTCACCTTGTGCATAGAAGAGATAAATTCAAGGAATTCATTTCAGATGAGGGCGAGAAATCACGATCGCAGCGATGACAAATGAAGCGAACAGCCTTCCTTTGCACCGATTCCATTTTGTTGATGTCGCACACTTTATACGGGTTCTAGACGCATGAAGCGTAGTCTAATACAGGACGAAAGAGGGTTTTATACAATAGTAATTTGGTGTGTTTTGGAGATTTAGATAATGTTCGTCTCAAGTAACCTAATTTTTTTAGTGCTATAGATGTGATGTGATCAATATGCTGGGACCACTGCATGTTGTGCGTGAAGAAATACTCCAAGGTGTTTGCACACCTGTGCCCGGGGAACTAGTGTGCTATTGAAAGCGTACATGTAACAGTAATAAAACCGGAACAGTTATTACGCGTGTCAAGGATTCATACTATGCACGATTGTCAAAATGCGAATCTGCGCCAGCAGCTGTCTATATAACCAGCCTATAAACAGCGAATAACAGCACGTAAACTGCAGAACGCCAAAGGATCCAAAGGCGCCTAACGCGTTCTAAATAGCCGGGGAAATAAGTTCTACTGCTAAACTGTTCATAAAAGAGACCCGAAAAAAGAGAAACCTAACTAAATAAATGTCGAACCCAATGCCTTCCACTTGAAAGGTGCAAAGGCATTTCCCCGAGCGTCTAATTTATTGTTCTCTAAAATTTTCGGTTAAATTTTGAAGCTGCGAATGACTAAACTTATCGCAGACGGTGATATAGAGGTTATAAACATGATAAAGTGCCTCAGAAGGGCTGGCCAACGGGAGACTACAAACTAATACATACCCAACGCCAGCTAAGTTACACCAGTGGTACCCTACACTATACTCCCCGCAATGCCCACACTGTGGAGAGGTAGCTAACCTCTACCACGTGGTGTGGGCTTGCCAATTTAATCCCGTAGTTGACCCCATTCCAAATCCCTCAAAAGAGCAGTGGGAGGCTATTCTGCTCAGCGATGATCTTGACCGTCAGCACTGGCTGGTGGGGAGGGCCAGCCCAGCAGCAGTAACCAGTGGGCTACCGGGCTTGGCGGCCCACCCACGAGTTCTACGAATATCCTGCAAATAAAGGTGTTTTCAATCAATCAATTTCAATAGGAGGACCTACTTCGTCAAAGGCGAATAGTTTGACGAAGATAGGTACTCCTATCAAAACGTTGGCCAGCCTTTCTGAGGCACTTTATCCTTCTTTATAACCTTTATATTGTTACGCGAAGGACGAGTCAGTAAGACGAGTAACTATCTAGAGGTTATATTTACAAGAGCGGTTGCAGCACTGACCGGTTAGATTCACCGCGCGAGCCAAGTTCGTTCTTCCTTCTCTTTGCTCGAGTGATGGCGCCCACGCGCCTCGTTCAAACAATCCAATGCCACACGTGTGTAGCAATATCACAGTGTGCTATTCCATATGTCAGCCCCTTTCTTGATTTTTAGCTTATCGCAGGTTTCGTGTTCCGAAAGCTTTTGCAGTTGCATATTTTAGACTGGTTGCCAGGAGCCTCATAAATACTGCTACTTTTACCCTAGGAAAACGGCAACGCACGCACTACTGATGCATGCCCCGCGAACACGGCATTTTATCCGAGTACGCTAGCCTTCATTCAACTGTACGCCTCTGTTTGAAAATTCCTCACGCGAACATAATTTCGAGGTATACGCGAAAAGCGCCTCACGAGAATTTCACTACGTATGCGAGCAGCGTTTATGGCGACCCGATCGAGCGCCACGAAACGTGATCTACCCACAGTGGCTGCTGAACAGACACAATCCGCGTAGTCGCGGCTCAGAATCAAGGTAAAGCATGGTGCATTTTCCTTTTTTTGCACATTAACTATGACGCTAAAATCATCAAGTGTGAACAATCGCTTGCCGTAAAACATTCCATGTAGTAGAAACGAGACCAACAGCGCGTTATCAAATCATGTAAACGACAAATCGACACTATGCCCGAGTCGCCTACGTTACATGCAGCCGGTTGGCGATACGAAATTTGCTCACCTAAAAATTTGCTGTTGGCGAAAAACATCTTTACTAAAACTTACCGTTCAGTGTAGTTGACGTGTGATGTCGCAAAGAATACGCGAATAGAGAGACACCAAGGTACAGGCAGACACCGCACACTCACAGAATGAAGTATCAACTGCACACAGCCGCAACAAGTGTTGACGTGCCTGGTGCAGTCGCAGAGGATTCAAGCTCACGCGAACAGATGATGCGCCGCCGTTGCTGCCATTGCGCATGCGCAGGCACTCAGGGCGACGAGGGCATGCGTGCTCCTATAATTTCGAACTCCTTTTCCCTTTTGATTTCCTTTCTCGCTCTTTCTCTCGCTCTGCGATGCCACGCTCGTGAGACGGGTTGCTTTTCTTTTTCGTTTTTCAGCGCTTTTTCTATGAATAAAGGAAATACGTTGGCGCGCTGTATATTACAAACGCTGTGGGCTATCGTATGGAACTGGAACGCAGACTTGGATGAAGTCACTGTTTGTAAATGTTGTTGCAAGGCCCGTCAGGCGCTTGCATTATCACCAACTGCGATGACTGATAGAGTGCGTTTCTAGCATAACTTCCAGCGTATCGCCAAATGGGCTGGCTGCGCACATTTGTCTTTTCCGATGATAAGTCAAAGGAATGAATACAGTTATGACATACGCATTTGCTCGGCCGCGCAGGCATACCGCCTGCGAAGGAATGGGTGGGCTGAGAGGATCTGGCACATATAAGTGAACGAGAAAGTTTGATGAGTTATAGTGTAGAATATCAGTCTACGAAAAACCACCCGATGTTAGCAGTGCGTTCAATGTGGCTGGTTGGCTCATCTTTAGAATAAAAACCGGAGCAGTGCAACACAGTACGAGCGAGTAAACAGGACAGCGCTGTGTCCTGTTTACTCGCTCATCCTGTGTTGCGCTGTTTCTGTTCTTATTCACTCGATGTTAGTGATGTCGTTGAGATAAGAGAACACCTTGAAAAGTATCGGAGAATAGAACGACACACAACGCGCACACTACATGCGCGATATCGGTTCATCGCGCACTCACAAAGTCTGCGTTGTTAGCTACAAACATTAAGAGTGTCTGTGCTCTTAGCTTGATGCTTATTTGGAATTCGCTTGCCACTAAATTTGGCATTGATAACATCTATTATCACGATTAGATCGGCGTTTTGTTTTATTTATTATACTGCCGCAAAAGTAATGCTATGGCAACTGTGAAGCCTGTCTTGGTATTGCCTAGTGCGACTGCGTAGTTCATATGAGGTCAGCAAATACGGAAGTATACACTTTGTGTATACTAATGTCTATAAATAGGCTTTACAGTAATCTCAGCAATATACCACTCCAGTTGCATATATCTAAGTAGTTCTGTATTATC